>NW_015539890.1:505922-534868 GCF_001515605.1 Sinocyclocheilus anshuiensis | reverse complement strand
TAAATATACGGCCCTCAGACAGAACAGGCAGGTTGTCGATGAGTGACAGAGCAGGATGCAGAGCAAAGTGGATGCGCTGCCCTTGAAGGACGTTCAACTTGGTTTTGTTCATATTTTAATAACAAATATAACAAAAATAACAAATAGGCAAAATTTTTTGTACAACCTACATTTATATATATTTTTTGTGACACTTTTTCCTATTGTGTTGACATCATCATCTTGAAAATAATAATAAAAATAAGAAATACAATTTTTGTACAACCTATATTTTTATTTTCTCTGTGACACTTTTTTTCCTACTGTCTTGACACAAAATGTTAAATGAATTGTGTGTCTTGACAAGACGAACAAAAAGTACAAATACAATTTTGTGCAGACTACACTTTTATTTGTTAGTCTATCTCTTTCAGTAGCGGAAATTTACATGTGAGATTCTGGAAACGAGATCTAAATTTAGCGGGAACGGTCGGGTCGGGAAGAAAATTATTCTAAGCGGACAGCGGGTGAACAAAGAGTGAATATATAGCAGGAGCGGGTGGGTGCGGAATAGAACCTTGCAGAAGCGGGACTAAAAAAACAGTTCCGCGCCGACCTCTAGTTCGAGGTTGTGGCATGAGGACATAACGTCTCCGTTCTCTCCATCAGGGAACGAGGGTTACGTACGTAACCGAGATGTTCCCTGTCCATCGGTCACTTTGAGTTATGTTGTGACGACATTAGGGGTCCATGGAAAGCGCCACAACCTGAACCCCGTCACAGCCCTATGGCATTGCAAGTGTTGACAAACCGCAGCGTGTCAGACAGGTGCTACGCAAAGGTCGTAACCTTCCCAACGCCCCAGCTGGGCGACGGGACCAAAAGGTGAGTACATCGCTGCTGGAGATAGCCATGCTGCTGTTTCTACCACAGAAAATTGTTTCTTAAGAGAAGGGATTTCGACCTTCGTAAAAGATGCTTCACGCCTTTCCTGTTTGTTGTTTACAGCTTGGCAGTAACGATGGGGAAGTGAGCCTTCCAGAGAAGGGCGCTACGGAGGCCACATCCTACCCGTAGGAAGGTATCGTGTGGAGACACTAATATGGACTGACCCCGGCCTGGGGCAGTACTACATATGGAATGGGACTCTGAGGCCGGCCCTACCTGAGAGTAGGGAGGAACCACTGCCAGCAGAGCCTGACAGAATGGTCTGTCAAAGGGAAGACACGGGTTCACCGAGAGGGAAACCTTACCGTGGAAGCATACACATATGGGATCGCCCGCAGGGAATCAAGCCATATGGACACCTAGCCCAGTACAGGGGCTGACCTGAGACCCTGGCAAGCTAACACCAATACTGGGCCTGGCGTCAGACTGCTCTGCCGAGTCTGACTGCCGGGGGTGCTGAAGGATGCTCAACCAGGGTTCGCCGTCCGGGGAACTCGACTGGGAGAGAAAGGTGCTCGCATTCCTGTATGAGGGGGAATGGCGCAGCAAGCGTGACACCGGCCGGTCTTTCCCGCCAATTACCTATTACCCAAAACACGGAAAGAAACCGGCTCGACATGGAGGCTGTAAAATCTCGCGAAGGTGTTTGGTGTCGCGCCAGCCCGCAGCTCTACAGATGTCTGCCAGAGAGGTGCCGTGCGCCAACGCATAGCAGGGAGCGACACTCCGGGTGGCGTGAGACCTCACCCCTAGGGGGCACGGCTCACCTTGGGACTTGTACGCCAAGGCGATGGCATCCACTATCCAGTGGGCCAACCTCTGCTTGGAGACAGCCTTCCCTTTCTGCTGACCTCCGTAGCAGACAAAGACGGAGACTGTAATCTCTCGCGAAGGTGTTCGGTGTCGCCCAGCCCGCAGCTCTACAGATGTCTGCCAGAGAGGTGCCGTGCGCCAACGCATAGCAGGGAGCGACACTCCGGGTGGCGTGAGACCTCACCCCTAGGGGGCACGGCTCACCTTGGGACTTGTACGCCAAGGCGATGGCATCCACTATCCAGTGGGCCAACCTCTGCTTGGAGACAGCCTTCCCTTTCTGCTGACCTCCGTAGCAGACAAAGAGCTGCTTGGAGCATCTGAAGCTCCGAGTGCGGTCCATGTATATACAAAGCGCTTTTACGGGACACAGCAATGCTAGGGCTGGGTCTGCCTCCTCCGGGGGCAGTGCTTGCAAGTTCACCACCTGATCGCGGAAAGGCGTGGTGGGAACCTTGGGCACGTATCCAGGTCGGGGTCTTAGGACAACGTGAGAGTAGGCAAAGGAAATTGCTCTTTCTTTGAAAATGTGCGTAAAAGAAATGTTCTGTTCTTTTGAACAGAAACAAAAGAAAACCAAGGATTCTCCACCTGGCCCTCCTCCGGGGGAAAGGAGCGTTGCTGTCTCTGTCACCACCTCCTGTAGAAGAGCAGTTCCTCGCCTCTCCGGGCCCTCCGTGTTAGGGCCGCTTCGTCGTCTTCTTGGAGGACTTAGGGGCCAGCTGTGACACGGGGGGCACCGCACTCCTGCGGGGGGCTCGATGCGCCGGCCTCGATGTGGTCTCAGCACAGGACGGAGCAGCTCTAGAGGCCGCAGGAGGGCGCCCTCGGTGACGGGCAGGCTGAGGCGTGGCCCGCGGCGGAGCGGTGGCAGCTGGAGGATCACGGGGCAAGATGTGCTGGATCGCCTCAGTCTGTTGCTGCACTGCTGAGAACTGCTGGGCATAGGCCTCGACAGTGTCGCCGAATAGCCCAGCCTGGGAGATGGGGGCATCAAGAAAGCGAAATTCGTCCCTCATCTCTGCCAGGTTGAGCCATAGATGGCACTCTTGGGCCACAAGTGTGGACATCACCTTTCAGAGGGACCATGCCGTGACCTTCGTCGCCCGGAGAGCAAAGTCAGTCGCCGAGCAGAGCTCCTGCATCAACCCCGGGTTGGTGCCACCCTCGTGCATGTCTTTGAGTGCCTTGGCTTGGTGGACCCATCGAGGGTGGTGAGGATGGAGGAGGGAGACGAGCTGCTTCTGTCCGAAAAAGGGGCCGTCCATGACTTCGTCAGCTCCTCGTGCACCTCCGGGAAGAAAGGAACCGCACCGAGGAACCAATCATCCAGCCATGATGTTTAGGGATTGGGCGGTGTCCATCCACGAACGCATCCTCAGCGTTTGGTGTCGCGCCAGCCCGCAGCTCTACAGATGTCTGCCAGAGAGGTGCCGTGCGCCAACGCATAGCAGGGAGCGACACTCCGGGTGGCGTGAGACCTCACCCCTAGGGGGCACGGCTCACCTTGGGACTTGTACGCCAAGGCGATGGCATCCACTATCCAGTGGGCCAACCTCTGCTTGGAGACAGCCTTCCCTTTCTGCTGACCTCCGTAGCAGACAAAGAGCTGCTTGGAGCATCTGAAGCTCCGAGTGCGGTCCATGTATATACAAAGCGCTTTTACGGGACACAGCAATGCTAGGGCTGGGTCTGCCTCCTCCGGGGGCAGTGCTTGCAAGTTCACCACCTGATCGCGGAAAGGCGTGGTGGGAACCTTGGGCACGTATCCAGGTCGGGGTCTTAGGACAACGTGAGAGTAGGCAAAGGAAATTGCTCTTTCTTTGAAAATGTGCGTAAAAGAAATGTTCTGTTCTTTTGAACAGAAACAAAAGAAAACCAAGGATTCTCCACCTGGCCCTCCTCCGGGGGAAAGGAGCGTTGCTGTCTCTGTCACCACCTCCTGTAGAAGAGCAGTTCCTCGCCTCTCCGGGCCCTCCGTGTTAGGGCCGCTTCGTCGTCTTCTTGGAGGACTTAGGGGCCAGCTGTGACACGGGGGGCACCGCACTCCTGCGGGGGGCTCGATGCGCCGGCCTCGATGTGGTCTCAGCACAGGACGGAGCAGCTCTAGAGGCCGCAGGAGGGCGCCCTCGGTGACGGGCAGGCTGAGGCGTGGCCCGCGGCGGAGCGGTGGCAGCTGGAGGATCACGGGGCAAGATGTGCTGGATCGCCTCAGTCTGTTGCTGCACTGCTGAGAACTGCTGGGCATAGGCCTCGACAGTGTCGCCGAATAGCCCAGCCTGGGAGATGGGGGCATCAAGAAAGCGAAATTCGTCCCTCATCTCTGCCAGGTTGAGCCATAGATGGCACTCTTGGGCCACAAGTGTGGACATCACCTTTCAGAGGGACCATGCCGTGACCTTCGTCGCCCGGAGAGCAAAGTCAGTCGCCGAGCAGAGCTCCTGCATCAACCCCGGGTTGGTGCCACCCTCGTGCATGTCTTTGAGTGCCTTGGCTTGGTGGACCCATCGAGGGTGGTGAGGATGGAGGAGGGAGACGAGCTGCTTCTGTCCGAAAAAGGGGCCGTCCATGACTTCGTCAGCTCCTCGTGCACCTCCGGGAAGAAAGGAACCGCACCGAGGAACCAATCATCCAGCCATGATGTTTAGGGATTGGGCGGTGTCCATCCACGAACGCATCCTCAGCATGCTGGATGCCCAGACACTGAAGACAACGATCGTGGCCTTCAGTAGAATACAGGTAACGACCACACCCAAGAGGACACGGCCGGAGCGGCATCTTTAAAAAGACGTAAACCGACCGTGATCAGAAACTGCTCTTTTAGATGAAACACCCAGGGGAATTGCTGAGTTAACAGGGACGCCGCTGAATGTGTCGTAGCACCACCCAGAACAGCCTTTTCTTTCAGCACACAAGAGAATTCGCCTTGTGAATGTCGAGTTTCCTTCATTAACTCGGCTCCGAAGCAAAAATCTGATGAGTGGATGCACCTGTCGCCTATTTATACCCGTATGCACGGGGAGTGGCTGAGCATGCAAAATCCACTAGCCAAATTTCATTGGCGTTTTCTCTTAATCAGAGAGGATTCGAGCTCCCAAGTAAGACCCCTAATGTCGTCACGACATAACTCGAAGTGACCGACAGATAGGGAATACAACACTTCAGCAAAGCCGAACTTCTCCAGAAAATTAACCACTGTGAGCTAATTAATGTTTCTGAGCTCAAAATGAAAATTATACCCCATCATCACTTCTACTTTCAGCTACATGAACAGCTGACTAAATGTGTTAAATTAAATACATAATCAATATACTGTATAATACAGCTTTCTTCAGACAAAAACATATAGAATTACAATGGACACATTTTAGCCAGCAAAACGATCGGGATATTTTGAGATGATGTTTCATGATGCCTTTTGTGTCATTGTATAGACAGCAAATGGTTCTCATTACAAACAATATTATTACCGGGAAAAACATTGCTTTAAAAACGACAAGAGGTGCCTTTGGTGTCTACATGTTCTTAGTGATATTTGATTAATTGGAAGTGAAAACCTGTAGGATAACAAATTAACACAGTGTACCTGCTGTTGGCTGAGAGATTGATCGTGTTTCCAGCAGGAGATTTTCGGCTACCTTGAGACTTTCAGAGATTTCAATAGGCATTCTCAGCAGTTTGGGAGAACGCTGCACTGTGGGAGACAGTGGGAAAGAATGAGAGATATGAAGAGGCATTCGACAGAAGAAAGAAAGATAGTGGAGAATGTTCTGAAACGTCAGTAACAAACCTACCAACTGGGAAAGAGCTGGTTGTTTGGAAAACAGTCATATTTTATAGTTGTAGCACCATTTGTATTATACATTTTCATTCTGCAACGTTACCTTCAATAACACTTCAAACATCAGAAAAACAGTGGCAGTAACCATTGCGTCTGGAAGGGTTATTTGCGTGCTACTGATTATTTTAAATGTTCATGCTGCCTTGTTTTATGCTGACCTTTTGCATTCATCCATCCACAGCATATTCTAGAAATCCTGACTAACATTAAACAAACTTATCCATCATAAGAATAAAGTTTTTGAGATATTGTACTTCATGTTTCCTCATGTCAGTCATGGAAATTTGTAACTGTTTTATTTTTCTGCAAATTAGTGGTCAATTAGTATAAATTTGTTTGATCTCATTTGTACATTTTCATACAATCTTCATACACCCCACTAATAATGGAGCTTTTTGCTTACCTTTTGTTCTAAAAATGTTATGTTTTTATAGAAATCATGAATTCATACGAAATCACCCTTTCGTAAAATAGTTACATTTTCTCATAGATCGGGGTTGAAATAAATGCATATGACTTTTTTGGAATCCAAAGGAGTTACTAGTAAAATGTCCAGACACTTGTTTTGTAAAGAACAGTGTGAGACTTTGCTAAACCTCTTGTTTGTTCCCTATAAGTCATGTGGGTTGTGAGTAAAATGAGGGTGAGTAAATGATGACAGAATGTTCATTTTTGGGTGAACTATCTTGCAAGCTTGTCTGGAGAGCTACATTTTGCTGCACCTGCACCGGTCGGTGGCTAAATTTCGCTTTGCTTGGATTTCAGAGTGATCTGTTTCCCCAGACTGTGGTGCCAGCACTCTTAAACATGATTTACTCTGTCACAGACCGAGTACCTTGATTTCATTGAGTAGCCACCTGAGCCCATTCATTGTAGCACAGCCTGCATAACTGCACGACTCCATGAGAGGAGTCTACTGCACCTGTTCATTATTACAGCCAAATCACATGCAATTTGTGTCTTACATGAGATGTTTTAACTGCATGCAGGACAGAAAATATATATTTATTTTATGCTGTTTTCTGAGTAGTTCTGAACTGGAGATACAAAGACTAATAGATTTAGAATGTTTTGTGTTTTTCTGTTGTGCTCTGATGTTTAATTGCAGATTTTGGTATGGTGGCAAACGTAATCTTATTTGAAAATCTGGTGGGTTGTATGTTTGTTTGGTAACACTTTAGTAGGGACCAATTCTCTCTAATAAGTTGCTTATTAGCGTGCCTGTTATTAACATATTGGCTTTTTATTAGCACTTATAAGGCACGCATGACCATATTCTACATCCCTAATCCTACCCAATACCTAAACTTAACAACTACCTTACTAACTATTCATTTGCAGCAAATTAGCAGTTTATTGAGGCAAAAGTCATAGTTAAAGGTTTGTTAATAGCGAGTATTGAACCTTAAAATAAAGTGTGACTGTTTGTTCTAATAGGTTCAATGACAAGACTGATTGAACCACTAAAGTTGTAGCTACGGATCATGAAAAGCAGGATTCTAAAGCAAAAGTCGTTGTTGTTTTTCATTTAATATAAAAATGTATATTTATAAAAATGCACACTTATTAATTTACATGACTTTTCTAGGTTTCAAAATCACAAGGTATAGTTCACCAAAAATGAAAATCTGCTGATAATCACCTTCAGGCCATCTACGATGTAGATGAGTTTGTTTCTTCATCAGAACAGATTTGCGGAAATGTAGCATTATATCACTTACTCACCAGCTGATAAAAAACATCACAATAATCAAATAGTTTTTTTTTTTTTAAAGCAAATTTTCATTTTTTGGATGAGCTGTGTAACGCCCCTGTGGACTGTTTATTGTGGTTTCTTCCCCTTTTGTTGGTTTAGCCCATACTATCATTATTTAATTACCCTCATTGTGCTCACCTGTCTGCCACTAATTATTGTGCGTGTGCGTGTGCGTGTGCGTGTGCGTGTGCGTGTGCGTGTGCGTGTGCGTGTGTGCGCGTGCGTCTCACCTACCTGAATGTGCCTTGTTGTGTCTACATTAAATATCATTATTGGAATCCTTGTCGTCCTCGTCGTCGTCCTGCCTGCCTCCACACACCGTAATCGTGACAGAATAACTGACCTCTAAGTATAATGTAGCGGCGTCTTTTCCCTTGTTTGTTTTTCCGGTTTTTGTCAGTTTTTATTTTCATGTTATGGATTACCCCGCCTTCCAAATCCTCCTGCTGGAGCAGGGGGAACACTCTCTTGAGGACCACACGAATAACTTTCTGTCCCTGGCTCACCTCACGCACTACCCGGACAACTGCCTCTGCTCATTCTATCAAGTTGGACTTAACGCCACCACACGAGCGCAGTTGTCCGGGGATGGTCCTCGAGAGAGCCTCGCCACCTAGGCATCCCCCTGGCTCGTTGGCTCTCCGTCTCCGCCTCGGGCTCCTCCACCACCTGCTCCGCCGCAATTGGTCGGCCCCCTGGAGTCGGTGGACATTCCTCCTCCATTGCTCCTCCCTCCGTCGGCTCCATCGTGGGCCGCTATTATGGCTGTGGCCTGGGTCCCACCTGGCTCCTCCTCCTGCTCCAGTTCCCTCCTGTCGTCTCCCTGGCTCCTCCCTCCATCGTCACCTCCCTGGACTCTGTTAGCCGTCCTCCTCCTGGAAGGCCGTCCTCCGCCGGAACCTCCACCTGTCTGGTCTGCCTGCCAGCCCTTTGCCTTCCCCTGTCACCATCTCGCATCCTCTGCTTTGTCTTAATTACCCTCATTGTGCTCACCTGTCTGCCACTAATTATCCACCACATATTAGTTCCTGTCTGTCTGAGCATTGGCGGTTATTGTTAATGTTACCCCGAGTGTGTGTCTCACCTACCTGAACCTGCCTTGTTGTGTCTACAATAAATGTCATTATTGGAATCCTTGTCATCCTCGTCGTCCTGCCTGCCTCCACACACCGTGATCGTGACAAGCTGTTCCTTTAAAATGATTTTAAACATCACATTTTATTTTATTTTTTACTTTATTATTATTATTATTATTATTGTTATTTTGTGTGTTTTGTCTTATTTTTACCATTTTAAGCCCCCAATATGTTTTCTGAGGCCCCCTAGTGGGTCCTGGCCCCACAGACTGACAACCACTGGTCTAGGAGAAACAATTTAGATCATATTTGTGATTTTTCTGTCCCATAGGTCCCCTCATCAGCAGTAAGGTGAATTAAATTTTCCACACTGTTGTTGCTAACATTGAGCAATTGAGCAGAAACATGGAATTCCATATTATGAATTTTCAAAATTAATCAGTAATAGAAATATTAGAAGTTTTCAGGAAAAACCTCAGGACCAAAGAACCATGGCTGGCACCACTGTAGACATTTGGGGAGTGCCGGAGTAGGATAACACACACACACACACACACACACACACACACACACACACACACACAAACACACACACACGAGTATGACCTTATACTTTAGCTACAGAATTAAAATTTGCTTTGTTGTTCACTGAAACTACAAATACAGACAGGCTAAACACTATAGCGCTCTGTTTAAATTAACTGGCCTTCTTTTCTGCTCTGTAACTGCAGAGGTCAATCATTTTTACTGTATAGCTTATGAAAAGTGACATCACCATTAATAAAACTTTACTCTGCTCAGCTGTGTCAATTCACATTTATTCACCTGTCCAAAAATGAACAAACCTGCAGTTTCAGCCATTCTTCACATGGCAAGACAGCTGATGAGCCAGGCACTTATTTACATTTTAGAAATGTATTTCTAACAAGTTTCAAGCCTCAAGGGTGCTCTGAAAACGAGTGGAGATACTAGCAGTGTTCTGATTATGATGCCTGTAAAAATGAAAGATCAATATGTTTGGATGGGCAGGGCCAGCCCAGGGCTTTGCTGGGCTGTAGGCAAGATCATGAAAATAGGTGAAGAAATTGTCAGAATATTAAAACATCCATAGAGCCATTGCAGACTTGATGAGTGATTTCTTTAGAGGAGAAAGGAATACATTGTCCACGCTTTTTCTTCATCAGTATTTTAGGTTTTTGTATTTCAGATATTTTTACAAATCACGATTCCTTTTTATCTTTTTTCACCTTTTTTAAAATCACTTTTTACTTTTGCATTGTGAATAGTAAAAAAATTAAAAAAAATAAGATAAAACTGATTATACAAGAATAATAGAAGAATTAGACATGCTTTAAAATGTTATATTAATATAATGGTGTATAAAGTTTTATTTAATGCAAAGAAACAAATCTAAACAAAAAAGGGGGCAAACCTATACTGTATAAGCAAAAGTGAATACAATCAATCAATCAATCAATCAATTGATAGAAAACAGGCACAGCCATTAGGACATAAATTAAACAATGTATAAATACACTTTAAATAGTGCATTTTAAAACATGGGCCTACACAGAATCACAAAAATGAACCAAAAAACAAATTAATGTTTTAAATAACAGATATTTGAAAAAAGGTTAGTTAGTTTGCAAATAATTGCTCATATTTTCAATGTGTGACATTTTTTTTGTCTTTGTCTGAACTCCTTCCTCACATTATTCTTGAGAAAACATGACAAGCCTTAACAAGCACTGTTTCTGTCATCTAAAAGCACTTTAAGCACTAAACAGCAGGCACACCAAAAACAGCCACAAAATATTTTTGGTTGCACATGTGTTCCAGTGCAACGTGAGTATATCAGTCTATAGATAATACTGTCATGTAAGCAGAATACTACAATGCACCACACTGTCAATTGTTCTCTGATCAAACTTTGGATTTTCTTGCTGAATCCATATGTTGTATCCATACATGTATGCTATGTAAATTTATCTCTATTATTATTATTATATTAATATTTTATTATTATTATATTCTGACAATCTAAAAAAATTATATGGAGGCATCACTCTGCAGTCATATTTTAGTCATATCTGACTCATATTTTAGGAGAAAAAAATACCTTATTGAACTTCTTGGGATCCTGATTAGGAGAATTTTGAGGAATCCACCAGAGATTTAGAAATGGACATAATAATTGGACTCAATAATTGGTGAGAAAATGATATCAACTTCTTTTTTGGAACGTTATGCACATTTATGACCAGCTATTTTGTAAACAGACGCCAATTATACAAGTTCCAGTGTATTTAAATAGCATTGCTACCAACAGTGTTCTTTTCGCTTCTGTATTCTGAGTTAATGACGAGGACAATCATACTTCAGAATAATTTCCACATTTTACTTGAAATTGTAAAACAACAACAACAACAAAAAATGAAATTTATGGCAAGTTATGAGAAGGAATCATCTCTTATTTTATAGGATAGTTCACCCAAAAATGAAAATTTGCTGTTAATTTATTCACCCTCAGGCCATACAAGATGTAGGTTGAAAATTTTTAGCTGGAACTGTGGTCCTTGGCAAGTCAGCGGCTACAGTCACTTTGTGAGTCAAAAAAAAAAAGCATATCAAGGAACACAAAATTAATACGATATATTGAGGTCTTATGAAGCAAAACAATCAGTCTCTGCAAGAAACTGAACATTATTTACAATGTTATTACCTGTGATCTAGTCTCAGGCAAACAGGAAATTCTGATTCTTTTCTTAAATTGGTTCATTGAGATTCAGTGCGCTAGTTCATTTACATAATTACGCAATGACGTAACAGACAAGCACTTATATTATTACAGCACCCAATAATGATGTGAAACGTGGATGTTTTACATGTCTAAAACATTTAAAGTGAATAAACTAGTCTTCATTAGCTCACCTGACAAAAACCAGCATCACAGGATCATGAACGCCAGTTGGCTCATTTTGAGTCAGAGTGACTGTCAGATGTCTGAAAGTGAGTTTTGATTGAGTAACTTGTAGATCTGTGCTGCTCGAGCCATGAACTGTTTCAGACGGTTCAGTCTGATTTGGTCAACTAGTTCACAAAAAGAACCGGTTCAAAAGACAGATTCATTTGTGAACCGGACGTCACTCTGGAATGTTTACCTGAGGCTCAGAACTACAGGTAATAATTTTGTAAATAATGTTCAGTTTCTTGCACAGACCGATTGTTTCGCTTCATAAGACCTTAATATATCGCCAGGAACTGCAGGTATTACTTTTGTGTTGCCTGTATATGCTTTTTTGACTCTCAAATTGCCAGTAGCTGCTGACTTGCATTTTATGAATCACCAAGGTCCACGATTTCAGCTAAAAATCTTCTGGTCCTTGCACACTGAGTCCGAAATTTTCGTATGTGTTGTTTTCGTATTTGTCATCCTTTCCTATCAAAATGCTTGCTATGGATGAGAAAATGCAGAAAATCTGATCCTGATCCAAATTTTTTATGACGGACAAAAGTTTCGGGGGCAGTGTGTAAACGCGATTGACACAATGTGAGATCGTATTTATTTTTTAACGTGTGAAAATTTCGGACTCAGTTTGCAATGACCTTTACTGTTCTACTGAAGAAGAAAAAACTCATATACATATTGGTGGCTTGAGGGTGAGTAAATTAACAGCAAATTTTAATTTTTGGGTGAACTAGCCCTTTAAAATTTGTGTTTTCATCCAATGGTTATATTTCAGTCTGTGTGAGTGTGTGACCTGCAGTGACCCTGGGATTTTCTCCAGTGTGTAAACTGAAGCTCCACAGAGCAATTTGATGTTTATATGGTCCCCTTTAGGATTACACAAATTCATAAACATGTCTAAATAGAGTTATTTCTCATAACCCCCTACTGTGAAAATGTAATATATAACACACCCACATTCAGCTCAGTAAGCATTTAGCGCAAGTGTTAATTTTCATAAATATCCCTCACTCTTTTCCATGCTGTTTCTGAGTGTTGGCATTTATTTACAGGAATGTCAATGCACCTTCACCCAGAATTCTCTCAGATGAAAATGTGAACCAATCACCCTCAGTGCAGCATTCACTACATCATCTCAGCTGTTATTTACCATGACAGGCTAATCGATCAGTTCTTATTCTGAGTTTATTACTCCAAAAAACATTTCAACAGAAATCATATAACTGCATCACTAACCCAAAGTCATTATTAAAGGCCGCCGTTAGTGAAAATGCTGAGAAATCAGAAATAGCTTCCCACTATAGCATGAAAAAGTTGCCATTTTCTTATGAACAGTGTCATTTCCATGTGTATGGATCCTTGTTTCCTGTATTTCAGTTCATTCACAAAAGTAAACAGTAAACTGTTGTCACAGTTCGCCGTTTAGGAAGCACGCAGGAGGCACAAATAAACGAAAACAGTCTTTAATCCACGGAACACAGGGTACATCCACACTGGAAATGGCAGGAAACACACAAACATAACGAGTAGAACCAACAAACACAGAATGCAAAGGCAAGGACTTAAATACTGGGGATAATTAACAAACACAGGTGCCAGGAATCATAATTAAACTAAACAAGGACAGGAAAAAGACCATATAAGGAAAACCAGGAACAAAGACAGGGGCAAAACACAACAAAACAGGTCCATGATCCTGACATATCGCCCCCCTCCCGGAAGGTGCGTCCTCGCACCCTAGAACAACAGAGGGGGGGAAATGGGTGGGAGCTAAGGAGGAGGCTCAGGATGAGGACGGATGTCCAGGAGGGGGCCGGCAGACAGAGTCCAGGGAGGAAACGATGGCGGGAGGAGCCAGGAGGGATCCGGAGCAGGAGGAGCCAAGCAGGACCCAGGTCAGAGCCATGATGGCAACCCACAGTGGAGCCGACGGAGGGAGGAGCCATGGAGGAGGAATGGCCGCCGACTCCAGGGGGCCAACCAACGGCGGCGGAGCAGGTGGTGGAGGAGCCCGAGGCAGAGACAGAGAGCCAACGAGCCAGGGGGATGCCGAGGATCCGGGGGGCCAGGGTGGAGCTGAGGGCTCTGGCGACCGAGGCGGAGGTGGAGATCCGGAGATCCGCGGCGGAGCCGGAGCGACTGAGGACCAAGGTGGAGCTGGCGGGAGGAAGGAGCCCAACGGAGCCGGTGGGACGGAGCGACGAGGTGCAGCCGGAGGAGCAGAGTCCTGAGGCGATGGCGGGTCGACACCCGACCAAGGCGGAGCCGGAGGGACGAGGGAGCCCGGTGGAGCTGGTGGATCGACGGGTGACGGTGGAGGCGAGGGAGCTAGGAGCCGAGGTGGTGGAGCCGCTGGGTCTATAGACTTTCACAACTAAGGTTATTAAAAACTGTCACAGTTTGAGTTTGAAACTGTCAGTTATTTTTAGGCTTGTAATGCTTTTATAGGCTTAATGGATTTTAATTACTTTTTATTTACATTTTTGGCACAGTACAATACTGGAAGAAGGGATGCTAACGTTCTTTCTGTGAGCATTGTGTTTCAGTTTAACTGGCACACACACATACACACACACACACACACACACACACTGTTTAGATTAACTGAGAACAGAAAGAGAGAAAGACTGACATGTCTGAAACATTGTCTTGGGATTTCATTGTATAGCGTGACAGTAGTTTTCCCCTGAAAGAGGGGTGTCTGAAGGTCTACTGCTGTCTTCTAAAAAGTAAGTGATTCTTTTGTGGTGACCTAAACTCTCCTCTATCAGTTCATTGTAACTGAGATGTTGTAAGTGATAGTTTGTCCCTGTCAGTGTTTTCTAGTTACCCGCATCTTTGCGACTTGAACTACACCAAAGTCCCTTTCATTCGGTTCACTTCGTGGCCATCTTGGTAACGGCCTGCAATGTCATGCAAGAGTCGATCCCCCTTCCTCAATGCCTGATTAAAACATACTATGCTTTCATCCTCACTAAGAAAAAAAAAAAATGTTTTGTATTCTGTTAGGCCAATAATAAAAACAATCGATTTATTTTTATTTTTCCAACATGCACCACATTTATTTATTTAGGGTATAGACCTTTACTAAATGCTTGTCACTTCATGGTAAACATGTAAATACATTATGAAATTATTAATAAAATTATTTGAAACACACACACACACACACACACACACACATACACATACACGCACGCACGCGCGCACACACACACACACACACACACACACACATATATATATACATATACAGTATATATATATATCATATGTGAGTAAAGATCATGTTCCATGAATATATTTTGTAAATGTCCTACCGTAAATATATGAAAACTTAATTTTTGATTAGTAGTATGCATTGCTAAGAAATTTATTTGAACAACTTTAAAGGCGATTTTCTCAATATTTTGATTTATAAGTGCAATCAAAATATTGAAAAGAGCTCTCCAAACAAACCAGCATTGACAATACATTTGGATGGGTTCAAGTAGGATAGATGACAGCTTCATTATACATGCATTTGCAGCAATTTTTGGTAAACATTACAGCATATTATGCATTGATTATAACGTCGATAACATTTACAGTATCATTTTATTCTGGAGAGTGATGGAGAGACAACATTAATATGGTTTTCTTTTCTTAAGCCTCAGGTATTGCTTACTTGTAATGCGACCATACAGCTTAACTATTTTCCAGTTAAATAAGTATTGTATATTTTAGTTCAATAGGCCTAATATTTATTTAATATTTTGAGGAGATCTTTTGGTACTAAAGACTTATTTTTTTTCTTCTAATATTTCTATTACTTATGTTACAATTAGTGTAGTATTTAAGGTTAAAGTAGAGAAAAGGGTTTTAAATTCCAATGCAAAGAGGGGGGGGGGATGATAGTGTGTAATGATTACACACAATGAATGCAAGCAAATACTGAATTTAATCAAGTTTAAAATGGTGCTAAAAAAAGGCATTCAACTGCATTCTACAAAATATTTTTTTTATCCCTTATTTTTACAGTATATACACATGAATTGATATTGAATCGAGATCCCCCCCCCCAAAAAATCTCACTCCAAGCTGAACTTAAAAGTTGGCAACCCTGGTAACAGGCATTGTGCAGTCTGCCCAGCGGCGTAGCGGACAGGCACGCGATAACCTCCCCTTGCAGGGGTGCGTCGAAAAACGATGATTTTGTATCTACGATAGCCAGAGATATTGTCAGAATCTGCTTCCCAAGGCTAATGACAGGCAGCTCGTCTGGCACTAATTAATACCACGTTTAAATGTCAGCTGTTCGTCAGCCAGAACGAGTCCATGCTGGTTATTCCCTCGTATCGTGCATGTACTGCAAATGGCTAATAATATACAGAGATATTGTCAAAAACATCAATTATTGGCAATATTAAGAGGATTTGGCATTTCCAATTATTGTAGGCCTGTTATATTCTTATTTTTATTAGGCCTATTATTATTATGAAGTTACCCTACTTTTATTATTAATTTAAAATTAAGCTACAATTAATTTGCCCCGCAATACCGCATAACTAAGTGCTGTGAGGATAACAAAAGTGTAGGCTATTTACTCCTCAATTATTACCATGTTGTAAAAAAAGGTATTTTAAAACATGTCTATCATACAATGAATTATAAGCCTATAATTAAAATATTAACACTGCAGTCATCAATAAAAATCAATGAAATAAAAAGCTTTAGTCTATTTCAAGCACTAACTTTCAAAAACAACCTGTTTAACACGAAATACGTTTCTTCTCATTTTTTTTTCACTATGTACGGGCCACAAGAGAAATATTAAGGGAATAAATTAAAACAGTTATACCGTTATCAGCATATATTGAAGTAGATTCGTCTCTCGTCGTCTCTGAGAGAATATGCACGTCAAATGCCGAAAGCTCCGTCATTACTCCGTCATTCCGTTTTTACTTTCACTTTCTGCATAGTGAATTAACTGAGAAAAAGATGTTCACCGGATAACTCTTGCGCAAAGTTTGCACGTTAGATTATGTGATATCCATTGGCTCGCCTACATGGTTTAAAACAGAAATATTTCCAACATCCCCGTATCGAAAACAAACCGAAAACGTACTGAACCGTGACACCACTGTGTCGTATTGAACCGAACCATGAATTTTGTGATCCGTTACACCATATATATTAAATTAAACTAAACATTAAATGTATCGTATTAACAACAATGAATGATCAAAAGTTTTTTTTTTTGTATCAAATATTCAATTTTAGCTTAGTTTCTCAACCTTCATCATAAAATGACAATTGAACTGTTTGGTTGAGCATGAATTAAACTAGTGAAAAATTCATACAGATAGTTCCAAAGATCGTACAGAATCATATGTTTTTTTTTTCACACCTTTACCATAAAATGACAATTTAAACAATTTGGTTGAGCATGTCTTTAGAAAATTATTTGAACTGTATTACACTCTTAACTGTTGTATCAAGTTATACAATTCGTTATAGCAGGACCTTTGAAACTATAATATGTCCCCAAAAATATGCTTACATTTAAAAACTACCACCATACTCAGAGCACATGAGTGATTTTCTTTGGGGCATCAGCAGATTGCATGAAAACATATAAATAAGATTGTGCAAATTCATACAAATTAGCCACCAATTCGCCAAAACAATAAATAGTTATGAATTGCCATGAGATTATACGTATTGTCTCTTTTCACTAAAAAGCCGGAATTCTTTAAATTTTTCTACAAGTGGTCCGTCTGCTAATAAAGATAAAGTGTCCCACTAATAACCATAAGACCTTTTTCAATTTCGTAGTCAGCCACAATTGTGTCGGAAAGTCATGTTGTTTTCTCATTTGGTAATTTGAAGGTTCCACTCAGGAAGGTTTTGGAATTCTCAGGTGTTCCTTTGGAAAGCGGCACTGTTATCTGTTATCCAGCGGAACACGGTCAGAGGGCCACGGCATGAAGCCGATACAGGAATTAGAGGAAGTATTTCAGAACACTTGCTGTATAATCAGAGATCTCTTGCTCGCTCACTCCCTCTGCTCTGCAATTTGAAACTTGCTGTCATGGGCATTAGAGCAGACTTCAATCCATCCTGCGCTAGCGCTCAAAGAGTCGGGCAGACTGGAGGAAATTGATCAGCACTGTAGTTAAGATTGGGAGGTAAATATAGCAGTGTGTTGGAACGCTACACCAGGAGATAAGAGTCTGAGTGCTGTGTGATGTACCTGATGTTACAAGCTTTATTGTGGAGTCACGAAGACACACACACACACACACACACACACACACTGACAACTAATACATTGATCATGTAGTTGCTCAGCACACTGTACATATGTCTTTGCATGGATCCAGCTGTCACTCAAGGGCATTGCTAGACACAAACGGCATCCGAGGTTTAGGCTATTAAGTGTCACATCATAATGCAAGGATACCTAAGAGATAAATAATGCATAACAGATTTTTAAAAAGTGGTTATCAATATATATATACAATATACCGTTCAGTCGTTCGGGGTCAGTAAGATTTGTAAAATATTTTTTAACAAAGTCTCTTATGCTCACCAAGTAGGCATTTATTTAATCAAAAATACAGTAAAAACAGTAATTATGGGAAATGTCATTAAAATTGGAAGTAATCATTTTCAAGTTTAATATATTTTAAGCTGTAATTTTTAGCATCACTCAGTGTCTCCAGTCTTCAGTGTCACATGATCCTTCAGAAATCATTCTAATATGCTGATTTGCTGCTCAAGAAATATTTCTTATTATTATTAATGTGGAAAACAGTTATGCTATGCATTTATTGATTGACTGAAACTGTGATGCTTTTTTTTCCTTTCAGGATACCTTGCAGTGTTATTTTGGTATTATTTATAAACCATTACAGCTTTTATTCATATTTTGAATTAGCTTCTATTTTTATGCGTTCAGCTTTCTTTTTAACGTTAGTTAAATTTATAATAATTTTATTATGTGCTTTGATTTAAAAAAAAATAATATTTAGGTTTATTTTATTTTATTTTATTTTATTTTCAGTTTTAGTTTTATTTATTTTATTTCCACTTAGTAATTTTAGTGCTTTAAATTAAAATAATTTTCATGATAATAATAATAATAATAATAAAAAATACTTTAAATGAAAAAAAAAAAAAAACATTACAGAGATGAAACTGGTTACATATCCAGAATTTGAACAACATGCTGGACGGGGAAAAATATTTAATATGTATTCCAAATATTTGTAATTAAAAGAAAACTATAACTGACAGTAATATTCCCTATACAGTAGAAGTGCCCTTACACAAAGAAAATATATTTCCTTATACAGTACATTAATGATCAATATATTAAATTATTTAATGTATATTGAAAATATACTGAATAATATATTGTGTACAAAATATTTAATAATGCATAGGGAATTATATTGAAAAATATGTGACAGTATATTAACTTATATGTTAATGTATGTATTATTATATTAAATAATACACTTCATAATATATAGATTTTTCAAACATATGTGTACTATATATCCCATTTTGCTTGATGCGGTCAGGTTACTTTTTTTCTGGCTAACATGGATTTAAAACAAGGTTAATCTTTTCCCTAATGATGAAATACATTTCTCATAAACATTTCAGCTTTAACAACAGCTCATACTTCACTTGGACAAACTGATCAGTCCCTGCTCAAGTCGACCTCAGTCTTCAGTGGTTTGACTTTGCTAAAGCAGTAAATAAAGTTTCAGATATGAGATTCCACAGGCCTGAGGACAGGTCTACTGATGGGAACTGAACCTTAACTGTATCTGCAGAGAAAAAAAAAACTATTATAGGTCATTATGCCCTGAAAGAATATGATGACAGAATGTACTGCTAGCTCACCTAGTATAAACATGTATGCGTGTGTGTGTGTGTGTGTGATATAACAGATGGTGAGCAATGTGTTTAGAGGCACTCTAAATTGCAGCAGTGAAAATAAAGGCCAGCTGCAGAACGCAGAGCAACACGACAATCACAGAGCATTGTCTCACACCGTCTCATACACGAAAGCTTCCTCAGCTCTTAATCCCTTTTCACATGCAATTAAAATCTCTCTCTCTCTCTCTCTCATTCTCTCACACACAGCTTGTGCTTTGAAATGAGATCACAGGGTGGCTTGTTCAACAGAGGTTTGTGCGGAAGTGTCCCTCAGAACAGCGTGATCCACTAATGGGTTTCAATTTTTTGTTACACCCCACCACCTCTGAAACTAGAACAGACTTTTTTTTTTTTTGCTCTGCATGAACATAATTTGATTGTCTGTTAGTATCGCTGACAACCTAATAATACTGAATAATAGAAATACAATAAAATGTATATGTATTCATATAGCAGATGCTTTTGCCCAAAGCAACATAAAATGAGGAAAAACAAGCAATTTAATATGAAGGAGCCAAGAATATTGAAGACATTTTAAAATTTTTATTGAAACTGGTGTGGAAAAACAAAACTTTTTTTTTTGTCAGGGAAAGTTAACCCAAAAAGGAAAATCATTTTTTTAACCATTTTTTCACAAATGGATCCTCTGCAGTGAATGGGTGCCGTCAGAATGAGAGTCCAAACAGCTGATAAAAACATCATAATAATCCACAAGTAATCCACATGACCATCAGTCCATCAATTAACATCTTGTGAAACAAAAAGCTGTGTGAAAAAAATAAAAATGAAAAAATCAATCAAGGCATTTAAACTGTGTATTCTCATTCTGACGGTACCCATTCACTATAGAGGATCCACTGGTGAGCAAGTGATGCAATTCTAAATTTATCCAAGCTCATCTACATCTAAAGGTGTACATTTTCAGCAACTTTCATTTTTTTGGTGAGCTATTCCTTTAAGTTACACTCTTCATTGTATTAAAATTGTATTTACTAAATAAAAACAATACTGCTTTATAGGTACAAAAATAAAGGAAATGTTGACCCCAAAATATAAATTCCATCATCATGTACGTAACCATATGTTGCAAAAAACAAAAACTGTGCATTTCTAGAGTTGTGCACGTTTAATTTTTTTTATTTGCATATTTAGATGGGCTTAGTGTGATTCTTACATTATACTGTACAGCAGAAAAGAGTGTGTTAATAGGCATGTGATTTGATCTGATCATCTCAACTTTAGTAGTTAGTAAGTGATACAGGAGGATTTTGAATTTGAGGTTAGAAGTCAATTACATAGTCATCCCACTGTGATTGGCTGTAGATGCTCTGACTGATTCATTGACATGCATTTGATATACGTTTTGTTAAAATTACATTTCAGACTGCTAGAGAGGGAAGTGTTAAATTGGAAGTGGCACACAACTGGCTCATCTTTCTTGGTCTATCTGTCATTCTGTCAGTTATCTGCCTCTCGCTCTCTTTCACTCCCTCATCTATATATATTACTGGAGCGTTAGAAGCCAACTTCTGGTGAGACTTCATTAACAAACAAAGAGAGCTGTAAGGGAAGATCTGTTGGAGAAAAAACGGCAAAATTCATGTGAAACGGAAAGAATCAAAACAAGTGTAATATTCTGGATCCATTGTACTGCTGCTGTTGTGAATGTGTGGTCAGAATTTTCATGTATCTAGTCCTTTTACTAACAGCATAACGCATCACCAATAGAAATAATAGTTATTAGTTAATAATAGTATTAATAGTAATAGAAGTTATTTGTGCTTATTTTTTACATTTGCAATTGAAATGTACAAAATTAATGTAACAGCATCTGTTACATTGAGTGACAGCATCTAAAACTACTTTTGTGACGTATAAATGTTTACATTTTTTTTCAAGTTTTTAGAATATTGAATTTATGGGATTAATAGGTTCATTATATGGTTATTGTATTTAATCAATGGCAATAACTAAATATTAAATGGCATCACATTTATTCACCACATTTATACAAATTGACATTATTTCAACAATTTATACATTATTTCAGTCTGTTCTATGTAATTTCTGGTGTCATATTCATGTGGAGCATTTAAAAGGGATATGGAGTTGGGCGGGGGGATCGGAATAAATATTATATTTAAATGTTTTTGAATTTGAATATGAAAAAAAGAACATAAGGTGGGAAGTAAAAAAGAAATCATACATACATACATAAATATATATCAACAGAAGTCAATGGAACGTCCCTATCATAGAAAAACAAACGCATGTGTTGTAGTAAAGTGAATATGCTTATATGACAATCTGTGTGTTTAATGGACTCTGCTCTAATGGTGTTTATACAGCACTGCTTTAATGCCTCCAGCTGCTTTGTGTTGTGCATCTAGCAGATGTGTCTGTGTGTGTTTTTGGGTCTGCGTTTGCTAGAATTGTACGATGCAGCATGTTTTTACATATGTGAAATGGTACTGTACATGTGCAATTTTTTTTTAGCACAGATGTGTGTTTTTGTGATTAAATTAAAGGGTTTGTGGTTCAATTTTACAGCCTTTACTGACAGATGTTTTCTTTCCAAAATTACTCAAAACGAATGAACAAACTGGAACATGTCATGTGTGAGCGAATTGAATGAACGAGACATCTTGTGAACAAACCAGAGTGTGTAACTGCTTAACTACCACAGTTTGATGTGTCACTGGAAAAAATAACTAGCTATTCACAATATTCTTGAAATGGTAGTAATTTTGGCACACCTCTGTCTGTCGTTGAACTATGTTTGTTCAGCAATATAGAATTGCTGTTGATGTCACATAGATGGTGGAGTAATAATGTCTAAAACTTAATTGGTTTGAGATCAAGTTAATGTCAGATTATTGCTGTACATTTTTATCAATGAGGAAAAAAAATTAACTTAAATGATTTTAGCAAATGGCTGCAATATAACAAAGAGTGAAAAATTTAAGGGGGTCTGAATACTTTCCATACCCACTGTATATTATAAAGGTACAAAGCAGATTTTAGTATTTTGGAATATGAACATTATATTATAAGAAGAATCTGGCAGTGATTGAGTGGAAGCCATTGTAGTAATGAACTGAATCAAAATAGGGCTGCACGATATATCGTTTCAGCATCGATATCGCAGTGAGCGCATCCGCTATAGTCACATCGCAGGATGTACAATGTTTAATATACTGATCGTTATATTTGAAGGTAAACAATTGAGAAAGAAATGGATGTGTAACAGTATATTGGTTCACAGCAGTTTAATGTTCCTGAGGCTTTTTTGTAGCTTTTACACAGATTTATTAGATTTAATTTATACAGTGAAGGTTATGCAGCGATATTTTACATTTGATTATTCAATTTCTGTATCTGAATACTGTTAGACTTACCTGAAAAATATAAAGCGCTGTTTATTTAATTTATATCTTTGTTCTATTATATTTATCTATGCTCGTAATTTGTTTATTTTCTATGCTGATTTACTCATCTACAAAATCACCTTAGAATTAAAATCGGTTAATTCTAATCACGAATTAGAATTAACCGATTGCAGCTGTTCTCGAGTCGACAACTCACTGATTCAAATGATCCGTTCAGTGCAAGGCTCCAAGTGAACTGAATTCACAAGTAAGAACCGGGAGATCTTGTGAGTGCGCGCGACTGATGCTGCTAAAAGTAAGTTACTAATGTCGAATTTTAGGATTAATTATTGTAACTGAAAATCATATTTAGGTCAAAACTGTCAGTTGTTTGTGAACTAAATCTGCTGTAAAGGGTGATCTGTTTAAGCCCACTGAAATGCTTGAATGCAGACACATTAACATCAGAGTCTCAAAGGGTTTTAGTTAGGGATGCACCGATACCGATACTGAGCTCCTGTACTCGTACTCATACTCGTTAAAATGCCCCAATACCAAACGCCGATACCACACAGCATGTGTTAAGTGCCATATTCAGACAATGAAACACCGACAACAGAACAACAGACAGCAGAATGGAGTTAAGGATGTCTACTACGAAGTATATGTATGCAATGAATATAATGTTAAACATTCAGTATTAACGCCTGTATAGCTGATGTGCGCGAGCTGATAAACAAAGCACGAGTCGACTGAGCGCGCGGCGGCGCAGATGCGCGAGCTTGTCGAGTGAATATATGAGGCAGTAATTAAAGCAAAAGGAGCCCCTACCAAGTATTGAGTACATGTACAGTAAATGAACATACTTTCCAGAAGGCCAACAATTCACTAAAAATGTTTTTTTATTGGTCTTATGAAGTATTCTAATTTGTTGAGATAGTGAATTGGTGGGTTTTTGTTAAATGTGAGCCAAAATCATCACAATTAAAAGAACCAAAGACTTAAACTACTTCAGTCTGTGTGCATTGAATTTATTTAATACACGAGTTTCACAATTTGAGTTGAATTACTGAAATAAATGAACTTTGCCACAACATTCTAATTTATTGAGATGCACCTGTAGATCAGTCTATAGAACTCATTATAATAAGTGATGCTGTCTACACTGGATGCGGCGTGGCGCGACACGACGAATCCCCGACATTAAACTGCTGCCGCGTTCTATTTATAACATGCTGACACAAATTTCAAATGATTTTCAATGGTCGCTTTGTCGTGTCCAGTGTAGACAGACTTTAGCTGATGTGGCACGGCGCAACACGACAACTGTTGCGTCCGGTGTAGACACGGCGTAACGGTTGTCTGTTACAGTACATAAAATTTCATTTACCACATAAACAGAGTAAGCTGTAAGGAGAGATGACTGAGGACAATGGCGAATGATTTGCAGATCCTCAGTACACTGACAAACATATAAAATGTGTGGTAAGTACTGCCGCTCCATAGTATAAACAGAGTAAGTGCGATCGCGAATCTCGAAAGTGAAACTAAAAAGCGATCGTACATTCAAAAGCACGATGCCAGTTTCAATGCCAGGTATAATAGCAGCTACCTGATACCTGAAATGAATATGTAGTATAAATACGCAATGATATAACTGCGAGGAAAAATATTGAAATATTTATTTTCCTCCCATCTCGTATTTATTCCCTTTAGGGGTTCCGCCTACACGTCATTTTCTTTCCGAACACTGTATTGGGATGCGGCGGATTGAGGGGGGGGGATCACGACATCACTCAACATCATGATGTCTATCAGCCATCGGCGATGGACGATGGCATCGTCTATCGGCCCAACCCTACTTCCAACCACACAACTTTACAATGTTTGTTGGAAATAAAGAGTCACTAAGATCAAAATCACGGATTTTAGTACTTTGGTAATTAATATTATTATATATAATATATATAATAATAATATTATTATTTTTTGTAAATTTAAGTTCTACGATTTCTGTGGTTGCCAGACATCACATTTTTCACACTTTTTTTTTTTACGGTAAAGAAACTATGCTTCTAACCACAGGTCGAGAGCTGTACTTACAACCACAACTTAACAATTCTGTTTGCTAATATTTGTTGGAACTATAGTTTTGGGAAACACCAAATCATTGAACTATATTGGTAACGACAAACTTGCAACAATAGTTGGCTAACAATTCTTTTGGGAAAGACCCTTGAACGAGAATCTGCTGACTGACAGTGATTGAACAAAAGCCGTTTCAGTAATGAACCAGAACAGATGTTTCTGGTGAACTGAATTGAAAGATTATAAAGATTCACTGGGATCAAAATCACCATGACTGGGGCCAACTGCTTTATCCCTGCTTCCCTCCATCTCCATCTGTTTCTGGATTGCTGCACTGGTGACCATGGCACTATAGTCACATTTTCTTTTCCAATTCGACAACCGCTGGGGACTCAATAGCCATGCCACTTTTAACACCCTGTCTTTCCCACTAGGTGGGAAATTGACCACCATGGCTTGGCTGCAATTGCTTTGGCTTATTTCCGCTCTGTTTCCTTTCCGTGTCTTTCTCCTCTGCAGCTTCGATGCCCTCCGCTGCATCTGCGGCACGTCCTACCTGTCCTGCTATCCACTCTCATCCCTTTGGTCTCTGATCTTTTGCCTCTTCACATCCCATCTGACCCTCTGCCAGCTTCTAACCCGACCGTGAGGTCGTATCTGTGGGCAATAGCTGCGACGGTTCCAGATCTCACTTCCTTTGTCACTTGCTCCTCAGTACATATTCTGTACACACGGTGACTCTTCTGTCCTTTCCAGCTGGCTGAGGTGCTACCGTCTATATCCATCTCTTTCCGCTCCCTTCAAGTGTGGATATCGACTTGTCTCTACTCACCTCCTCCTTTGGAGTTCAGTGTCTATCATGCTATTGCTTATCATGACTTTCTCTCTACAAAATGTATCACATTTGTCACACGACACAAGCAACTCTTCTAAAAGCCTTCAGATGTAGACTCATGGGATTTACATAAAGTTTTTAATCACTTGTCTTGCATTTTAATGTGTTGTCCTTATTTCATTATGCTCATTCTTAAACAACCTTCAGTATTAATGTGTATAGGCACTTTTATGTCCCTGAGGTTGGTTTTTATTACAACTAACAGATTTAAACTTTTTTATTTATTTTAGGTTTACATTAAAACTGATTTATTTTATTTTTGACAATATTTTTAATAAATGATACTGTTTAGTTTTGACCCAGACTCTCAAGCTTAAAATATGAAAATCCATAATTATATATTATAGTTTTAAAATATTAAGCAACATTTCATCATTAAAAAAATTCAGTATTTGTTGTGTGAAAAATTACAGCTGGCCCCACGACCAGCAGTTTTGCCCCTAAAAAGTAAATTAAAACTTTATTCAAATTAAGTTTATTAAAGTTTAGATTTATGGACACTTTAATGTTTATTTATTTTGTATTCATAATTTTATATTATATTCATTCTGTTTCTATTATTCATCTATATATTTATATTTTGTGTAGGTATTTTAAATTATTAAATTTCCCACGTGGCAAATATTAAAGGTGCTAGCTATGTAAAATGCTTAGGCAATGAAAAAATAAAATAGTCTGTCCTTTTTTCTGATGTTTAATATATAATGTCCACCACAGAATTTTATCAAACAAAGTAACCTTTAGGGAATAAAATGTCATTTATTTTGATTTTTCTAAATGTCTAGAATGATGGTCCTCAAACAATCTCTATAATACTGGCCAGACTAAGAAACCCTCATTTCATTTCCTCAATATGCCAGTCAAACACTCTTAATTCCCAAAACCGCTGTTCCATCCTCCACATCCACCAGTGGATGTCCAGGGAGGTTTTCACACAAAGTATCTTGGGTAAAATGTGAATAAATTGTCTCTAAGTGATTAATATATCTTTAGGTGGGAAATTAAAAGTGACCCTAAATACTTACAGTATACATCATATCAGCAAATGTGTTAGAAATCAATAATTCCTATTTCCAAAATTACTCTAAGGCTCCTCTTGTCTGCGTTTCCATTAAATTGGTCGATAATGTTTCATCTGAGACGCAGGCATTAGTGTTGCTGGCTACTCTTTGTGATAAATAACACTGAAAAAAATGACATACTTCACCATTATTCAAGTGCTTTTTGTCTTCAGGTGAACTGTCTTGCTCCATTGTGTTCAGCAATCATCATTTTAAATAAAGGTTCTGAATTGTTTCTGAGTTTTCTATGTATGTATTGTACCTATATTTATCACATTTTAAATTAAAACATTAATTAGTTAATAATTAATAACATTAATAAAAACATTTTATTTGTACCTATATTTTATCACATACTGGTAAAAAATGTATAGCCTGAATGCACTGTAAGTCGCTTTGGATAAAAGCGTCTGCTAAATGCATAAATTATAAATTATTATAATTATAAATTACCTATACATACAATTCGCTGCAGTTTCCAGCTGAAATGAACACTAGTGGCATAAAACACCTACACCTTTTATTCTTTTCACACAAACTATGATTATGAGAACAGATTGTCCATTAATATAGACTTATTTTCGCGTAGTTCCTTGCACAATGCAATATTACGACCTCAGAACACTTTAGTACATGATTTGTGAATTAATACTAATTCTGACGTTTTCATCACATAACCAGCTTCATATGTATGAATTTTCTGACATAGTAAACTTGCTCGTTTGCTCACCCAGTACAACATTGCACTTGCGATATGAAGCGCTCGTGTAAGAGTCCCGTCAAACACAAGTCATGATAAAAGAGCTCAAAGAATTGTATAAGCAAGCTAAAATGGCATGGTTGCTTCATCTCCAAACTACTGCGATACAACAACCAACGTAACAAAACACTGATAGATTCACATTCATCTGTTTTGGATAAAACAAATTTTCTCTTTCATGTTTTATTGTGCTTAAACTGTCAAATACACACAAGTTTATGTTAAAAACACACATGAGTTACAAAAACAATGGATTATTTCTGTGAAGGTAAACAACTGAGTAAGAAATTGCATGTTTATATTAGATCTGTGTGGCAGCAGCGCAATATACAGTAAATAAATCAATAAATCCTCTGAGGCTGGGACTCTAAATAGCGTTCTGTGCTCGTCTGTCCAACCAAAGACAGAACAGTTAACATGCTTTGCTTGAACTGTCGCCATGGCGTTAGAACTGGTACACCGTTGTCGCTTGTGAAAACACAATGGCGGCGGCATGGAAACTTCCAGATTATGGGCAGTAATATTATGATAATATCGCCTTTCTATGTCACAGGGGGAGTAAAATCTGAGCGGCTCGTTTTTCAAAAGCTTGCAGAAAAAAAACTCTGGGTTGATCTTTTTCACGTTTTCTCCCAATTATAGCACTTAAACACGGAAAAAGTCAGATTTTCATGATATGTCACCTTAAAAAGTGTTGCGAAACGTGCAGAAATCATTTTTCTGTCACAGGCACATATTTCCAATGAGCCTTGGTTTTTAAAAACAATAACCCTGCTAGTGGGGTGTGAATGAATAATGAATAAAGTTTGAGAACTGCTTTAGATACAACATGCTACATAATCAACAGCACAGAACATTTGCATGCTATTTTAGTTCTGTAGATGTTTAATGACAAATGACAAGATGCTAAATGACAGATTTGACACATGCTGTCTTAACTTGGTTTCAGGTTCGAGAATAACAGTTCACAGAAGCATTAAACTAAAATTGACAACAAATAACAACAAATAAACTTCTTTAGAGCAACACTTTCTAGAGGCTTTTAAACTGTTGAGGCGATAAGTTTGCCAACATTAAAAACCTGCTTAAATGTGTTTCTCATTAGCAAAAAATCGGCCAGTTAATTAATGGAATTGATTCACTCCTCCTGAAGCGTTTCACCCTGGTGGCTTCAGCAGTGTGTGTGTGTGTGTGTGTGTGTATGCGTGTGTGGACTGGACAGGGCGCATGGCCAGTTCCTGAGCTAAAAGAGGGATATGTAATTAAGACAGCTTTTCTGTTCACCCACCACCTAGACAACAGATAACTATTTCTTTAAGCCAAAAAGGCCCAATTATTTGCTCTTTCTTGATGTATTCATCATCAGCAGCGATGGTCTCAACACACACGGGGACAATTTCTAATGCCTTAACTATCCTCCTGAGACCCTGTGACCTCATATGAGGACATTATATTTTG
>NW_015539890.1:503509-505616 GCF_001515605.1 Sinocyclocheilus anshuiensis | reverse complement strand
ATTTATGTTTCAATATTCTATGAAATATTATATATTATTATGAAAATCTTGTCAAATATTACTCCCATTATTACACTTCTTTTTTCATTACATGTTGCCCCAAAAACACATTAATATCCAAATTAGATTTAGTTTATAGATACATTGTATATAATGAGAAAACCCGTTTATGGCCATTTTACACATATTTTGCAGAAAGAAAAATGGTATATCAAATCATTCTGTTATAACATAGTCTAACATAACATCTTTATACAAAGTTTGGTAAAAAAAAAAATCCTGAAAACTAAAAATGTATTGGTGATTTAAAAAATCTATTGTTTTTGCCTATGCATGTTCATTCATGTCTTTTTATTTAAAAAAAAAATTGAGTCCCGATGTCCTCTACAGAGGACATTGCATAACTTATGAATGAAATATCATTTTTTAAATTTGTATTTTTTTATTTTTTTTATGCTCTAAAATGTAAAGACATGAAAAAAACTATTGTTTTCCTAAAAATCTTTTCTCGGGTCTTAAGAGGATAAAGTTTATGTTCTTATGTATTGGTATGGGTGTTTTTGGCAGACTCTTTTATCTGAAGTGACTAAAGGTCATTGCACACGGAGTCCGAAATTTTCGCACATTGGAAAATAAATATGACCTCACGTTGTGTCAATCACGTTTACACACTGCCTCCGAAACTTTCGTCCATCATAAAAAAATCGGATTGGGTTCGATTTTCTGCGTTTTCCGCATCTGTAGCAAGCATTTTGAGGGGTGTTTTGACAATTCAAAGCACTTGTAAAGATCCCTGCACACTGAGTTCACAGAAATTGGTGGTCTTCTTTTTAATATGTGGCTTTAGTATCACTAGCAAAGCATCAAACTGAGCCACTGACATCCTGAAGTAAACTTTGAATCGCCCATGATAATCCCACTGCTCCTTAATAAGGAGGGGGAACTCTCCTTCCTCTCTATATCTCAGGATTGGATGGACCCAATATTTCACAACGGATTAATTAATACTAGGGCTGGGTAAAAAATATCGATATCTCGATATTAATCGATTCTTTTTTTTTACGGAACGATATCGATTCTTAAATCCCAAGAATCGATTAGTCTAGTCTGTTTTCAGTTAATGGACGGAACATTGAAGGACACTTCCCATCCAATAAATCTCAATAAGCATTGTGCTTTGCTGCTTTTAATATGAAACAGAGTACCAGGTTTCAATTTATGTCCATTGTATTGCAGTATTCAAACAATAAATGCCGTTTTGGCGCTGTTTAATGTGGAGTGACAGATTGCTGTGATCTCCTCCACATTAATACTGTCAGACTTTGTTCCGTGTTTTGTGTGTCTTGCTCCCCATGTGCCTTCCTACGCCCATATTTGGTTAGTTTCCTGTTCCTGTCCTGATTAGGTTTATTTGATTCCAGGTGTTCCCCATTTTATGTCTATTGATCCCAGGTGTGTCTCGTCCTCTCCTCATCCTGTCATGTGTATAAATAGTGTTCCCTGTGTGTGCTTCAGCGTCCGGTATTGTATGTGAATGTTCATGTCTTCATGTATAGCGTGAGTGTTCCGTGTTCCTTTGTGTCAATTAAACCCATTTGGATTGATGTACTGCTCGTCTCTCTTCGTTCCTTGCTCCTCAGTCCGCTCAGCAGTGCACCCGTGACAGTACCTCAGTTTGTTGTAGCTTCCCTGACAATTTTCATCCTTCAGGCTTATACAGCTGACACTGCTGACAACAATGAACATAGTCCAGAATATCAGAATTCATTTTAGGCCAATATACAAGAGTCTGCAGTCTTTTGTACGTTTTAAAACGTCCTAGATGTCCAGCTAATGGATCTTCATGGAAGTTCTGAAGGAGTAGTTAAGCCCAGGAAGGGCTCCTGTTCCCGAGTTCTGCCCAGGAAGGGCTTCTGTTCCCGAGTATAGCCCACGGAGAGCTCCTGAACCTCGTATGCCTCGTATGCGCTATCCTGTTCCCGAGTTCAGCCCAGGAAGGGCTCCTGTTCCCGAGTATAGGGCTCCTGGGGCTCCTGTTCCCGAGTATAGCCCAGAGAGGGCTCCTGATCCCTAGTACCCCCCAGGAAGGGCTCCTGATCCCCAGTTC
>NW_015539890.1:446709-503215 GCF_001515605.1 Sinocyclocheilus anshuiensis | reverse complement strand
GTCCCCTGCTCCGCCTTGGCCTCCCGAGTCCCCTGCTCCGCCTTGGCCTCCCGAGTCCCCTGCTCTGCCATGGCCTCCCGAGTCCCCTGATCCGCCATGGCCTCCTAAACTACCTGCTCCATCATGGCATCCCGAGTCCCTGCTCCACCATGGCCTCCCGAGGCTCCTGATGTGTTCCCTGTGTGTGCTCCAGGGTCCGGTATTGTATGTGAATGTTTAGGTCTACATGTATAGTGTGAGTGTTCCTTTTGTGTGAATTAAACCCAGTTGGATTGATGTACTCCTCGTCTCTCTCCGTTCCTTGTTCCTGACGCCGCGCAGCAGTAGACCCGTGACAAATACCAGCTTCGGCACAAAATAATCATGACTAAACATCCAAAGGTAAGGTAAAAGAAAGGGTGCAACTTTACAATCCGTATTCTGTCTAATGTAATCACTCAATCAGTGTTTCCTCCGTGCAAAGACGTCAATATAACGTCTTGTAAACAATGTCACGCAACGTCACATTTACCTCAGAAAAACATATTCACTGACCATAAACTCATTAGTCAGCCAGAAAAATAAACTATACAGAGGGATATTTTGCTAAATATATGCACCATACAACATATTCATTATAGGAAGGGCTCCTGATTCCCCGTTAAGCCCAGGGAGGGCTCCTGTTCCCGAGTATAGCCCAGGGAGGGCTCCTGACCCCCAGTTCAGCCCAGGGAGGGCTCCTGACCCCCAGTTAATCCCAGGGAGGGCTCCAGGCCCCGTAAATTTCCCCAAGTATTTTTTGGGGGGGGGGTAGTATGGCTCCAGCCGTAGAGGCCGAGGCTGGGGCTGGGGCCGCGGCCTGTGAGGCTGCTCTGCCATGGCCTCCCGAGTCCCCTGCTCCGCCATGGCCTCCCAAGGCTCCTGATCCGCCATGGCCTCCTAAACTACCTGCTCCATCATGGCATCCCGAGTCCCTGCTCCACCATGGCCTCCCGAGGCTCCTGATGTGTTCCCTGTGTGTGCTCCAGGGTCCGGTATTGTATGTGAATGTTTAGGTCTACATGTATAGTGTGAGTGTTCCTTTTGTGTGAATTAAACCCAGTTGGATTGATGTACTCCTCGTCTCTCTCCGTTCCTTGTTCCTGACGCCGCGCAGCAGTAGACCCGTGACAAATACCAGCTTCGGCACAAAATAATCATGACTAAACATCCAAAGGTAAGGTAAAAGAAAGGGTGCAACTTTACAATCCGTATCCTGTCTAATGTAATCACTCAATCAGTGTTTCCTCCGTGCAAAGACGTCAATATAACGTCTTGTAAACAATGTCACGCAACGTCACATTTACCTCAGAAAAACATATTCACTGACCATAAACTCATTAGTCAGCCAGAAAAATAAACTATACAGAGGGATATTTTGCTAAATATATGCACCATACAACATATTCATTATAATTTTTACTGTTCTTATGTTTAATTTATGTTTGAATAAATCCATCAATTTATGACAGCCACCATTTAAATTTTTATGTTAAAAAAAACGAATTGAAGTAGAAATATTATGTAATTGTAACTTTATTATTTTCAAAACTTCATTGTGTAATTTTAACAGTTGTATGCCATAGCTTACAGATCAGTCAATTTTAACCTTCACTATTATAGTAATGTAGTACCAAATGACTCTCATGTATATTTTACAGCATTAGTTGAGAGATTTTTTTTTTTCCTTGAGAAAATTTGGCAAGTACTGTACCTGATATATATCCAAAATAATCGTTATTGAATGGAATCGAATCGGTAATCAAATCGAAGTGAAAGCTTGTGAATGAGAATCGAATCGAATCGTGAAATTTGTGTCAAAACCCAGCCCTAATTAATACGCATCGGACTCGGTGTGCAAGGTTTCTGTGCGTGACGAATTTTTAGGATGACGAATACAAAAAACGCATATGGAAATGTCAGACTCAGTGTGCAAGGACCTTTACATTGCATTCAAGGTACACATTTAATCAGTTCTTGCTTTCCCTGGAAGTCGAACCCATGACCTTGGCGTTGGTAGTGCCATGCGTTACTGCCTGAGCCATGAATCTATCCATCTATCCATCCGTCCATCCATCCATCCATCCATCCATCCATCCATCCATCCATCCATCCATCCATCCATCCATCCATCCATCCATTTTCTGTCCATCCATTCATCCATATAATTCATTTACAATTTATTTAAATGTATGTATTTATTTATTTTGATGGTGACATTAAATTTTAAATATATTTGGCAGTCAATTTTTTAATACATATTTTTCTATTTATGTTTACTTTTGATGGTGAGATTAAATATACTTGGGAGTCAAATTAGTTTTTTTCTTTAATTAATCCGTCCATCCGTCCATCCATCTTCCTTCTATCTATAACTTTTTGGTGATGAGAAAAAAAATCATACATTTTAAATATGTTTTATATATATAAAATCTCTTGTATTTTTCTCTCAAATATATTTAAAACTTAATTTTATAACCTTGAATATTTCAGGCAGAATTGTTTTAGTTTAGTAACTATAATAACTGAGGCCTGGATGTGCTTCACATAATGTGCTTCGTACTACTCGTTGTACGAGATGTTATGTGAATGTATTTATTCAGGCATTTCCAATTATTGCAATCAGATAGTTTCATTTCAAAGCTGTACAGAATCTGCAACGTTTAAAACCCTTGTTGCAGAGGAATGGTTGTGTTTTAGGTGAGCAGGCAGTGCTTCGCTGTTGTCTGGGACACATCAGGACGGATTAGCATTTAGACTACAAATGTGACGTGCTAAATGAATAATTTTAGCCCCCATTTGCACCTGTATTTAGCACTGACCACTTGTGATCGCCAGAAAAGGATGCTAATACAAGTAGAAAACAAAAAAGAAAGCCCTCATGTATTTTGAAGCATTATTAATGCTGTGTTAAACCCACATGCACAACTGTACAAGGCCAGAGTAACGGTAATGCATGGTTGATCTGGGGTTTTTTGTGTTTGGATAGCATATGGTCCAGAACAGAAGTTGCTACATCACACACATGCACACGAAGGTGCTTCCTCTTATGATAAATGAGTCTGACCCTATATCTCTCCGCTTGCACAACGGAAGTGCAGCATGCTGTCAGACTGGTGTGGCCGAGCAGTAGATTCAGCTGATGCAGCACACAAATACAAGCGCACTTTTCATCCACAAACAGCCATCTGTAAATGAACAGCATCAACTAACTATCTAGAGCCTGTGTGCTTATTGTTTTTGGCACGTAATAAGGCATTACATTGTGGTTGCTTCAAGAGAAGTTCAAGTTTCAGCTACATTTTCACAATCATAGACACATTTTTCCAGATTCTTTTCCTTCGCAGATTACTGTCACTGTCCATAATTTCTCAAAACAGGCCTGCAATCTAAAATTAACTCATAATATTACAAATTAATATTTAAATTGGGTTTTAAAGAACCTTTTTGTGAACATTTCTTAAAATAACCATTTTTTTCTTAGTGTAAGAACATTTTAATAACATTTAAAGGTTCCATAGATGTTAAAGGTTCTTCATGAAACCATTAATGCTAATAAAGAATTTTTTACTTTTAAGAGTGTAAGAATACACTGGATTGATCAAAAATAATAGTAAAATTAAACAGCACAACCTTAACATTGATGATAATAATAAATATGTTTCTTGAGCCGCAAATCATCATATTAGAATGATTTCTGAAGGATCATGTGACACTGAAGTAATGGCTGCATACTAATACTAAATCAATTACATTACAAGATATAATAAAATAGAAAACATAATAATATTTCACAATATTATTGTTTTTACAGTGTTATTGATCAAAAAATGCAGCCTTGGTGAGAATAACAGACTTTCAAAAAATCGTATTGACCCAAGCCTTTGAACAGTGAGTATACCATTGAAATCCATCATAAAAATGTAATTATTGCATTTAAAACTGTGATATTCTAAACAAGAAGCACAATGAACCATAAGCTATTTCAATATTTTGTGTGTGTATGTGAAAACCATTTTTAATTATTTTTGTCATTTACACAAATGTATACTGTCACACATTGACTAATTTCTACTACGTCCAACAATTTCGCCCCAATTTTTTTTTCCTAAGTTAGTGTACTGTTTACGAAGGAGACAACAATGTCAATTAAGAACTTTGCAAAATAAATATGAAACATAATAATAATAATAATAATAATAATAATACTACATGATGTGATATGTACAGTACTTAATAAAAGAATCATAGTAAATAGTTTTTTTATTGTGTAATTTTCAATCAAACTATTTTGTCAATGTATGCAACAGTGTAAAATATTATTTAATGTAATTTAATTTTGCTATTGTGTATATTTAGGACATTGTAACATGGGGTTTGGGTTTTGTTTAGGTTTTCTGGTCTTTTATTTTGATATTTTGCCTTGTTTCATGTTCCTGTCATGTGTTCCTTGCCCCTCATGTGATCATGTCATGTGCTACTCTTGTCTGTGTGTCATGTTAGGTGCATTCGACTTCATACGGCGCTGCGCAGACCGATCGGCGGCTGACTTGAAGCAGTGCATGCCGGTTAGAAATTTTGTCCGACTTGAACCGGCGCCGACGCCACGTCACTGTCACATGTGGCATCAAAGTACCGCAATAGCGTTTCGAGAGCAGCCGGCTGACTCGGCTGGCGCAGTTTCTCAGGAGCGACTGAAGGAGCACTGATGACGACACAGCTGTTTCACGATTGGCCAAATTCACCACATGACAACAATGACATGTGTTTCTAACATCTTCAATTCCAATACTGCTCACAAATCTGTTTTTAGAACAGTAAAAGCTTTTTTTTACTGTAGTTGCAATGTTATATTGAGTCACATTTAATAAAAAAACACTGAAAACAGCAAATATACCTCCACTTTATTGGTATTAAATAGTATATTCATCCTGAAATGCGAGGCAAATGTTGGATCACAATAATTAGGAACCACAGTTTCCACAAATCCCTTCACTCGAATTGGAATGTTCTCTTTTATTCTGGACGGCAAGGGCAGTGATTGCAACATCAAGCGTATTTTGCAGTATTAAACACGTATTCTTAACTTTATTCTTGAACAGATGGCGCTGTATTAAGCAGTATATAAAAAGTGTTTCTGTTGCACATGAAAACGTGTCTCAAACGTCTGTGCATTTGATAAATATTGCATGTTATTCACTTCATCTGTGATAAGAGTATGCAAACACTGCGAGAGCATCACTACCGGGAGCAGAAAGTGTCCGACTTCACGTCTCCGCTTTCAATTCCGCCCCCGACTGCAAGCGGCTACTCTCGCCGATAGGTCTGCGCGGCGCTGCATGTAGTCGAACACACCTGGGGCAAGTTCAAGCTCAAACCGTTGTGCGACGTTTTGCTACGGTTTCCAGTTTGAACGACATGTTTCCTGTTGGATCACAATAATTAGGAACCACAGTTTCCACAAATCCCTTCACTCGAATTGGAATGTTCTCTTTTATTCTGGACGGCAAGGGCAGTGATTGCAACATCAAGCGTATTTTGCAGTATTAAACACGTATTCATACCGATTTCATCAGGCTCTGAAAATTCTTCAAAAAGAAAACAAAGAATGGTCTTCTCAGCTGCCATAGTTGCAACTCTTGCGTCATCAGAACAGGGTGTTCAACGCACCACCGTTTCCATTTAAAAAAACATTTTTGCACCGTTTTGTCGGGGCTGAACGCAGCCCTGTTGAGATTAGTTGCTTTAGTCATGTGCCTTGTTCCCCATTGGTTGGTTTATATCATGTGACACTTATTGATTGCTATAAGTAGCCCTCATGTTGCCATTGTCTCTCGATGTGTATTGAACGTATTTAAAATCTGTTTGGTGAGTTGTTTCATGTCTGTAGTCAAGTCAAGTCAAGTCTTTGTGTTTTGTTTGGATTTCAATTTGTATAATAAATCTGCACTTGGATTCATCTACAACTTGCCGTTCAGTGGACCATCATTACAGACATAAAATGCTAGCTGTGAAATTACATTTTGATTCAGAAATATTATAAATTCCCAATACCCTCACATTGTTAGTAGACAAATAAACTACCTGTAGTGAGAATGTTTTTCGAATACAGTTTATTTTGTAAAAGTCCACAAAGGCCTTAGGGACATTTACATAAGATGCAATTCTTGCATTCAAAAACAGCTAGACTGAGCAGAACCGAATGCAGGAGGTCTCAGGACACCAACATAACTGATCAATAACAGCACCTAAGATATATGCTCTTTCCTTATATACTTACATTTTGACCTCAAATTTTGATGTTGTTAATAAAGTCAGTTTACGTTATTCACCAACTGCCCCCTTCTTATATCTTCCCAGCTATACTTCAGAAACACACACATCACTTTTCACTCACACGCACAGCACTTTTACCGCCTACCAACTGTTAATTTAAACTGCACACAAACAAGCTGCTTTTGACATAGTTACCCACACACTCATACACACACACACACAGACAAACTCACACTCCTTGATGATCACAGCAGATGCGTCCTGCAGCAGAAGGGTGAACGGAATATTTTATTATTCTACATTCTCCCGTTCCCCTCTTCATCCATAAATAACGCAGGTGCACACTGTACCACATTTTTACCACCATTTTGCTGTCCGAGACAAATTTTACGAATGGTAAAAAGATTTTGTTAGGGCGATGACAGACTCCAAACACTCCAAAAGACTTCTTTTTATTCTTTTCCAGGACAAACTTTGCTAACATTAGTGCAAGTGCTCACTTGCATTTGTGCAGTGCCATTTCAGCAACATAGGCTCATTGGAAAAAATGTGCCTCTACCTACATTTTTGCGAAAACATACCTATACACATGACCACATGTCTTTTCATGGCGTTTATATTTCTTGATGGTTCTTTAATGCTTGTATTCCATCTGTGCATTTCTTGAGCAGCAAATCATAATTTTAGGATGATTTCTGAAGGATCGTGTAACTAGAAGACTAGAAGACACTGAAGACTAGAGTAATGGCTGTATACTGCTAAGAAATAAATTACAATTTAAAAGTATTTTACACAAATATATTAAAATCGAAAAAATATAATATTTCACAATATAATTGTATACTGTATTTTTGATCAAATAAATGCTCAAATAAAAAAGAGATTTATGCATAAGAAAACATACCTATACATAATTCACTGCAGTTTCCAGCTGAAATTAACACTAGGGTGAGTAAAACATTAACACTTTTTATTCCTTTTTCACACAAATTATGATTACAGGGCAGATTATTGGTTAGTAAATACTTATTTTCACATTGTTCCATGAAAAAAAAAAAAATGATGTTATGACCTCGTGCATGATTTGTGAATGAATACATTTTGTTTGCACCACATAACCAGCTCCATATAGCTTTTTTGATTTTGTAAACTTGCTTGTTAGCTCACCTATTACAGCACTGCATTTGAAATGCAATGCACTCAAGTATAACACAAAACACTAAAAGCAATGTAATATAATTTTTCAGAAATGTTAGCATATGCACATTTTTTTTTCTTTGAGCCTGGGTTGCAATTTCATGTGTAAATGAGAATGTCAGAATGAGGCACCATATATGTAAAATGCCCAGTCAATGCTGTCATTCACGACCAAAGTCTTGTAAGTCACACAGTTTGACATCGGTTGATGTCATACAGTCTTCTTTAGCTTTCAGCTAAAGTCAGATGCACACTGTGCATTTTTTTCTGTTCTTTTATGTAGACTGTCAGCTAATAGGACTACATTATGAGTCTTATGACATCAACTGTCTTTCATGTCAGATTGTGTAAAATACTTCACAGCTAAGGACTTTGGTCAAGATTCACACATTGCCTGGCCTTTTCATGTAACTAATCATGTCCCATTCTGACATCCTTATTGACACACAAAATTGAAATGTTACCACACAAACTCAAGTGAGAATTGGAGCTAATAATGGCTATGTTTTGCCTGGAAATGAAAAATAAAAAGACAATTCATTTCATACAATCTGACAAGCAAAAAAGGCAGCATGCACCCAGTTTAAAGGGACAGAAGAGTAGCAAGGTGATGAAGACGTGGCCAAATGGTCTAATTAAAACTCTAAACTGTGGCTGTTGCCTGTAATTTTGACCGATTTGCATGTGATTTTGCTGAAAATGAGTAGGGCTGATTAGAAGACATGAAACTGAAAGAGCGCTGATGATTGACGCAAGAGAGGGGGTTTAGCTAGAGAGTGGAATGAGACACAAACACACACACAGCGCAAGAAAATGCAGATCGTGTGCTTATGTACAAAAGAAACGTACGTTAAATGAGGTCAGGTGTTTATTTATTTAAAAACATTCACTCTAGGAGAGATCCTCGTGGTGGTGTGGTTGGTTCTCAGCTGCTGCTCGTGGGGATTGTCAGCACTTGTGAGATGGCCCAAATAGCAGTGACACATTCTTTAAAACATACATGCTGTGACACCATCTTTAAAACCGGCATGATGTGACACCATTTTTAAAACATGCTTATGGCATGAAGCCTCATTTTGAGCTGCTGTGATTCTATGTATTGCTTGATAGCAACAGTATGGAAATGTTCTTTACTGTTCCAGCGATAATTGCTGTTGATGTCTAAAGAACTCGGTTAGTCATCTTAATAAAGCAAGGTACCACAGGCATCTTAATAAAACAAGATACGCTGCGAAGTCAAAATGCACTGTCAAATTCATGTTTTGCAAAAGTAAAACATGAATTGAAACGTACATTCGAGCACGTAGCCTTTCAAAGTATAGCCTACTCCATTTTATGTTGTGAGTGAACGCAGGCGGTCGACACATGCGCTCTAGACCGATAACAAATATTTTTGAACTCTTTTATACCAAAGCTGGGCTATCCCATACTCTCTCGCTCACAAGCACTTGTCAATGCGGCCGTCTGTTGTTGTTGCAGTCCAGAGCCGGCGCCAGCGCTGCACTGATGAGGGGGTGGTTGAGGTGACGAAAGGGGGCGATGACATAGCACAAAGTAAAAGTAAAAAAATATATATATTATTATTAATGCATTTAGCAGACGCTTTTATCCAAAGCGACTTACACGAAAGGGGGCGATGACATAGCACAAAGTAAAAAAAAAAAAAACATGTGGCCCATTCACGTATTTGTCAGACCGTAAACAAACCTGCCCGCTACTACTACAACTATTAGAATACAGGGTTCACACAGATAGTGTTTTGGTAGCAAGACAGGTCAGTGGAACTTTTTTTTAAATTTAAGTGCAAGGTCTAGAGACGTGTTTTAGAAGCTGAATTTCTTTGAACTTGAGCACCGTGTTTTAAAATGATGTATTATACACGAGAATTATGCACAAGAAGCTGCTATAAAGACCTGAGACGAGAGTGCAGCATTCAAGATGTCGAGTAGCACATTTACATTGAAATACAATGGAAAAGTACAGCAGTGGAATGAAAAAATGTGTTTTGAGTGAATGACCCTACTAAAAGCTACTTAGCAAATACAGATGGCAGAGTATTAAAGGGTTAGTTCACCCAAAAATTAAAATTCTGTCATTAATTACTCACCCTTGTGTTGTTCCAAACCCGTAAGACCTTCGTTCATCTTCAGAACAAGATTTAAGATATTTTTGATGAAATCTGAGGGCTCTCTGACCCTCCCATAGACAACAAGGTAACTACCACGTTCAAGGTCCAGAAAAGTACCAAGACGATCGACAAAGTAGTCCGTGTGACATCAGTGGTTCAACTGTAAAGTTACGAAGCTACGAGAATAAAACAAAAATAACAGAGGCCTCTAGGAGCATGGTTCCAGGACGGAAGGCCTCCAGGGCGGCGCCCGTTCTGGGACCCATGGCGGATCTGGCAGTTTGGGTGCCATGGCAGAGCAGGCAGCTTGGGGAGCCATGGCACGACGCCCTCTCGGGGCCAAAACCGGGGACTGGAGCCTTCTTTGGGCTAAACTCGGGAACAGGAGCCCTCTGTGGGCTAAACTCGGGAACAGGAGCCCTCCGTGATCTAAACTTGGGGCCAGGAGCCCTCCCTGGGCTAAACTCCGGAACAGGAGCCCACTCTGGGCTGGATTCGGGACCTGGGAAGTGCTTACGAGGAGCTGGCACTGGAGGGTGCTTTGGAGGAGCAGGCACAGCAAGGTGCTTTCGAGGAGCTGACACTAGAACATACTCAGGAGCTGGAGCCGACACTGGAGCGAGCTCTGGGGTTGGAGCCGACCGCCTACTCCTCCTTAGATTCCCCTCTAGATTAGGGGTGAAAGGCGTGGTTGGCGGGCTTGAGTGAGCTGCAGCCGGCGGGCTTGTGAAGGCCGCGGCTGGCAGGCTTGGCTTCGGAGCGGCTGGTGGACTTGATGGCGAGCTGGTTCTGGATCGGGGATGGACGCCCTCCAGACACTGTAGGATCCCTTCCCTCCAGCTCAGTCCAATGGTGTCTGGGAGGTCCACGGGACGATGGTAGTTAGCTCCGATCAAGAACAGAGAGTTGAGTGTCGCGTCGTGTAACGCCGTACTCGCGGCGTTCCCGCAGATCTCCCTAGCATACTCCACAAACGGGAGATCCTGGTGAGCTAGGGCGGCGGACCACGTGGCAACTTCCATAGCCGCGGGGAGAAGCATTTTGTTTTTGTTTTTTTGGTCTGGTCTTCTGTCACAGATCAAGCTGGAGACAACAGGTAAGCTAATGAATAGCAGGTTTATTGATAGAAATGGCTGAGGCAGATCGAATGGAGCAATGACTGGTGAGTATTCAACACAAATGACAGTTCAATGAATCTTAGCTGAGTACTGATGGTTTTTGGTTCCTTTGCAGGTTCACAGAGGGTTCGGGATCCAGGAACGGAGGAGAGCAACTTAGGAAGAACTTCGGGGATCTAGAGATAAGTAGAAACAGGTATTTAACATTCAGAGAGTCTGGTAAGTTCAGGATAGTGAACGGTAGACTGGACGGTGAGTGACTGGAAGGAGCATGCTTAAGAATGTTGACTTGTTTGCAGATGACAGGTGCGGGGAATCAGAACTCAGGTGATGATGATTGTGACTGAGAACAGGTGTGAGCCGGGGTGGATTCTGGGACATGGAGTCCAGAGCTGGTGATTGTGGTGATTCGCTGACATAAAGCCTATCTAAATGAATTCTAATTTTATTTTTATACAATAAAAATAAAACATACTTCACTTAAAAAATCTTGGACAAACTATGCAAAAAAAAAAAAAATCAAAGTTTTCCCTCAAAGCCTCAAAAAGCACCTGATTGAAATTAAACTTAACATAAAGCTGCTTTCATTTTATACAAATGACGATACAGACGTGCCTGTTCGGCCAGAGTCGCATTGAATTCGTGCTTCTTAGGAAGCGGAGCCATGCGCAAAGTTACAAAAAATGCTGTGCACACCACCACATGAAAAGGGGTCTCGCACGCTCAATGCGCACGGCCACTCACTCCGTGATGACGTCATTTTCGGATAAACCAGGCTTTAAAAGTGCAGTATACCAGAGATTGTCTTACTACAGGGAGATGAGAGGGTATTGGAGAAACTATTGGAGAAAGCGTAACGGCTATCTTGGATCACGTGTGCCGTAATACCCAATCACATTACAGCCTTGACATCATTGAATTTCAGTCAGAGTTGTGTGACACTCAATTGCTACTTACGGATACCTTAGGAATGAATGAGAAGTGCCGTACGCTGAATCCCATCTGTCACAAAAAGTCAGTGACTTCTCTTATAAAACCAGCGGTCGCAAAAAGTCTGTGACTTCTCTTATAAAATGTCATTTTTTTCAGTGTAAACTCTAAAAATAGTTCAATCCAAAAGTATTGCTTAGTGTAAAACATGCTGAGGAACAAAGCACAAAATAGTTTAAGACCTGCTTTTTTGGGTGTTAAAGGGGTCATATGACGTTGCTAAAACATAATTACGGATTATAATGACTTATACTGTCTTTACGCATTGCGTTGCATCGCATCGCGCCGTGTAAACATAAAACCATGTCTGCATTTGTAGTCGGAGAAATGACAAACAACAAGCGCTACTCTACACTGCTCAGAACTTGCGTTTGAATCATCAGTGGCAAATCCTTTAAATGAAAACGTACTTACAGTCTGTGAGTCAGAACAGCTGGCATTGTAGTCTACTCTTCCAGGATCAGGAAACAGTCCTCCATAAAATGCGCTGCACACATCTGAATATTTGGGTTGAACTGTTCTGGAACAGTGTTGTAAATACAACTTAACCACTGATTTCTAGTCGTGTCCTCTTTTGGAAGGCCAAACAAAGTAGTTTCGCTTTCACAACGAAACACACGGCGGGCTTGAGTGAGCGGCAGCCAGCGGGCTAGAGTGAGGAACGGCCAGCGGACTAGAGCGAGCGGCGGCCGGGATCAGCTCTAGGCATGACGAAGCGGATATCGTCCTCTTTTGGAAGGCAAAACAAAGTAGTTTCGCTTTCACAACGAAACACACAGTGTCTTTACGACATGGCAGGAGCAACAATACTACAGCGAGAATAAAAGTTTTGCCTTCTTTCTTTGCGTGAACATTTGGGCGGCATTATGCAAATCTTCCCACATCGTGACGTAGACATGTGGGGCCGTGTTAGAACGAGCCGTTTTAGGTAGGCGTGGTTGACTCTTAACTTTTATAAAGAATATCTCTTTGGATTTGAGACTTTAGTCTTTGCAACTTTACAGATCTTCTTTATGCACCAAGAGCTTGTAACACTTCAAAGAGAAAGGAAAAATTTAAATCGCATCATATGACCCCTTTAAATAATGGCGCAAATGACAGTAATTTGATGAGCGCAAACGTTAGTAAAACGCGTTGCGTGATTCATTTGAATACTTTCCTCCCATAAATGTTGCGTCTGAAAGGGAAACTCCTACAAATGCATATTTAATAAAGTCAGGCGCAAACATATCTCTGTCCACGCCTTTTCAGCACTAATTTGTCACTGTGCATCAGTAGAACCTGACAGTACAATTTTAACGCCAAAAGACGGTTTGCGCTGGCTCAGGCTGTTAGTAAAACTGACCCATAGTCTTTAAGTCATAGTAACATATTTATTTCATTTCATAACATATGCAGTATCAGCTAGACAAGATTAAAAAAAAATGATTTTAATGGCTTGTACAGCCAATTTAATTATACTTAAAAATCTAAGGCTATATTAATATTAAAGCTATATTAAGTGTTTGTTTTTTTGTTTTTTTTTCAGTGCACTCGCATCTTGGTGAAATCAACTTTGGAGTTTCCAAGTTGAAAGCCAAATTTAGGCTTTCCAAGGAAGTTGGATATTCAGACTTTCCAAATTGAATAGAAGTTACAGTGGTATGCCATCACGATTAGCATGGCCAAGTTACCCTGCTGGTAAATGAATACTCCACATGATGCAAAAAGCATCTCTCCCTGTTGACAGCCATTCAAAATTAGCGGTTTATTCTGCCAGAATACAACTGTTTGCAATCTATATATAAATTGCAAAGATTTCCTTAAACTGTGGTGATCTGCATCCATCCGATCAAAAGGACAGTGGACAGAACCAAATTCCCACCCTATATTTCTTTAATTTTCCAATAATCCATTTCACTCTGATGTACATCACAAGAAGAAAATATCTGTTGCTACTTCTGTTTTATTGCAAAGTGTGAAATAGCTTCAGCAGGTCAGGATGTTTGCTAGTGAAGGGCATGGGACTGTACATGTGATGCCATCAGCCACCCACTTTTATCTTGACATCCTTTTCATTTGTTCCAGAGTGATCAGTCACATGGCTTATATGGCTCCAGTGTTTGGCTAAAAAATGTGTATGCATACGTGTGTCTGTACAAACTCATTCATATGTTTTCAATGGGTATGTTTAAAGGTGGGGTTATGGGTGAATCTTCATGTGTACTTTTTCCTAAAAAAACATACGTTTTCACATGATTCACATCATATATGAATTCATACAAAATCACCACCTCGTAAAACAGTTGTTTTTTTTGTGAAACTGGGTTGGTAACTTCCATTGAGATGAATGCGGATGTTAACAAACAGCTTTCTCCAGGCATTAGACCTCTTTATTTTGAACTAAGAAGGTCTATGAAGCAAACAAATAAATCGTTCCACCCCTGCCCTCCATCATGCTTGTAGGGTTCTGGATGTTGTTTTTGGTCGTGCTCTGGGTGAGGCAATAGACGCTGATTCATTAACACTAGGGCCTTTCACACCGCTTTAGTTCCAGAACTAAAGTCAGATTTTGCATCATAAAAACTATTAAAAGATATAACACTACAAATGGTTTGGACCTTAGAGAGATATAATGGGATGGGAAGCACTGGCTGCATACAGTGGAATTCGTTGACAGAAAAGAACAAACAATACTGAATTATGTCAACTACTGAACCAAATAACCAGCAGTCTCAACAGCAACTACATAAACACGGCCATCGGTCCTTTCGCACCGCTTTAGTTCCAGAACTAAATGTACAGTACTAAAGTACTGGGACGATTTTGCGCGAACTATTTCCCAGTACCATTTAAAGGGTTGCATTCGCACCGACAACGTGTACTAAGAAGTGACGTAAGCCGGTCGACAGCGACGTCATTTGTGCGCAGCATTCAACAACGGAAACAAAGAAGAACAACATTTACAACAGGAGGATGGAGGACACTGTGATTGGAGCTGTGTGTTTTTTGTGTCTCGCGGGTTTCACAATAATGGACATGGAAAGTCGACGTATACGTAAAGCGATTGAAAGAACGGAAATGAGGACTAAGAATCTCCAACGACAACCGGCAGTGCTACATTTGCTACAAGTGCCTGCACTTCAGCGTCCGTCCATCTATCGCTGTTCTCCATACTTGCGAAATAAGTTGACACAATGCTTACAGTATGTTTACACGGCGTTTTAAATCATGGCGGGTGAGGGCGACTTTGTACGCGTTTGGCCAATCAATTTCTACTTACGTCACGATTAGTACCAGTTGTGCTGGTTAGACCCTGCTCCGGAGTAGGAGCTAATTTGGTTCTCGAAAAAGGCAGTCCGGTACTAAAATCGCACCCAGTTCCGGCGGTGCGAAAATGCCAAAAAGTGGGTAGTTCCACAATTAGTTCTGGTACTATGAAAAGGTTCCCGCGGTGCGAAAGGCCCTACTGTTGTTTGCTCCGTGTGCCTGACTGACAGCAGTAGCAAGTTCCTGTTCTCTCTATCATTCCCTCACATCTCCTCATACCCCACTCATTTAACCCTCCTCCAAGAGCTGTTTCAGTCAGGTGAGACTCTCTCCTCTCTACAGCGTGTGAGCGAGACAGCGAGGTCGAGCAAACAGCTTGGGTCAAAATAACAAGCATGTTTCCGTGTGATGTGTTGTTCACCCTCAATTTCACACCTTCTCTCTTTCTTTCCTTCACTAGCAGCTGAGTCGAAGGGTTGTCAGGGCTGTAAGGTGGAGGATTGTGGGTAATTATACTGAAGCGGCTGGACAACCACGGAAAGTGAGCGAGCAATGGAATCACACAGGCTACTGTACCACCAAATCAAATACCTCCCTATTATGCAGTGGGCGAAAAACATTATGTCAAAGAGTAGTATGTCTGAATTCACTGTATTCTTAAAGCAGAAGCATTCATAAAACAACAGAATCTATTATTCAAAAGAAGCACGTAGTCAGAGAGTGTGCAATTTTGGATTCGGCCATAGACCATGGGCAAGCCCTGGATCTTATAAAATATGTGCAAAGAAAAAAGGCTGACAGACTTGTGACTTTATACACAGTAGAATGCTGACTATAAAACTTGGAAAAATTGAAGCATAAATTAGCAATTATGGTGTCAAGTAAAACCAAGTCCTCTTGCATCTAAAGTGTATTACTCAACTTCTGTAGTTTGAGAATAATAACATGGTAGTCACTGTAATCTGTTTTAGTCCACTAATGTGCTTAATATTAAGATTTGTCATTGGAATTCTTTATGACAGCCTATTATGTGCACTTACCCTCTGTTTTACCTGAAAAGTGTCTGTAATATCACTGTCAATCATCTCATCTTGAGCTCTGACACTTGCTGCGGCAGCAAGTTCATTGACTTCGACGGATATGTAATATTTACGAAGAACGTTTCCCTATCAAACCATGCATACTTGTGTATTTTTGTGTAAAAACATTTTCACACATATACCAATCTGATCTCAAGAGACAATGTTTTATTTATTATAGCGACAAATCTAGCAACTTCTTGGCCAAACCTTATGTAGTTTCTGAGACTTGCAGGTACTGCCACATGAGCACAAGGTCTTGTTTTCCCGGCATGCACACACCTCTCTCTTTATGTGTGATCTGTTCAGTGAGTGACTAAGAGGAGCACCGCTTTCAGTTAAAATAGATATGCTGTTGCTTCTAACCTGAATGATCATTTTACATGTAAATATAGCTGAAATCACAGCACAGCTATAGATTTTTTCTTATGTGATTTTGTCAGACAACGTTTGACGGCTTGGAAGGGAGAGCTGGTTAATATGTTAATCTTAATGGGCTGTGTTTTAGTCACTATTTCATATTCATCTTGTTGTCTGACAACAAAAACTAAAAAAAGTGTATAAATGAAAATAGTTTTATTTTGTATTTGACTGTATTAAAATACATATGTGAGCACAGAGAATAGGAGAGAAGCAAACAAATGTAAAAGCCTTACACTAGTGTTCCTGTGGCTCAGTGGTAGAGCATTGCGTTAGCAGCGCAAAAGGTAGTGGGTTCAATTCCCAGGGAACACACATACTGGTAAAAAAATGTATAGCATGAATGCACTGTAAATTGCTTTGGATTAAAGCGTCTGCTAAATGCATAAAATAATAATTATTAAATTATTAGGCAGAATGCATATATAATGCAATTGGATCATAAATATGCTAATTAGTGTATGACGTCATTTAGCAACTTTTTAAGCAGACTTTAGCTACTTTCATTGAAAGAAGTTGGCAACAGAGGCATGTACAGATCGTACAAAATTATATAAATGAGATTGGACGAATTCGTCCAAATTCACCACCAGTTCACCAAATCAGCTCTCTGGTCCCAAGTCCGGTGGTCCCACATCTGGTGATCCCATGTCTTGTGATCTCAAGTTTGGTGGTCCCATGTCCTGTGGTCCCAAATCTGGTGGTCCCATGTCCTGTGGTCTCAAATCTGGTGGTCACATGTCCGGTGGTTCAATGTCCAGTGGTCCGATGTCCAGTTGTCCCATGTCCTTTTGTCCGATGTCCAGTGGTCCCATGTCCTGTGGTCTCATGTCCATTGGTCCCATGTCCTGTGGTCCCAAGTTTGGTGGTCCCACATCTGGTGGTCTCATGTCTTGTGGTCCCAAGTTTGGTGGTCCTATGTTCTCTGGTCTCATGTCTGGTGGTCCCAAGTTTGGTGGTCCCATGTCATGTGGTCTCATGTCCTGTGGTCCTAAGTTTGGTGGTCTCATGTCCGGTGGTCCCATGTCCTATGTAGTGGTCGACCGATATGGGTTTTTTGACAGCTGGTGCCGATAGCTTGGAAAGCAGGATGGCCGATATAAAGCCGATATAATTTTATTTATTTGAATTTATATTTAAGAATATAATTCCTGTGGCTTATTATTGTTAATATGATTGATGAGGTGTTGTGTTGTGAGGGGGCCACCCCTTGGTTGTGTGACTGGGGCCCAACATCTGGTGCTATGCCCCTGTGTCTGACCTCGCCCTGGACACCAGCTCTGCCTAGGCTACCTGAACAGCCAGCACTGCCTCGATTCCCCCTCCGCTAGCTCCGTCCTGGCTCCCCATTCTGCTAGACCTGCTGAAGTCTCCAGGCCCACTTCCATTTCACAGGCCTGGCCTGCCATCCGTCCCCTGTTCCGCCTCCGCTCCACCACCCTCCTGGACTCTGGGGTTACGTTGGGGTTTTGTTGGCATATGGATGCCGGGTTGTTAAGGTTGTTATGGTTCTGGTCTGTTTTCTGTATTTTGTGTCGTCATTTATTTTGAAGTCTATTAATTTCCTGTTTCCTTTATATTTGTATAGTTATAGTTTTTTCTGGTGCTTAACCTGTCATTGATTGCAGGTGTGTCTTGTTAGAAATTATCAATGGATGAGGCTCAGTGTTTTTATTTCTTTTTTATTTCTTTAAACCTTTGTTGCGTTTCTATTTAGGTTAGCTCACCAAAAAAAGTATGTTAGTTGTGGATTTGAACCCTGGTTTCATCACATAAACAAACACTAATTAAGTCATAATAGGTTGTAAATGAATTCTCACAATTACTGCAGATTTACATAAGGAAATTATGCAGTGTAAGGTTAAAAATGCATTCAAATGAATTGCTTGCTTGTGCTTGGAGGAGAGGGTGGGATGAGCGAAAACATGGTGTCCTAAAGCTACGTCTAAGATCTGGTACTTGGAAATCTTTTATTCTTACGTCTTTATCCGTCTTTCTCTTATTATACTTCATGCGACTTGTATCTCAACTCTCTCCTCTATTATTTCTTGCTTTCTCAGAAAGAACAGGCCTGAGGAAAACAACTTCCAAGCAGTCTTCAAACCCTGTAATGAGTGAAAAAGCAAAGCTCAGGGCTTAGAGAAACAGACACCTGCTCTCCATCATTCAGCTGCTTCTGTGTTTGATTCTGCCCCTGAAGCACTTTGATTTCTGTTGAGGATTTCACACATGTTTTTTTGAATGTCAAATCCCTACAGAACTACAAAGTGAAGTGACTATTCAGATCCCAATAAATAAAGATGCAGGACCACTTAAGGGCCTCTTCAAGGCTCAGGTAAGATCTTGACTGACTCATTCAAACAGTCAAAGCGAATAAACCGTAAAATACACCTTACGAAAGTAGTGTCTTGATTAGCTAAATTGCACAGCTTCTGAAAATGATTGACCACTTTAAATCGGTCATACCGTGAGGAATTGCATTTTCCTTGATGATTTTCCTTTTGAGATAAAAGAGTTCATTGTACTGTGAAAATATAAAGTAACTTTCAGAACTCAAAACTTCCAGTGAACAAAGACGAAACCAAGCTGCAACAGAAGAATATTTCAACACTTATTATATTTCAACACACAAGTCCTGTTTAAATGGATCAGAGATATCATGCTCATTTTTTGTCTGTATAATATAACTTGGATACACCTCATCTATGACATTTTTTGACAACATAAATTGCCTTGATATTATAATGAAAAAAAAAGTAATTAAACATATATTCGCTTTACCACATATAAAACACATTTTGTCCACAAAATGAATGTCCTGTTGTTTGAACAACAAACTCATGTGGGTGAAATGACTAAATTTTGCCAAACAAATTAATGAACAAATTAATTAAACATTAATTAAACATATATATAATGTATTTATTATTATTATTAATTTATTTATAATTAATTTATTCTTAATTTCTAATGAATTATAAATAATTTATTATAAATTATTATTTTAAATTATACACAATAATAATACAGGCCTACGAACAGCTGCTTTAAAACAATGTCCATAGAAATGGCTTGACTACAGTGTGGTTTTTGTGGTGATAAACAACTAAAACTATATTATAAAAATATATTATATCATTTCTTTATAAGCTGTAAAAATGAATGTCTTTTCCAGAAAAGCTTTGCTTAGATTAACTCATTATCTATTGTTATAAATACAGCAGTGGAAACATGTATTAGACCAGAATGACCAGTGGAAGAAGTGGAACTGTTTACCATATCTGAAACAATAAATACCTGTCAGACAGTATGCTAGGTATCGATTTTGAGTGTGTGCCAGTGTATACATTGAGTATAACCTATGGTATAGACTGTGTGTGTGTGTGTGTGTGTGTGTGTGTTTATTGATCGCTTGGCCCAAGGGTGTATGGATAAAGGCTCTGGTCCATAATGAAAATGACTGGAATGGAATGAGTCACACAGTAAATAGTGTGAAGCTGATACATGACTCGCAGCCACTAATGGCACTGACATAAATCCATTGCCAAAGTTACCTATAGCTTATGCTCTGAAAGCACCTCACATTCAGCCTTCGCTGTCCCAGAAATCCCAAGACATTTTGTGTGCATCACATTATTTTAACTCAAAGGAAGTTATTCCTTTAATTTGTCTTTCATATGATCCACATTATGCAGTAATGATGTAATATTTTCCTGTTTGAATTAAAAATAAGTGATACCAAAGAAGATGTCTGAAGAAGAGAGAAAAGAATACAATTGCAAAATGTCTGTACAAAAAAGGCTTTTAAATATGATAATTTATCTTCTTATCTATTTCATGCTTTTTGAATGAATTCATATTTTATTCACAAATAAATTCTACAAACTCCTTTGAGTGAATCATTATAATTTATCCTCAGTGTTGTTCTTGAAGCATAACTCATCTTCACTATTAAATCTGATTATTACTGTATGTTTTGCAAAATATTATATTACCATAATCATTTGAACAGAAAAAATATACTTGATGCCACTGTCTATTAAAAAAATAAATAAAATAAAAATATAAAAAATAAATAAATAATGCAAACTTATTTTGTGGTCCACAGCTTTCATATGGCAGTATTTATAGTTTCTAAATTTGCAGTAACACTGACCTAAAAAAAGCTTTATTGCATTGATTCACTTTTATATTTATATCATATATTTATATCATATTGTGGGTGAAATATGGACCCATCATGTATTTTTTTTCTTAAGCTGAAGCAATGAACTATAGAATCTGATATTTAGGCTATAACATATTAGGTTGATATTGGATTGATTGGCGTGCGATATGCTGTCTGGTGTTTGATATGCACATGTACATATGTTCTGCTACAAATGTCATCCACACAAATTCACAAAAAAGAAATTATTAAATTAAAAAGTATTATGTAAAAAAATATCAGTTTAAAAAGACAAAAATTAAATCTTTACAAGTACCTCTTGGAACCAACTTATACTTGATGTCTGCCAATAAAGAAAGAGGAATATTAAGAAAGTGGGAGGAAAATACCATGTTCAGGCAAAAATGTAGGCAAAAAGACAGAATTCATTTTCTTATCAAAGCACTGTAGCAATGTGTCATAGAGGATTGAGAAATATGCATTGAATGGAGGCAATTACTTGAGCCAACTTTGTCTATTTTGAAGGAGACAATGCAGCACAAATCATGCTGGAAGATGAATGTCTCTCCAACCACTGAAATTGAAATGTTTCTGTTGTGAGAGAGCACTATTTTTCAAATACAACTTCAGAAGGATAATTCCACTTCAGCGTTCTTTCTGTGAAATGCAGCGATTGGTTAACAACGGACATTCAAGGTTCTCCGTGAATAAAAAGGATTTTTTTGTTTGGGATCATTTAAAGGGTTAGTTCACCCGAAAATTAAAATTAGCTCATGTTTTACTCACCCTCAAAGCATCCTAGGTGTATATGACTTTCTTCTTTCAGACGAATCCAATCAGTTATATTACAAATTATCCTGGCTCTTCCGAGTGTTAGAATGGGAGTAGGCAGGTGTTTTTGTTCAACAGTCCAAAAGTAGTCAAATAAAGCGCGCGCATCCATAATAAAACATGCCTCACGCGGCTCAAGGGGGTGAATAAAGGCCTCCTGGAGTGAAACGATGCGTTTTTGTAAGAAAAATATCCAAAATTAAAATGTTATAAACACTTTTTCTCACTTCTGCTGACTGTCATACGTGCAAGTCATTCCGGCGGATGACATAGGACGTATGCATTGCGCACGCGCCGGTGATTAGTGATGAACGCGTGGAGGACAGAGCAAAGCAAAACGCCAATCACGAATTAGAAGCACAAAAGAAGTATTTGTAAAGAAAAATATAGGAGGATTTCGATATAAGCCAAGAAGAGACTGGTTTTCCTTTGCTAAAGTAAGGAAACTTTGCTTCCTTTGCTCCTGTAAACAAACTCGCGGGACTAGCATATCTCATAGGCGCATGCGCTACACAAACATCCTACGTCATCCGCACGGAATGGCTTGCACGTATGACAGTCAGCAGAAGTGAGAAAAAAAAAGTGTTTATGATGTTTTAAATATGGATATTTTTCTAACAAAAACACATTGATTTGCTCCAGGAGGCCTTTATTCACCCCCCAGAGCCGTGTGAGGCACGTTTTATTACGGATGTGCACGCTTTATTTGACTACTTTTGGACTGTTGAACAAAAACACCCGCCTACTCCCATTCTAATGCTTGGAAGAGCCAGGATAATTTTTAATATAACTCAGATTGGATTCGTCTGAAAGAATAAAGTCATATACACCTAGGATGCTTTGAGGGTAAGTAAAACATGGGCTAATTTTCATTTTTGGGTGAACGTTAGTAAAAAAAGCATAGCTCACCAAAAATTTAAAAAGTTGAAAATTTGCTTACCATCAGGTCATCCAAGGTGTAGATGAGTTTGTTTCTTCATCAGAACAAATTTGGAGAAATTTAGCATTACATCACTTGGAGACCAATGGATCCTCAGAGGTGAATGAGTGCCGTCAGAATGAGAGTCCAAACAGCTGATAAAAACATCACAATAATCCACAAGTAATCCACGTCTCCAGTCCATCAATAAACATATTGTGAAGTTAAAAGATGTGTGTTTACCTTTAAAACTGTCAGGCTCCTCTATGGATGCCATCCCTCCATTTCTTTTAAAACAAGTTTTCGATGCAGTGGGGCCTCATCTTTTAAACATAATAAATCAATGTCTGGAAACATACACGGTACCGGAAGCTTTAAAACATGCTATAGTTCGCAATTTGTTAAAGAAACCAAACTTAGACTTAAATGTTTTGGCTAATTTTAGACCTGTTTCTAACTTGCCTTTTATTTCAAAGATTTTAGAGAAGACAGTGCTGCAACAACTGCAGAGGTTTCTAGATCAAAATAAGGTATTCTAGCTTTTTCAATCAGGTTTTAAAAAATATCATTCAACAGAGACTGCACTCCTGAAGGTTCTAATCGATGTGTTAATAGCTGCCGATTCTGGGGATTGTACCATACTTGTGCTGCTAGATCTGAGTGCGGCTTTTGATACGGTAGATCATGCTATCCTTCTTGCTCGCTTGGAGCATTGTGTTGGTATCAAAGGAGCTGCCCTTGAATGGTTTAGATCTTATCTTTCAAATAGGAAGTTCAGTGTAAATATTGGGGAATATTCGTCGGAGGCTGCTGTTCTTTCCTGTGGTGTCCCACAGGGATCCATTTTAGCTCCCATTCTTTTCACGCTATATATGCTCCCATTAGGGTCTATCTTCAGGAAATATGGGTTGTCGTTCCACTGCTATGCGGACGACACTCAAGTATATTTACCCTTAAAACCTAGTACTGATGGGCTGGAAACACCTAGGGCCTGCCTATCTGACTTGAAAACTTGGTTATCTTTAAATTTCCTAAATTTTAATTAGAATAAAACTGAAATCATAGTTTTTGGCTCATCTGATTCTCCTAGTCAAATAACCCTAGGTAATTCAACACTTCCGGCAAAGCCTTGGGTAAAGAACTTGGGTTTTGTGTTCGATGATGGTTTAAAATTTGACAAGCAAATAAACTCAGTGGTCAAATCCTGCTTTTTCCAGCTTCGTCTTTTAGCTAAAGTAAAACCTATATTATCTTTTAATAACTTTGAAAAAATAATTCATGCATTTTTAACATCGAGGCTAGACTATTGTAATTCACTGTACTACGGGATTAGCCAATCAGCTTTATCCCGGTTACAGATGGTACAAAATGCGGCGGCAAGACTTCTGACATGTACTAAAAAACAGGACCACATTACTCCAGTGCTACACACTTTGCACTGGCTGCCTGTACGATACTGTGCTGTTGTTGTGTTTAGTTGTGCTATAGAAATAAAATTGACATTGACATTGACATTTAAAGTAAAAATGTATAATTTCTAAACTACTAGCTTCACCAAATGGAACTGCAAACACAATGACTGTTTTCAAACAGGTTTCCCATTCACTCCCCACATCTGTCATTGGTTGACAGTCAGCTGCACCATGACCTCTTGATATTTGTTGAGCCACTGTTGCCAAGTTGGACTGATAAGGATGCTCAAACATACAGAACAATTGCTTTCCTTGCTGCAAACAGTAATAGGGGGATGGACATTCATTTTAAAGAGTGTTTAATTGACCTTAAAAGTAGTGTGCTTAATTGTATTGAATATGTACATGTAGTGTACTTCAAATCCTAAAATGATTTTTTTTTTTAAAAACGCACTTGCAAATAATACAACACAAACAAAAACAGAAATGGTGCTACAAATTCTCGCAACACAACCAAATACAGAAACATGCCATAAATACAACACAAAGAAACACGCTGCAAATTCTTACAATGCAAACAAGTACAGAATCATGCTGCAAATACTCACAATGCAACCAAATATAGAAATGCACTGCAAATACAACACAAACAAATACAGAAACACGGCACTAATACTCACAACACAAACAAGTACAGAAACATGCTGCAAATATTCACAACACAACTAAATACAGAAAAATGTTGCAAATACTCACAATGCAAACAAATACAGAAACACGTCGCAAATATTCACAACACAACCAAATACAGAAACATGCTGCAAATTCTCACAACACAAACAAATACAGAAACATGCTGCAAATACTCACAATGCAACCAAATACAAAAACACACTCCAAATGCTTTTGTTTGCATTGTAAACAAATACAAAAACATGCCACAAAGACTCAAAAAACAAACAAATACAGAAACAAGCCGCAAATACAATGCAAACAAATATGGAAACGCACTGCAAATACTCACAATGCAACAAAACACAAAAACACACTCCAAATGCTCACAATGCAAACAAACACAGAAACATGCCACAAAGACTCACAACACAAACAAATACAGAAACAAGCCGCAAATACTCACAATGCAACCAAATATAGAAACAAACTTCAAATACTCACAACACAAAAAAACAGAAATGCACTGCAAATACTCAAAAACAAACAAATACAGAAATACGCTGCAAATACTCACAACACAAGCAAATACAGAAACATGCTGCAAATAATCACAATGCAACCAAATACAAAAACACACTCCAAATGCTCACAATGCAAACAAATACAGAAACATGCCACAAAGACTCCCAAAACAAACAAATACAGAAACAAGCCGCAAATACAATGCAAACAAATACAGAAACGCACTGCAAATACTCACAATGCAACCCAATACAAAAACACACTCCAAATGCTCACAATGCAAACAAACACAGAAACATGCCACAAAGACTCACAATGCAAACAAATACAGAAACAAGCCACAAATACTCACAACGCAAACAAATACAGAAACGCACTGCAAATACTCACAGTGCAACCAAATATAAAAACAAACTGCAAATACTCACAACACAAAAAAACAGAAATGCACTGCAAATACTCAAAAACAAACAAATACAGAAACACGCTGCAAATACTCACAACACAAACAAATACAGAAACATGCTGCAAATACTCACAATGCAGCCAAATACAAAAACATTATCCAAATACTTACAGCACAAACAAATACAGAAACACGCCACAAAGACTCACAACACAAACAAATACAGAAACACGCCGCAAATACTCACAATGCAAACAAATACAGAAACATGCTGCAATTACTCACAATGCAACCAAATACAAAAACACACTTCAAATGCTCCAATACCATGTTTTGAAGCATGGTAACTGGTTTGAGCTGGTTTAAGCTGGCCTTTAGTTGATCATTTGCTGTTTTAAGCTGGTCCTGAGCAGGAGCTAGTTACTCAGGACCAGCTTATAACTTCAACCGTGCTTCAGAACATACCTAACCGGCATATGCTCTTTTTTTTCAACAGGTATGTTTTGTCAAACTGATGAAGAATCTTAATTGCATGTGTTTTTTGTTTTTTTTCATTTGCATGAGTTTTCTTCAGTTACAATACAGTGAGCTCTGTTTTATCCACTGTAAAACGTTCATGATTATGTTTCCTAACACACCTAGGTACAATAAAAAGTATAAATAACATGCAGTTAAGTGCTTGAAAACATTACATTCTGTTTGTACTAAGCAACAAAACACCAGTTTGGGTTTCATTGGAGTTTTTAATGACCAATCATCCACTGCTGTAGAAATAAGTGCAAAAGTACAGAACAAATGGCTGTCCTTTATAACTGAAACATCTGTTTGTTGATTTAGTAAACTTGTTTGTATCTAATGTATCATTCAGGAAAACCAGAGAGAAATGGAGTAAAGGAAAGCAACTGTCGGAGGGAAACTTGAGTGAACAAAATTACATTTCGATTTTCTCTCTATTCTTTTGCAGTCTTTGTTGATTTTATGATTAAACAATGACTATCGTGTCGCCTCTTCCTCATCCCTTTTTTCCTCCTGTTTTTCTGCTTCATTCTCATCAGATTGATCATCATTTATATGAAGTTGGCTGGCTAACTGGATGTCACATTGTACCGACATGATGAATGTTGCTGTGGCAATACTGCGTGTCCAATCAAATCAGCTTGTTTCATCAGGACTCATTGCACGCAGCAGGATAAATAACACAAAAGATTCCAGAAATAACATCTGATATCATAATTTTAAAGAGACACAGTCATCTTTTGATGTGCACTGCAGTAAATTCAGCACACCATCTGCATTTAAACAAAAAATCTACTCCTCATCAACCCCACACTAGTTGTTTTTAGTTTTAGTTTTAGTTGGAAAATTTATTATAATTACTACAATAACTGGGGGAATATCAAAGCCAGGAAATGACTGTGATGTAGATGTGTTTATGTACAGCGAGTAAAATAAGTATTGAACACGTCACCATTTTTCAGGTGTGATTTTGGCCCATTCTTCCAGATGACATTAAATTCTTGAAGGTTCTGTGGGCCTCTTCTATGAACTCTGATCTGTAGTTCTTTCCATAGATTTTCTATTGGATTCAAGTCAGGTGATTGGCTGGGCCATTCTAGCAGCTTTACTTTCTTTCTCTGAAACCAATTGAGAGTTTCCTTGGCTGTGTTTGGGATCATTGTCTTGATAGAATGTCCACCCTTGTTTCATCTTCATCATCCTGGTAGATGGCAGCAGACTTTTATCAAGAATGTCTCGGTACATTTTTCCATTCATCCTTCCTTCAATTATATGAATTTTGCCAGTGCTACACCATGATGTTTTGGGGTGATGTGCAGTGCCATTTGACCCCAAACATGGTGTGTATTATGGCATCCAAAGAGTAAAATTTTTGTATCATCGGACCAGACTATATTCTCCCAGTATTTCACAGGCTTGTCTAAATGTTGTGCAGCAAACTTTAAATGAGCTTCAGCATGCTTTTTCTTCAGCAATGTAGTATTGCATGGTGAGCGTGTATACAGGCCACGGCGGTTGAGTGCATTACTTACTGTTTTCTTTGAATCAATTGTACCTGCTAATTCCAGATCTTTCTGAAGCTCTCCAAAAGTGGCCGGTTTATGGTGAAATTGTGTTCTTTCCACTTCCGGATTATGGCCCCAACAGTGCTCACTGGAACATTCAGAAGTATAGAAATCCTTCTGTAACCAATGCCATCAGTATGTTTTGCAACAATAAGGTTGCCAAGCTCTTGAGAAAGCTCTTTGCTTTTACCCATCATGAAATGTTTCTTGTGTGACACATTGGTAATAAAACACCTTTTTATAGGCCATCAGTTGAGACTGAACCAGCTAATATTAATTTCCACTGACAAGGGGCAGGATTGCTTTCTAATTACTGATATATTTCAGCTGGTGTCTTGGCTTTCCATGCCTTTTTGCACCTCCCTTTCTTCATGTGTTCAATACTTTTTCCCTGTGTCGTTCCACTTTATTACACAGATCTTAATTTCTGAACTTATTTGTTTTGTTTTCTTTGTATGTATGGATTACTTGGGTTGTTACCGACATCTGGTGAAAAATTCATGTCAGCAGCACCTTTAGAAATAGATTTACTGAGAAAAATGGTGATGTGTTCAATATTTATTTTACCCTCTGTATGTACAGTATATCTCAATGATCAGATGTGTCTCTATTAGCAATCTCTTAAAGGGATAGTTTACACAAAAATGAAAATTCTGACGGCATTTACTCATCCTCAAGTTGTACCAAACCTGTATGAATTTCTTTATTCTGTTGAACACAAAGAAGTATTTTGAAGGATGTTGGTAACCAAACAGTTGTTGGTAGCCATTGACTTTTTTTTTTTTTTCAACATATGGAAGTCAATGGCTACTGTCATTTTGGGGTGAACTATCCCTTTAACTGTAACAATGTAATGTGAGTTATATGAAATTTCATAATTATTTCTATTCTCTGTGAAATATGTTTAAAGTGCACTGCCAAATGTATTGTCATGAATTTATGGTAGACTGAAATATACTTTACTATATTTTCTAATAAAACTTATATTTCATGTACTTCAATACAGTATATTTGAAATTACACATTTGTAATTATGAAATTACGATTTAGTACATTTCACTTTAAATATAATATTGAATTACTGCACATGCTAAAGTTAAAATTACTGTATAATCAAGTATTGTGCTTTAGTCAGCATATCAAAATAAGTGTACTTCTATAAACCATGATAAAAGATTATTAAAACATGATTTGATGAACATGATGATTTAAAATGTACTTTAAGGTACAACTTTTAATTTGACATTTTTTACAAAGTGCAGGTATGTGTTAAGAAACAGTCATAAATGTATCATCTTTTTAAGTACACTTAATAGGCCTTTTATTTCAGTAATATTAGATTATCTACAAGTTTTTAAAAATGTACTTTTACAGTTGTGTAACACTATTACACTGGCTAGGAGAAAATTAATTAAAGTAAATAAACTTCATGTTCTCAGTGGAAGGGAACAGCAATCTCAATAATGGAAAAAAAAACCCAATAACAACTATTTACAATGCAGCACGATATATTAACAGTAGCTAATTTGTATTATGACAGAAAATACCAACAATAATCAGTAAGATTCTGAATATACAAAAGTTATGATTGTAAGAAATATGAGTAAAGTCAATGTTATGCAGTTCATGTATTGAAGGTCATTATGAAATGAAATGCTTTGATTTGTCATTACAGAAATCTGTTGTCCCAAATTATTTGACTTGTACTTGTTAGCCTTCCCTTACCAAAAAGTAGTATACTTCAAGTTTATTTTATTAAGTAAACTTAAGTAAAGTTCAAGTATATTTTAAGTATAATTTATGTAGCAATTATACAAATATCAGCGTACTAGTAGTATACTTGTAAGTGTACTATTTCAATACTCCTTGGGACTAAATTTTCCCACTTTCTAGTATATAAAAGTATACTTTAAGTATAACAGTAGTACACTTTGAGTACACTACTAGTTTACATCTAAGTTGTTAGTTTGTACTGCAACTATACTAAAAGTAAACTTATAGGTATATACTGATAGTTTACTAATTAATACGATCTAATTACTAATTGATTCGATCAACACCTCAAAGTTTGACAGTCATTATTACATCTTCATTGGTCGACATTTTATTCTATAACGTTACACAGTTTTGATGCTGTTTTATGTATGATCTGTTGTTTCGGTTTCTTCTTCACTTGTGTTTTTTTGGAAATTCTGTATAGAAGATGTGTAATAGCGCCCTCTACCATATAACAATGAAAACACAGATTCTCAGAGCACAAGTATAGCTCAAATATATTTAGACTATTTCTAAGAATAAGTCAAGTATACTTAAAGGTCCCATATTGTCAAAACTGACATTTCCTGGCTTTTTTCACGATAACTGAGGTCTAGGGGCTATTTAACTACCATATAAGTTTCAAAACAGTCAGTCCACAGTAAAATTCTCACAGCCTGCATAAAGTAGCAGTGATTTTTCTCGATCCGTTGTGACTTCCGTAAAAAGTTGACGTCCGAACTACACAGTCACCGCCTTCAGTCACCACCCCGAGCACTGCCCACAGTCCCAGTCCCACTCTCCTTTTGCCAAACCCCCAGACATCATCAGACACCATGCGGAAACATGTCGAAAAGGTTCACTTTAACCACAAAACCAGACCTCTGTTCAGCGTGCAGTGTCATGTGTCTAAACAAATAGCATGTGCTGTCAGTGATTTCAACCACTAGAGTCCGCTCTCGCACTGTAATGACAGCAGACCCTTCTCAGCCGCTCCAGCAATGGATGCAACCCAGAAAACTATCGGCATGGATTTTTGCCGATAACCGATTGTTCCAGCAATCAACTATCGGTGCCGATTAATCGGCAAAACCGATACATCGGTCGACCTCTACAACAATGTATATACAATTACAAATGATTATATATAAATCGTCAGTTTGTTGTTTTACACACATGCACACAGACATTATTTCATACAAAACACAGTTGTGAGATGCAAAAAACATAGACATATGGCAAGAAATCTGTAGACGCGCCCATAACAACAAAAGACAATTTATTGAACCTCAACTTTATCGAACCTTTTCTAATAAGAAGTGTGCGCTGTCCAGTCTGCTCATTTTATCGCGTTTAACCACAGCTGTCGTCGGTTTTTTGTCTGGCAGTGGCAGCAGATATGCGATCAAATTTCTAATTTGAGGCTGTATTACGTCGATTCTGGCACCCAACATCACAACAAGATGATATTTTAAGCTCCTTACGTAGCCAAATCTGCCCTGGTTTGAATGGGCCGCCTCCAGTTTCTCCTTTGGTTTGCTGCCTCCAGCTAGCGCTGTGACGTCGGCTGACCCTAGTTATCTGTGGTTGGCCTGGCCGTGCGTCACTCAGAAAACAACAGGCCAATCAGAAGAGAGGCTCATGAATATTAATTAGACAGGCCAAACTCGACCTGTTCTCAGCAGAGCTCCTGAGAGAGGAGCTGTAAAAATATATTGAGATGGTTTTTGGTACTTATACCGCAAATATATATGCCTGAGGACATCAAAACCTAAAATAAAATTCCAGAAAGGTGTAAAATATGTGACCGTTAAATGTCATTTTAAGTATATTTCTGAGAAGTACATAAAAAGTAGAATGAAAGTATACTTTTCTATTTTTAGTTTAAAAGAAGCATGCTAATAGCACAATTGAATAAACTTCTTTTTTTGTAAGGGTTAGCCACCCTCCAAGGTGTAAATTAGCTATAGCTTTCAGCGTTAACTGGAATTCGAAGAGGAGACAGGTAGTTAGCAGACGTCAATGAACAAGCCATTATGGTGATCTATAGACAGTGAAGATGCTGGAAATCTACAAGCGAGAGGAAATGTGTGTCTGTGTGAAGCACCGCAATTGTGTGTGTTTGTTCTCCTTGGATAACAAAAAGGAGGAAGCAGGGACTGTCACAAATGTCACAGAATACGACAAGTGTAATAAAAGACTTTACCTTTAATATTACCACTTTTAATAAAATTCTGAAAATATTTGAGTTTAACAAGATGTGACAGTCATTTTGACTATTTGGAAATGCTGCTGAAGCCCTATAATTTTATTTTAGACAGTATGAAGTCAATTCAATTAGTAATGATAACTGGAAGTTAATCCATAAATAGTAAATAGTTTGAGCTATTTACAAGAAGACATTTGGAAGAATCATAACATTTCACAGATGTATGCACCTGAACAGATTTCATCCTCATTGTTGTAAAAATGATCAAATGTAAATCACAACTCAGCTTATGTTGCATGCGTATTAGATTGTCCATGTGGCTGTTTTGTTATGCTGTTAATCTTATTGTATTTCCACTATAATATTCATAGTTATTTTCATTAGCTATTCTCCTACCAGTGGTTAAATGCGTAACCCAGAAATGAGTTTGCATTTTAGCACTTCCAGTTACATTCTCAAGATATTTTCATGTTTTATTCTATGATATAAAATACACCAGTAATACCCCTTGAGATTTTTTAAAAGCTTTTATTGTCTTAAAAAAAGGCTGTCGCTAACAAGTGGCTAAACGGTACTGCAGAGGTTTTCTGGGACATTAAACATGGTAGTTTAGTTCATTTATAGCCTACATTTAGCTTTTTATTTCTGCCGATTGTATTTCATTTCATAATACATAATTCATATGTAAAAGTGGTATGATTCTTACAAAACATGTAAGAATCATACACATTTGTTGGTCACAGAGTGTATTTTTTGCACTAATCCAAAAGCCAGCGAAAAGATTATTTTGGCTTTTTGTCGATGGAAGCAGGGTGATGCTAACTTTCGGGTTGGCCTACAAAATAAATCATCACTAAAGAAATACTTCAAAATGCAACAATTAATAATATTAGTAAAAAACTTCAAAAGTAAAAATTCAGAGAAATGGGAAATGTTGAACTATTTTTAGCTTTGGTACTATAATACATGTAACGTAAAAGGCATTAATTTACATATTTTCATGAATAAGACTAAATGGAAAGTGGGACTGACTCTGACTCTGCTTAAAACTCTAATGAAGTTGTTTAACAGACCGAGATGAAGTTGCTTCCTACCAATTGTGTGATTTTAATGAGGCTTATGAATAATAAAGAATCGCGTGTAGTAGTTGCTGCAGTTGTGCCCTGATTCTGTCTGATCCCCACTCTTGAACTCTGATCAAGAGAGCATGCTGGGATATTAACCACTCAGGAAGACGATGAGGTCATCCCTCTGGACAGAGCCCTGGGGGCCTACAACATGATTGGTTCTGACAGCCCCCCGGCCCAGTGGGACAGAACTCATGTCCTCCGGTCCTAAAAGAAGAGCAGCGGCTTGACTGTGAAGTCCCAAGATCGTGAAGAGTTTGTCTGTTGACCCTGACTGAACTTGTCAGAAGAATGATTTCTGAACTTGTAAAGAGAGCCGGAGTGAGAGATATAAAGCTGAAAAACAATCTGTTTGAATGATTACCTTGAGTTTTTTTTTTCTACATCAAAAAATGACTTTTTCCATTTTCTAAACCTTAGTATGATACAACATTTACATAATCTTATAGGCATGTTTAAAAACATGAACTCATAAAAAGCCATGGAAACTATTCTACTAACATCCTAAATTTAATTAATTTTGGTATGAGATATGTTAACAATATATTAGCTTAAAATTATTTTTTTAAAGATTTTTAATTCTTTAAAAAAAATCTTCAGAATAAGGTGTCTGAGGGTTTATAGACTTTGTGATTTGTGGTCTCTTTGTGATGTTTTGCAGATGTTGCTTCTTTTTCATGTGTGGCAGTATATCTCATCCCCTCTCCATTTTTTTTTTCCCAACTGATGGGCTACAGTTTTAACAGGCAGTTTGAGGAATGCCATGTTTCTCCGAGAGACGTCTTTAGTGCCGCCCATTTAAATGTAGGAAGCTGCATCTCCATTTCTGAGCTGTGATTCAGATGAGACTTTGAGCACAGGAGATTTTCTTAATAAATCTTTCTGAACAATTTAAAAAAATGACACTGGAAACGTGGTCTTCACCTAGACACGATTTCAAGGTAACTGTACAGTTTTGGTCGAAATATACTGTTAATGTGTCTGGGTATCTTGAATTTGCCTAGGTTTTTACAAGTTCTGTTTGAATATATTTTAAAATTAATTTATTCCTGTGCTGACAAAGTTACATTTTCAGTCTTCAGTGTCACATGATCCTTCAGAAATCATTCTAATATGCTGCTCAGGAAACATTTATTATTAGTAGTATTAAAAAACATTTTACTGCTTGCAACTGACTTGCAAGTAGCAAATCATTGCTGTAATTATTTTTAAAATGGGGCATCGCTGCTTTGTAAGTAAGTAGTAGGACATAATTACAACTTTTTCTGCCATAAAGTGTGAAAGCTACTTTTTTCCCTTCAGTTTTCTGTCACGGGCAGTACGTTATCTGGAGCATTTAAGAGCCTTGACTCCATTAACTTTAATTGAAGCGTCATGGCTAAATGAGCCAACAGGGGCCAAACAGATAGTAAAAAGAGGTCATCTATATTAGACCCACCTGCTAAAGAGGGATACAGCTCTCGATTCTCTTACTGTTTTTACAATATGTGTACAAAATGCAGTTTCTCTCTATGCTTAAAACCTAGATGATGTACTAAGCTGTTGAAGTAAAATTTTAAGCAGTGTCCTGGTGTATAAAATTATACAATTTAAGTTTTTTTTTTTTTTTTTTTTTAAATTAATGCTTGAGCAGAGCTTGGATTATGATGTAATGAAGAATTACGTTTTGCGTGCTTATGAGCTAGTTCCTGAAGCATACCGGCAAAACCCCTAGTCAAACGTTTGTTGAATTCGCCAGAGACAAAGCAAATTTGTTTGACAAGTGGTGCGCCACAAACAAGGTAGACACGTTTGAGCAGCTTAAAGAGTTATTACTGTTGGAGGAGTTTAAGAGTTGTTTACCAGAGAAAATCGTGATTTACTTAAATGAGCAGAAAGTGTCATCTCTTTCTGAGGTTGCAGTTTTTTCTGATGAATCTATACAAAGTAGTGTTTTCACCCACAAAACGTAATTTCCCTGATCGAGTTCGTAGTTCTAAGGATGCCACAGTAGTACCTAAGAACATTTCGAGTGCAGACAGTAGTGAGAACTGTGAATGCTTTTATTGTCATGAGGTTGGGCACCTCATCGCAAATTGTCCCACCTCGAAACGTAACGTTAGTAGAAAAACAAACCCTTCGAAAAGTGTTGCGTTGATTGAAAGACCGGTTTTGTCACCTGAGCAAAATGTGTCTCTGAATTCAGTGGTTGAGTCTACTTTTGAACCCTTCATTTGTGACGGTGTAGTATCACTGAGTGAAGCCGAGTCTGAGTTGAAGCATATTCGCATCCTCTGTGATACTGGTGCTGCCCAATAGTTTATCCTACAAAGTGTGTTGCCATTCTCTGAACAGTCAAGCTGTGGTTCCAATGTGCTGGTGCAAGGTATTGATCTCACAGTAGTTAAAGTTCCTTTACACCAAGTGTTTCTACGTTCTGGGATAATTTCAGGGAATATTAAACTGGCAATCTGAGCTCAGTTACCTGTTAAAGGTGTGTCGCTCATTCTTGGGAATGATCTGGCAGGTGATAAAGTTTTTTGTCTGCCTGAGGTAATAGATACCCCTGTTGTGCACGACGGTGATGTGCTGCAGGAAGAGTTTCCTGATGCGTTTGGCACATGCATTGTGACCTGAGCTCAAGCTCGCAAATTTAGGGATACTGTGGATCCGTCTGATTCGTTTATGTGTGCTGACAATTCTGTTAATGCAAAGAAAGATGTTGGTACAGTTGAGGTAGATGTGTGTGCACTTCCAGGTGTTGATTTACCCATTGGTAAACCCATGTTAATTGAGGCACAACATGCTGATCAAACTTTGACTCATTGTGTTGAAGCTGCTGTTGAGCTGACTGATTTGTCAGAGCATCCAGTGGCATACTACTTTGATGATGATGTATTAATGCGTAAGTGGTCACCACGTCACGCCAACTATGACTGGAGCACTGTTTTCCAAGTTGTTGTCCCGAAACCTTACAGAGAGCAGGTACTGAGTGTTGCGCATGATCATGAGCTTTCTGGCCACGTTGGCATTCGTAAAACTTATGATCATTTGATGAAGCATTTCTTTTGGCCTTCCATGAAGTCAGATGTAACCAAATCAGGTGGTTCCTCCAGCTCCATTGAAACCCATACCTGTATTAGGTGAATTGTTTGAACGAATTCTGATTGACTGTGTAGGGCCGTTTCCCAAAACTAAGTCTGGAAATTCTTATCCATTAACGATAATGTGTGTGTCAACTAGGTTTCCTGAGGCAATACCGTTACGTTCTCTCAAAGCTCATGCAATTGTCAAGGCAATTGTAAAGTTCTGCACTACTTTTGAAATGCCAAAATACATTCAGTGTGACCAAGGCACCAATTTTTATGTCCAGAGTGTTTGCGAAGGTAATGAAACAGTTAAACATCAAACATCAGGTATCCAGTGCATACCACCCTCAGTCGCAAGGCGCTATCGAACGTTTTCATCAAACCCTAAAGTCGATGCTCCGAACCTTTTGCGTGGAACATGAAAAAGAATGGGATGAACACAACCCGCTCTTGTTGTTTGCAGTACGTAATACCACTCAAGCATCCCTTGGATTTAGTCCCTCCGAGTTCATTTTTGGACACACTGTTCGTGGTCCATTGAAAATTTTGCAAGAGCAAATTCTTTCATCTAGTCGTCCGTCTTCAACTACCAATGTCTTTGATTATGTCAGTGCGTTTCGCGAACGCATGCATACAGTGTGGAAGTTAGCGAAACATTCGCTCAGTTCTGTGCAAAGCCAAATGAAATCTCACTATGACCAGAAGGCTGTACCGCGATCATTTCAGACTGGAGATAACGTTCTCATCTTACTTCCAGTGCCAGGTTCAGCACTCCAAGCTAAGTTCACTGGTCCTTACGACATCAAGGAGAAGCTAGGAGACACTGACTATGTAGTTGATACCCCTGACTGCAGAAGAAAGTCAAATTAACCCTTTAGGCGCCAGGGTTTTTTTGGAAAAAAATGAGATATTACACCATATTAGGAACTACAGTCTATTTGATTAAGTATGACGTCTTGTCGCAATTTTGCGACTTTGGCGCTTAGAGGGTTAATATGCTTAAAGCATACGTGTCACGTTCTGATTCTGAGGTTAGTATGCCCGTTGCTACTGTTGTACCAGCTACTGTGTCGCTGTCAGAATACTCACCCGAAAATGATGGTTTGAAAATGAATAGTGCATCATTCTTGTCAGCTCGTTTGCCAAATTCTGAGACTTTGTTGAATTTGTCAGAAAAGTTGTGACATTTGCCTGTATCTGCTCAGGCGGATATTTCCAACCTAATTAATAAGTACCCGACTTTTTTTAATGACTTTCCTTCAACTACCCATGTTATAGAACACGATATAGATGTTGGTTCACATGCCCCAGTTAAACAGAATGCTTATCGTGTTAACCCAGTTAAAAGAGAACTAATGAAGCAGGAAACTCAGTGCTCGCTAGAACACAATTTAGCAGTTCCTAGTGCCAGTCCCTGGTGTTCACCATGTCTACTTGTCCCTAAGTCAGATGGGACCTCTAGGTTTTGTACTGAAAGAGCTCTGTCGATTTCTTGGAATGACTGGATATTAACGATGTTTTTGTAAGAATTTTTCAGATGTTGCCAGTCCTCTCACTGGACTATTACGTAAAGCAGTCTCATTTAAGTGGTCTTCGGAATGTCAGTCTGCCTTTGAAGCCTTGAATACTTTGCTTTGTAGTGCCCCTGTGCTTGCTGCCCCCTGTTTTGAAAAGCCATTCTGTTTAGAAGTTGACGCTAGTGGTACCGGTGCGGGTGCCGTCCTGCTTCAAACAGATGCTGCTGGCTTGAATCACCCAATAAGTTTCTTTTAAAAAAATTCCACAAACATCAGATTAACTACAGTACCATAGAAAAAGAAGCCCTCGCCTTAATTCTCGCTCTTCAACATTTTGAGGTCTATGTTGGCTCCAGTTCGCAACCCGTTACGGTTTATACTGACCATAACCCTCTTGTATTTCTTCAACGTATGTCTAATGCTAATCATCGTCTTATGCGCTGGTCACTAATCTGTCAAAGTTACAACTTGGTGATCTGTCATAAAAAGGGTATCAACTACATCAAACTTCATCCGACATTTGAAAACTCACCCTGAAAATTAAGTCATGCTTTCATTCTATGCAGTTTAGCCTAATGCTAACTAGAAATATTGTTTTAGGTTTCTTACTTTTATAGTTTTGTTTTTACTGATTTTGTCACCTCATAATTACAAAAATTTGAGAACTATTTCCCAAACGCAAACCTGTGTGCAGTAACAAGCTAGTTCCTCAGAAAGCTCAACGAGGCGTGTTTTCTCACGTCTTTCAGTAAAAAAAAAAAAAAAATGTAAATAGATATTTGAAGTAAGTTATAAGTTGCCTTTGTCATGCATATGGGGATTTCATAGATGTTACCACAAATATGGTTACATTATTTGTTGCATAATATTGATTACCACTATAGTGAGTAATCATAGCAACAAAAATGTAAAATTTAAAAATATTGGAAAACTAATTGTAAGACATTTTATAACACTTAAAATCATGTTAACATAGCACACAGTTTACATTGTAAGCACCTTGTTTTATATGATTTTATAAATAAAAAGGAAAGTTGATTTTATAAATAAAAAGAAAAGACTTAAATGCAAATCTTGTTTATTCCAGGTTCGCTGAATTCACCAAAGCAAAAGTAGCCAGCACAGGATCAACTGGGCAGAGCAGCATCGACTCGTGAAAGTGACGTGACATGTGGCCAAGTATGGTGATCCATACTCGGAATTAGTGCTCTGCATTTATCCCATCCAAAGTGCACACACACAGCAGTGAACACACACCGCGAGCACACACCCGGAGCAGTGGGCAGCTTTTTTTTTGCTGCGGCGCCCAGGGAGCAGTTGGGGGTTCGGTGCCTTGCTCAAGGGCACCTCAGTCGTGGTATTGAAGGTGGGAGAGAGCGCTGTACATTCACTCCCCCCACCTACAATCTGTGCCGGTACGAGACTCGAACCTGCAACCTTTGGGTTACGAGTCCGACTCTAACCATTAGGCCACGACTTCCCACATGCTCCCCTGTGCGTTCTTGAGCAGCACAGGTATCCAAATATACAGCCAAAGTCATCCCAGGCAGAAGGCCATAACAGAAGCTATACTACAGGATCTGATAATTTCCTGTAACCTGCCTCTGTCCTTAGTGGACAACCCTCACTTCAGGAATTTCATGTCAGTAGTGGACAATAAATACAGTCCAGTTAGTAGGCCCACTTTGGCCAGGCGCCTTCATGACCTGGCAAATATTAAAGAGGCTGCAATCAAAAGTAGTCTGGAGAAGACAGAGTTTGTGTCTGTTACAGTAGACATTTGGACCGACAGGACCATGAGCGGCTTCCTGGGAGTAACAGCACATTACATGACCCTAGAAGAGAAGAAATGTCCAAGACTGGAGTCAGTTCTTCTAAACTGTGACAGATTCACTGGATCACACACGGGAAAAAGGATTTGTGAAAAATTTGAATTAATCTGTGACCGTTTTGGCATTAAACATAAGATAGATTATATTGTGTGTGATAATGCAGCGAATATGAAAAAGGCCTTTACGGTTTGTTTCCCTAACATAAATGAGGCTGATGACGATGAAGATTTGGATAACCCCAGTCTATGGGAAGAACTACAAGAGGAACACATTGCTGACATTGAGACAATTCACTCCAGCTGCCAGCAACAGCGCTTGCAATGCTTCGCCCATTCATTGCAATTGGTGATTAGAGATGGACTAAAGGAATCAAATATTATAAACTTTGCAGTTTACTACATAATACCTGTCGACTGAAGGAAGCATTTGAGGAAGAGTTTGGGGCCAATCGGTCTATTCCAGCAGCCGTATCTACTAGATGGAATTCTACCCAATGGCTTGTTAAATCAGTAACCAGCCTGAACCTACAAAGCCTCAATACACTACTGGAGACCCAAGGACTCAAGGAGCTCTGTTTTTTACGAAGGGAATGGAGCCAGCTTTTGGAGCTTGTGGACATTTTGGATCCTTTTCTTCAAGCAACTGACCTAACGCAGGGAGAGAAAGTGGTGACTGTCAGTGCTGCTCTTCTTTGTGTGCTCACACTCAACAATCACTTGCAAAAAAATGCTCAGCACAAGTCGTCACCTATGCAGTCTGGTGAGAGCACTGCAGCAGTCTCTCCAGCGTCGTTTTTGAGGTGTGTTTGTTAATGTCAAAATGGATCACTCAGATGAAGCAGCAACACAACTTCCATTTGGCAACAAAATATACATGCTGGCTGCCCTGCTGGACCCAACGTTTTGCCTGTTTTGGCTTGATCAAGATGTTCTCTGTCCATACGAAGTCAAAGATGAAGTAAAAAAGAATCTAATCGGTAGGTACAATACCAAGCATGTTTTCAAATAAAATCTTTGTTGTTATTTATGTGTGACTATTATGTTGTGAGTAATGGATATTGTTAATGTTATTGCTGCTAACCATTGTTCTATCATACTTTCAGATCTCACTGTGGCTGAAGCACAAAAAGTAATTGTTGCTGAAAGTAGCAATGAAGAAGATGAGGTGCCACCTGCCAAAATGTATAAACTCTTCTCTAATTACCGGAGCAAAGCCAAAAAAAAAAAAAAAAAGGTGAAACACTAAGGGTGACAGGATCAAAAACGCCCGGGAAAAAGCCAAAAAAAAAAAAAAAAAGATGTAAACCAGTCTGTCAGAGCAGAGCTTATGTGCTACATTCAGACATCTTCTAATGAAGAAGCTGTTGATTGCCTGGAGTTTTGGAGAGTCCATGACAAAGACTTTCCAAGGCTTAAGCAGGTAGCTATGAGAGTGTTGGCAGTTCCTGCTTCCAGTGCCCCGGTGGAAAGGGTGTTTAGCCACGGGGGCCTCATTATGCGTCCTCATCGATCCTGGCTTGGTGCAAAAACACTATCCAATTAGATCTTTACTCACTGTATAAGAAAACAGGACTGTGTAGATTTTAGTATTGTATGCACATTTGTGCATTGAATTTGTCTGAAAATGTAATTATCTATTTTCTGTAGCTTTTAAATCACAATTCCATGAAAGATTTAAATTAAAAATGTATTCATTGCATACCATATTTCTCATTAATATGCAGAGGAATTTTAGTGTAAATTGATTAATATAGGTTTATGCACTGACGATGGAACTAAATGACAAAAAAATCATTTATATTTCCTGAATTTTCTATAAATAGGCCTATGCTTTCTTTTATTTACAGGGAGATGTTTTAGAACAAATGTAACAGTTTTGTACTTTCTTGATTCTGTATAAAAATAAATGAATGACTCAAGTTTGTGTGCTTTATTAGACACTTTTCAGACATTCTGTAGAAGCAATTAGTTTTAATATTTCAAAACTGATTTAGCCTCATACACTGTTAATTACAATGACTAGCCAAAATAACTATTGTTAAAAATAGAACAAAGACTTGAGACGTGACGGACTCCACTTTAAAGACTTGAGACTTGACTTAGACTTGACCTCAAAGACTTGAGACTTGACTTGGACTTGGACCTCAGAGACTTGTGAGCATGTCTGCTTTATATACAATTTCATAATTACTTAAGTTGTCTGTGAAATATGACTGAAGTGTACTGTTGACAAGCATTTATGGTTAACTACAATATATACCTAAATGCCATTTCTGTTGAGACTTGTCATGTCATGACATCTGTAATCACACATTTGTAATGATGAATTTGCAATGTAGTATATTTAAAATATTCCAAATTAACAAAATATTAACTTTAATGTAATATCAAGTAAATCACTTTAGTTAAAATGATAATCAAGCACTTTAATAAGTACTTTATATGTGCTTACATCAAAATAATTGTACTTTTATAAAGCATGAAAAAAGTGTACTTTAAACTTTTAATTTGACATTGTTACAAAGCACAAAACATCAGCATCAACTTTAAGTACACTTAAGACATTTTGATAGTTTTGATGGTTTGTTTTTCAAGTTGAAATTAAAAAAAAAGCAGAAACGAGAAAATGGCTCCTTTATTCGTTTATTAATTTGCTCAGAAAAACGAAAAAATTAGATTTCGACTTGATTTTTTGTTTTTTGGATAAACCACTGAACCACTGTTTTTTGGATGTTAAATACAACGGACTGGGTGCAGATTGATATTTCTGAAATAAGTATTTCTGTGAAGCGCGTTAGGTTGCACAGAAGAAAGCCCAATCTAGGACCTGCCCCATACGCAGCAGAGGACTATTATTTTGTTGAACAGAACTGAGGGAACAACTGATGGATGTCACAGCTTCAGATTTGGTTGACCAATCGGCAGAAAGGGGCTCATGATCGCCCACATGTGGAAAACGAATTTTGAAGATGTTTATCTGTTTTCTCCCCATGAACCAAAAAAAAAATCGAGCCGAAATCTCGTTTTTACGTTTTTCTGAACAAACAGAAAAACGAATAAAGGAGCCGTTTTCTCATTTCTGCTTATTTCATTTCAAATTGAAAAACAAACTATCAAAACTTACACGGACCCCCGTGTCAAATACCCTACCAAATTTGTCATAAAACTACAGAAAACTACATGAACACACTGATAATGAACTGAAAACAATTGTATAATGAGTTTTTGCTTTTAGAGGAAACTTTGTGTAGAGTAAAATAAAGGCAGAATAAAATAAATGCATGAATTGTTACTATAATTTTAGGCATAATATCCGAAAATGGATGAACTAGTCAAAGTAAGCAGCCCACTCACTCGAACAGTAACGCTTTCAGTCACATTGAATCAAAATGAACTAGAAATTATGTGTGAGTAAATAAAACCTGAATTTGGAGTGAGGGCTTTGCCTTTTCATTTCAGAAGTCGACCACACACTGCTGCTAGATAATATCAGCTGCCTTCAGCAGACCTCTCTCGTCTCTGCGAGGGGTGAGACTGAATAGATGATTGAAGCTTGAACTGTAATATTAAGGTGTCAGTTTGAGGTCCAGCACTCATGTCTGTAGTCATGGTGAAAGCTCTGTCTGGGACTGAACTGGAGTAATTGGGGCTCATCAGCAGATTGCTGTTGGTAGAGTCTGTTAGGGCAGGAGTGTGATTGAGGACAGACTGGAGCTGTAATACCAGCTAATTAGCAGCTGTGTAAAACAGTTTCTCAAACATCGTCAGCCCTCTACTGCATAGCAATAGAGCTACATTTAACAGGCCCTCCAGACTCTTCATTAGCTCCTCTCACCCTGACAGAGAGATAAAGCAGGGTCACGTCTCGTAAAGCATTGACTTTTTCTCTAAAGATGTTAAGGATTTGAGATTTTACCAGCCTCACAGTAGGAAAAGTGTGAATATGTGTGCATCTTTTTCTTTATAAATACATATTTATATAAATAAAATATAATATTATGAGATTTTGACCTCAGCCAAAAATTTGCTCTGGAACAAATAATAGATTTATGAGACCAAAGACTGCCTGTTAGATTTACCCAAAACTAATTATATCTCATGTTTAACCACTATAGAGACATCTGAGCCAGTGGCAAATTCCAGAAGATCTGGCTGAGGTGAGGCTGCTCTCAGCATGAGCGCAGAATGGCCACTGTAGCCCTGAAGCTCACATCTCTGGAAACACTGAAGCAAATTTTCAATTAGACGATATCTTTATTAACAAACCGCCTATTTGAAATGTAAACAACTACATTCTCGTTAAAACAACATTCCGTGACACAAAAACAATATTATTTATAAAATTATTGTGGATTTGGGCATCCACCAAGAAACTCGCTGTGAGAAATACCACAAGTGGAGTGATACAAACGGTGAAACGGTTGGAGTTCTGATGTCACTTGAATATTGCACTACTCTCAGCCAATCAGATTTGAGGACCATAAAGAACTGTTGTACAAATTGCAAACTACAGCACCTCGGTCAGGAAGAGTTTTGTACACCCCTGGCTTATAGAGGTAAACAAAATAGCTTTTTAAAGGGGTCATATACAAATAATGTTCTTTTTAGCAGCATCATATGACCCCTTTAAAGGTTTGTTAAATATGTATGTGGAGTATGTCATTTTATTTCTAATATAATTTGTACTCTTGTGCTACTTCCGACAACAGTCCAAATGGAATTTTCTAATGAACTTTGACACTTTGACATGTTCATTGTAGTCAGTCTCAAGCTGTTGCAGTGTGTTGTGATGCGACAATGATTGTGCCCAGTAAAGACACAATGTAAGTGCCTGCAGTATCACAGAAACTTTAATTTGGACATGAGGGTCTTTGCAGTGTTTAGGACAGGGCTGCACCTGGAGGGCCAAAATCCTGCAGATTATGGTTCCAACCAGCTCCAACTTGCTTGCCTTGAAGTTTCTAGTGAGTCGGAAGACCCTGATTAGCTGGTTCAGGTGCGTTTAGTTAGGGTTAAAGCAAAACTGCAGGACAGTGGCCCTCCAGGAACAAGTTTGGACACCATGGTTTAGGACAGTGAATTTGGGAATGGAAATATGCACATTGTCATTATCTCAGCTGTGCAAACATGCTCTCGATCATCAGACTTAGAAGAAAGACAGCTGAAGCTGCACAATGTGCTGAATATTGTAATTTTCTGAAGTCTAGTCAATTAGGAAAAAAATTAGTAGTTACTAAACTAGAAGCTTTGGTGTGTTAGGGTTTATGCAGACACGTTGCATATCATATTCCAAGCAAAACAGAGAAACAAGAAAATGTTTTTATTGAATTGGCTTTTCAAAAGTGTTAAACTTTGTAATCAACTGACTTCCAAATTAGTTCAGTTGCTTCACTGAAAGCACCATTTCAAAACATTGTTATTTTCAACATGTGATGTTTTTTTCTTCTGATTTTGGCCATCCAGTACTTTTTTTTCTTAACATTTAAATGTGTGCTACATAGGCTACGTTTACACGACAACGATGTAGTCAAAAACGGAAAAGTTTTTCCCTTGTGTTTTTAAAAAGTTTCATGTATACACGACAACGTTTTCAAAATGATTCGCGTTTACACATATCCGCCAAAAACGCTGTATTACGTATGCCAGGCCAGTAGTTGGCGCTGTCACCTTGTTAGTATACAGTACCTGTTGCCATGTGTATATGATGCGTCTCCGCTGTTGGTTGTAATATTGGTATAATAAATCCACACTTTGCTGAAGAAGCGTTAGCAAACTCTTAAACAGCAACAACAGTACCATGGACTCCGCCATTGTTGTGTATGCTTGTTCGCGCTTGCCTTTAAAATCGACACGTACTGCGCATGTCTACATACCTAACACGTACTATGCACGCGCATGATGTCACCGTTTTGAAAGATTCCCATTTTGGGTGTTTACACGGAAATGACAACGGTGGTGTTTTCAAAAACTTGCACTTTGAAACCCGTTTTCAAAAATATGCGTTTTCAGTCCCCAAAACGCCATTGTCGCGTAAACGAACAGGTAAAACATAAAAAGTTTCCAGTTTTTGTTCGCGCTTGCCGTTAAAATCGACACGTACTGCGCATGTCTACATACCTAACACGTACTATGCACGCGCATGATGTCACCGTTTTGAAAGATTCCCATTTTGGGTGTTTACACGGAAATGACAACGGTGGTGTTTTCAAAAACTTGCACTTTGAAACCCGTTTTCAAAAATATGCGTTTTCAGTCCCCAAAACGCCATTGTCGCGTAAACGAACAGGTAAAACATAAAAAGTTTCCAGTTTTTGGCTGAAAACGTTGTCGTGTAAATGGCCCCTTATATTGAATAAGGTTCAGCAGCTGTGTCAATTGCACACTGTAGTCTCATAATATTGTCTGTAAAGGCTGGTTCATGTGCTTCTGTTAGTGCTGCCTCCCTGCAAAAATCCCAAGTGCCCTTCTTCAATTCAAACATGTTATGAATGAAATCACTTTCTCTTTGCCAAATCTATTTTTGAATAGTTTCGATTAAAGCCCCACTCCTATACAGCTTAAAGCCGAGAACTTTTCACAAGGACAATAGCCGATAGTCTCCAAGAAACTGAGAGAGGCCGTGATTTCTTTAGCTCAAACCGCCATGAATCATGTTAAATATTACATGAAGGCTGAGTGTCTTTCTGGCAGCCTGAGAGTGGTTCAGTTTCAGTGAATCCTGCTCGTCTGAATCCTGGGTACATTGAGACACTGCCTCGGTTAAACACCTCTAAACAGAGCTTAAAGAAATCCAGGCTAATTGCACTGCAGATTGTCAGTGAGATTTCACAGAAGTGCAACTGGATTCAGGCCAATGGTAGAGGGTGTTATACACTAATAACCTGAAGCAGCTGGTTTCATATTGGGCTGGAGTCCAGATATTTCATAATGAAGACCATTGAGTGGATAATTAGTGACGGAGTGGTACCAATCCAATCTTTTTTTGTGAATCATTGGGGAATTTGTATGAAATTGTATGATTTGAGTCGTACAAAAACATATTTAGGGAAAAAAAACAAAAAAAACAAGCAGTAAGCAGATTGTACAAAAACGTACAAATGAGATGTACAAATGTACAAATATTGGCCACCATTTCACCCAAAAATAAAATAGTCATGAATTGGTAGTACACACTTTCATCCAAAGTACACTTTAATTAGTTTAGTTTTTACATGTTGTGTTATGCTGCAAGTATCCATTGTAAAGACTGTGTCAATTGTTTGCATGTTGCTTGGCAAACATAATCTCATGAGAAAATGTAACTATATTATGTTTTGGTGAGGTTTTGGCAAATTAGTGTGAATTTGAGTTGTATAAAACATGGTATGGTATCTACCGAAATCGACCAAATCTACCAAAATTAGCGTAGGTAGCAAACAAGCAGAGCCGATGATAATCAGGTGCAGGTAATCTACTTATAATTTAGAGCTGATTTTAGCAAGGTAAAAGGGTGTTTTTTACACTACCATTGAGAAATTGGGAAAAATGGGCATCCGGTGACCCCTTTAATACATTTCAATCATGACAACTCTCGGGATAGATTGTAAAATCTTTATTAATATAAATAGAATGTGCATGGGTTTGGTCTTGGCAGACTAGATCTGCTATACGCTGCTGCTGCAGAGCAAGTAGACTTGCTTCTGTTAAATGCTCGGATCATAAAATTAAAAGGAAACTTTTAAAAACTGTTGCTGCTAGAGAGAGGAAGATCCCCCGTAGCAGATCTAGACAGGTGGTGCTGGGGAGGAGGAGGATAAGATAAGGACATGCATAGCGGGCAGACATAACATTCATTGAATACATCCTGGTTATATACATAAACAGCAATGATTATGTGAATCTGATTGACTGGGAACATTGAATTAAATGTACTAATTATAATGCGAATAGAGTTTCATGGCTGAACTATTCATCCCTTTTTTGGTGGAGGTAAATAATGGTGCAAATACTAGTAAATTCACTACCGCACACCTTAGTAGTGTCTGAAAGGCAAACTCCTAAAAAGTCATAAGCAGTAAAGTCAGTCACAAAATAATTCGCTCTACAACCTTTCATTGTTTATTTTTCACTGCATGTCTACAGTAAATCCTGACAGTAGTTTTTTAATTCATAAAGAGGGTTTGAGCTGGCGCAAGCTGTAAGCAAATCCGACCCTAGAGACACTTTCATTTTTTTTTTTTTTACATTTTGCTGTTAAATTTCATGCAAAAATAACTATGATTCATAACATTACTGTGATGTGAAATTAATTATATAAGGTTTTGGTCATACTGCCCTCCCCTTTAGGCATTAAACAAGCCAAACCAGGCCTAAGCTTTTAATCACTGCACATGTACATTCCCTGTTGAACACAGGCATTAGGCCACAGGCTGAACGCTGTATACATGTATAAGGATATAGGCTTGGCCACTGACTATAAGCTTTCTAAAATTAACCAAGAACAGGAGGACAAATAAAGCAGCTTCAACTTGGTTCTCTGGGGCACCTGGCAGCCCGTGTGTAGCCTGTGTCACCCACAGAGCACATTATATGAAAATCCACAATTTAATCCTTATTTTCCTTTCTTTTTTTTTGTCATAATACTTGCATATAATTCTCAACAAGTGCTTTTTAATATTTCATTAATAATTCTGCATTTTTTTATGTTGGCCTTGTTATAGGCAACTCAGAAACCATTACTAGTAAAAGTGATGCTTTCATTTCTTCAATATAGAGTAACTACGTTGTGTGTGATTACTTGCGTATGCCCCTGCTCTCAGTCATATAAAATACTTACGTCACATTATGACAAATAATTGCAGTGTTTTCAGTTGGACAGCTGCCTCGTTCCGCTTTTGTTCAGCTGCAGAAAATGTCGTGATTTCCATAGTTATCAAAAGTAATTTTGGAAAGAATTAGTAATTGTTCGTCATTATTAACTGTTTTTGTCCAGTGTTTTGTTTGTTTTGTTTGCCCAGCTTTAGTAAAGCAGGACTGAGCCATTTATATCATTCGGTTTGATTGTCCCTTGTGAAAAAGAAGTACAGTATACTTAAGTAAAAAGTAAAAAAAAAGTGTCAGGGGTCTGGGTCTGGTGTTCTCCCTCTCACCACCAGAGGTCGCCACTTCCCATCCTCCCGGACTCCGTTACCTTGACGCCACACACCTGTGCACACACTCACACACACACACAGCTGTTGCCCATCCTGAGGGCTATTTATACACCTTCCCCACGCCTCTCTGGGCGGATTATTAAGTGTGTTACGGGACTGATGCAAGCTCTACGTGGCGGTATTGTGTTAGAGTCGGTTTTCTGTTTCAAGCCTGTGTGTCAGAGTCTTAGCTCTGTTTGTTTTCTGTTTTGACTTTGTTTTTCCCCTGCAGTCTAATAAACCTGCATTTGGACCCAGACCCCTGTTTACATGGTGTGTTTCCTTTACCGCGCCGTGAAAGAATAATCCGCCAAGCATGGGTCCAGCAGGAAAGTTCCTCAAGGTCCGGCAGGGAGACCGGTGCATTGAGGATTACGCCAGGGACTTCGTGGGAGTGGCTCGCCAGTCGGCGACGGAGAGGACCTGCTCAATGGTCTGTTTCTGGGGTGGCCTAACCGAGCCCTTCAAATCCCTTTTGCCATTCTGGCACCCCGAGCAGGCGCTGGAGGACTACGTCAACCTGGAGCAGCTCAGCCGTCTGGATGGAGTTGGCTGCAGAGCCTGCTCACAGTTCTCCCGAGGCGGCTATCCCAGGGTCGTCAGAGGCCTCGTCTGCGGCACCCAGTACCTCACGCCCGTTCCTGGAGCATCACGGGCTGGTATGCAGCGTGCGGAAACCTCCGCTGATGTCGGTACGAGCGGCGTGGTCTGCTCGCAGATTCCCCGAGGCAGCGGTGTCCGCTCACAAGGCTCCGGAACCGGTGGTGGCCGCTCTCAGTTCCCCTGAGGCGGCGGTGCCCGCTCTCAGTTCCCCCGAGGCAGCGGTGTCCGCTCACAAAGCTCCGGAGGCGGCGGTGTCCGCTCGCAGTTCCCCCGAGGCGGCGGTCCCCGCTCACGATCCTCCTGAGGCGGTGGTGCTCGCTCACGATGTTCCCGAAGCGGCGATGCCCGCTCACGATCCTCCCGAGGCGGCGGTGCTCGCTCACGATCCTCCCGAGGCGGCGGTGCTCGCTCACGATCCTCCCGAGGCGGTGGTGCTCGCTCACAGTTTCCCCGAGGCGGCGGTGCCCACTCGCAGTTTACCCGAGGCAGCGGTGTCCACTCACAAAGCTCCGGAAGCGGCGGTGGCCTCTCTCAGTTCCCCCGAGGCGGCGGTGCTCGCTCACGATGTTCCCGAAGCAGCGGTGCCCGCTCACGAGCCTCCCGAGGTGGCGGTTCTCGCTCACGAGGCTCCAGAGGCAGCGGTGGCCGCTCTCAGTTCCCCCGAGGCGGCGGTGTCCGCTCTCAGTTCCCCCGAGGCGGCAGTGCCCGCTCGCAGTTTCCCCGAGGCAGCGGTGTCCGCTCACAAAGCTCCGGAAGCGGCGGTGGCCACTCTCAGTTCCCCCGAGGCGGCGGTGCTCGCTCACGATGTTCCCGAAGGGGCAGTGCCCGCTCCCGAGGCGGCAGTGTTCGCTCACGAGGCTCCAGAGGCGGCGGTGTCCGCTCTCAGTTTCCCCGAGGCGGCGGTGTCCGCTCGCAGTTCCCCCGAGGCGGTGGAACTCGCCTCCATTTTTTCAAGGCGGCAGCTCCACACACACCGCTGTGGTGGCCGCTGGTTCTGCCCTGGGTGCCCATCCCACCGGCTCTGCCCCAGTCCCCAGGTCCCCCGCTACCACACGGACCTGGGCCCCCCATCCCTCCCCCTACTCCATCCCCGCTCTGCCGGTCCCCGGCTTGGGTGCTCGGGAACGTCTGGAAGCCTTTCCTTAGAGGAAGGGTCCTGTCAGGGGTCTAGGACTGGTGTTCTCCCTTTCACCCCCAGAGGTCGCCACTTCCCATCCTCCCGGACTCCATTACCTTGACGCCACACACCTGTGCACACACTCACACACACACACACAGCTGTTGCCCATCCCGAGGGCTATTTATACGCCTTCCCCACGCCTCTCTGGGCGGATTATTAAGTGTGTTACGGGACTGATGCAAGCTCTACGTGGCCGTATTGTGTCAGAGACCGTTTTCTGTTTCAAGCCTGTGTGTCAGAGTCTTAGCTCTGTTTGTTTTCTGTTTTGACTTTGTTTTTCCCCTGCAGTCTAATAAACCTGCATTTGGACCAAGACCCCTGTTTACACGGTGTGTTTCCTTTACCGCGCCGTGACAAAAAGAGTACTAATAAATTATATGATCTAAGAGTAATTGCATGCTAATTACAATTATAAGAAAATAAATTATAGTTTAATTTATAATAAATGTGTCACGGTGCGTCAGAGGGAAACGAGGAGATGAGGAGATGACTACACAACTTGACTTTAATTAAACAAACCAAAGGAGAGGAACACAACATAGGGAGCGCAGGAGTACACACCTGGGGTGACGTGTAAGACTCGACCAGGAAACATGAGGCAGACTAGAAATTGATACTGAACTTAACGAGGAACAGACAGGTGCGGGGCATCAACTAATAATAAGACAACGAGAACAGGTAACAGAACCAAATATGGGCATAAGGAAATACGAGGGAAAACTGAGCACACAACAAAACACGGGACAGAGTCTGACAAAATGCAATTAGCTGAACCTTAGAGTGCTTTTTTTGAACCAATGTAAGGAAGATTTAAGTACATCTTTATATATAATTTCATAATTACGTCTATTTTCTTTGAGCGTACTGCTAATGTACTGCCAAGCATTTATGGTAAACTAAAATATACTTTACTGTCATTTTTTAAGGAAATTTGTATGGCATGTATTTAAATATTTTTGTATTTACACATTTGTAATGATGCAATTTAGTACATTTAAAAGATATTAAATTTCTGTAGAATGACACAAATAAAATGATTTAAAATGAACATTTATTTAGTATAGTAAATACATGTAGTATGTTAGGATAGCTTTAGTATAGTAGTCAACACATACAGAACAGATCTAACTGAAATAACAAAAACAACTATTTATAAACAGTTATATAATCCTGAGAGATAATGAACATTATATCACTGAGGCAGAAGAATATCAAGACATTTCATTATTATTCCTTGGACGTGTGGTAGTGTGGTATTCATGTCACAAGGGCACTATAGCCCAAAAATATTCTTTTACAGTCCATTTTCTCTTTCAGGTGAACTTCAGTTGATATGTTTAGAGGTATAATACAATATAGAGAAATATTAACATGGTTTAATGGCTCATGTCTGATGGCAAATCTATCACCCCCTTGAGTAGCCTACTAAAGTTAGTTTGCATGCACTGAGCTTGTCTGATGGGACTCTCTATTATTAGGCACGGTTGTGTAAGGTATGATTCTGACCTTAGACTTCATCTCTCAGGTGCTGGGTTTGTAATGTATGGCATGATGTTTTTGGCCTCAGCAAAAGCACCACTTGGTGTCTGCCATTTTTATAACCTTATAAAACATGGCGGACACAAAGGAGTCTATCTCATTTCCTCTCAGCCATGTGACACAGTAAGAGCAGAGTGTGACAGGAAAAGATGTCTGAACAACTTTAGGCTGACAGATTTAGACAAAAACATGCTATTTTCAGAATATTTAATTAAATCTCTTTGTATTACCCTGCCAGAGAGGGGGAGAAAGTGTCTTGCTGGTATTTGCGGGCTTAAGGTAGTCTAAATGATCTCTTAAACAAACTGAAATTGGTCTGATTTAGTTATTTATTTAACATTATACTGCACATTCAGGTTTAGAGCAAGTTTAAAACCGAGTGAGGCAACAACGTGTAACACAATATAGAATCTAGAATGTCCACTCTCTCTCATGTGAAGAATTGGGAATTCAGATTCACTTTATTAGACCACCATATGATTCATTTAAGTTAACATATTAAAGAATCACTTCAGCAGCTACATTTTACTTCTGTTTTTGTAATGATATACAAAATAATGTTAGGCCTATAGTATTTATTGCAATAATAATAAATAAATAAGAAAACAACAACAATAATACTACTACTAATAATAATAATATTAAAATGCAATAGGCTTGGTTTTAATTTTTATATTAAAATTCTTATTGATATTTTTTTGGGGTCCTGATATCATAATGAAGAATATCATAGTGTGAATATCATAGTGAATATCATATATATATACAGTATATGAAGAGTTCAGATGCAAAAGCCTCAGATGCCGTTTGAAATTTTCTTCTAAAATGAACATTTTTATTAGGCTCCTATGTGTGTATGTATGTGTGTGTGTGTGTGTGTATATATATATATATATATATATATATATATATAGTGGCATTTAGTGTGAATGTATCTGTTAAAATGATGTTTCATGCTGTCACTGTAAATAACTGAGATTTTTATTTTTGTTGCAAATTAATAGTGTTGGAATTGTAATAAATATGATCAATTAGATATTTTTTTCAAAAATAGTCACTCTTTTTAAAAGCTTCAATGTAGGTACTTTTTGTTGCTAACTTGTAGTGTAGCTAACTATATTTTCAAATGAGTATCTTGACTGTATCTGAATTCTTTTAAATTAGCTTATGAGTAGCTTGCCACACTGTTTTGAAACAATGCAATATATAGAGGATGATTCATGTTTTGCCTTTAAATTGCAACAAGCATTGAATAAAACAAATCCAAACATGTTCTATCTTACATATTTGAGACCTGCGGCTGTTACAATTTCCTAATAAGTACTTTCAAATGCTCATATTAGCGCTCCCCCCAGTCGCCAACTGTTTCACACAGCTCGGTGCTCAAACTGCGTACCGCCTCACTCATTTACATCTATTTATAGCTTAAACTGTTTTTGTTTTCCTCTCTGTGCCTAATGTAAACAATCAGGCTTCACATCAAATTTCAGTATTGCCTCCATTATCTCATCTCAGACACTCCACGTATTTTCTTCGGTTACCGTGGTGATCCGTCCTTCGTGAGGTTGTCATCACAACGGTTGTTGGTATTCCACCTGTGGTTCTATTCCTGACTAATGGCCGCCCCCCGATGGAGCCGCTCACAATTATACACCTCGAGCACGGCGCTCCGCCTTCAGCAGCTGCATGATAGCACAGGACTGTGAGAGACTCTTGTCTCCGATGAAGTCTGTAACACCTGGAGAAAGCTATACATTAGAATTTCCATTCGTCTCAATGGCAGCTGCTTGGCTGGCACTTTGTAATAATATCAAATTAAATGTTGTACTTCAAAGTACATTTGTAATTGGTCATTACAAATGTGTAATTACAAATAAATACAAGACATCAGTGCTGGGTGTAATGCATTGCTACTAGTAATCAATTACTGTAATTTAATCACTTTTCACTTGGAAAAGTAAACTAATGGGTTTATTTTTATTTCTTTGTAATTAGATTAGATACTGTACAGACTATAGAAAAAAATATTGAAAATGAAAGATCAGTTTCATATATTGTTCTGGTAGATTATGGCATTTAGAAATAAATTAGTAATAAGTAATGCAATACTTTCAGAAAGAGTAATCGGTACAGTAATCTAATAGTAAATACACTGTTGAAAATGTAATAAGTATAGAATAACTAGATTAACTGTAGAGAGTAATAGAGTAACTGCAATAGTTTCAATAGAAATTACATTAAAGTTTTAGTTTACCATAATTGCTTGTCAGTATATTAAGCAGACAATAGAAGGAATTATGAAATGATATACAAATAAGTACTTAAGACCTAAATTGGTTGGTTATGAATTTTAACAGTTTAACTGCAGATAAGCAATTAAGTATAATCAGTGTTATCAGTGGCGGCTGGTCAATAGGGGGCACTAGGGTGGGCCCCTAGGGGGCCCCATCAAGTTAGCCAGGGAAGAAGCTTACTTCAACATGTTAAAAATAAGTTAAATATATATTGCAAAATAATCACAAAATTGCATTATTTAGTCATACTATTTGACTTGTAGTCATGTAAGCACCTATAAAAAATGTAAAAAAAAAATAAATAAAAAAAATTGGATTTTTTTGTGTGTGCGGGGCACCGGACTATAATGGGCGTCTATTAGGTCTGTAAACTTTTGAAATGCATGTGACTTGAGGCTGAGCTCTAATTGGCTTGTTTCAGATTGCCCTCTGAGAGCACTGCGCCCCAGACCCTCACACTTTTGATCTTAGCGAATCAATATAGTTTTTATATATTTTGGCCTCATGTGATTGGACCGTTCTCGACCGTCAAATAGGCGCAATATCTCTTCCGAGATGAAAGTAAATTCGATTTTAACTTAAAAAAAAAACTGTAATTTTTAATTTTAACTGATTTTAAAAATCCTTTCACGAGGTGTTCAAATGAAGAAAAAAAATAAAATAAAAATATGGATTATGGAGCTTGGACGGAGTTGGTGAGCTGGATGCGATGTAAGTCATGCATTTTATTGTTTTTCCTGATTGTTATTTCAAAGTCATGTCACCGAAGCGTTGGCAACGACACAGAAAGTAACAATGCAATTTAACTTGAGGTGATCATCAGGGTCCAGGCACAATGGATGATGTAGTTATACAATGGATGTGTCTTTTCAAGTAAATTATGAGTCTTTATGTAAGGATTATTATATGCACAACATTCAAATTTATAAATAATATAATGTCCCTTCTTCAGTTGGATATATTCAGTTATGTCTGACAACTTGAATAATATATTGACAATACCATTAAAATTAAGATAAAAAAAGGTCTATAAGTATTTTGGGAGATTACAGTTTTTGCATACTTATTACATTGGGCTTTATTAAACCTTCTGAAAATATAATGCATTTACATGCAATTTTTTACTACAAGTCAATTTTATTGAACCATTTTTACAGGCTTTATCTTGAAGGACTTGCTATCCTGTGGCTACCTCGTGTGGACAACATTATGACTGAATTACATTAATATAAATGGCTAATATTAATTTTTTTTTTTAATGATTACAAATGTTTAATAATTACTTTACTGATAATATACCCACATTAAACTCAAATTCACTGATTCTGTATCTTATTTCATGCTTTAACAGTTGAATTTTCAATTTACAGTTTTAAGCAGTAATGATTAATTATTGTCATTTGTAAATGGTTACTTAACTATTGCATTCAGTCATGCTGTCGCATTAACAGTGTGATTCAGTTTGTTTGCGCTGTAGATCAGATCTTGCTAATCTCATCTCCTGCTACATCTTTTCATAACATTAAATATTCAAATTGTTTTTTTTTTCTTTTCCTTTTCTTCTCAACATGTCAGAAGATTGCAAGTCTAACCTTCTCAAATGGTCATATCGATTGAACTGTTCCCTGGAAACTCATTTTGAAATGTCTTCCGACCAGAGAGAAGCTTTTCCATACCTGAGTCAGAACATGAGCTGTGCACAGATCTCTGCTCATGACTGAAATAAATAAAGACCTCGAGCACAGAGGGTCAATGTCACACACAGCGGCTCTCCAGATTATTAGAAAATGCCGCTAAATGTCCTGCTGACAGAAACTAGCTTTGGTTTGTTTGAAATGCAACAATTTCCACCATAATCAAAAACAGGTTACACACAAACAACCTTTTGTGAAAATAAGCCTCAGTAGCAGGAGTATGTTGTCACACTATAAGGGGTAAGTTGTCACAATGAACACACACACACACGCACGCACGCACACACACACACAAAAAGGGTTTTTTGTTTGACTTTGAACACTGCAAAAATTAATTTCTTCCGCAGTTAAATAAATCATACCATAATAATTCATTATCATAAATTAAAACTAAATATTTTATTCATTTTTTATTTCGTTTTAATTTAATTAAATTTTTATTGAAATAAAATAAAACATATTTCATTAATTTCCTCTGTGTTTTTGTCCAACCTGGTCTCATGGCAAAAACGTACCCGGGGGAACATTTTCGCGAGACGCGAAATACGCACCAATAAGTACATCTCACTGCAGTTTCCAAAAGAAATGAACACTAGAGGCAGTAAAACTCCGACACCTTTTATTCCTTTTCACACACATTTACAGAGTTTCGATTAATAAAGCGTAATTTTCGCGCAATTACTTGAAGAATATCATGTTATAACTTCAAAACAATTTTAATATGCTGGGAGATTTGAAAACTGATGCTTTTGAACGTTAGCACCGCACATATCCAGCTTCATATCAATGGGTTTTCATTGATGATAGGTTTGTTCGGTAGCTCACGGTGTACGGAGACGTACTTGAGAGGCGAGGAGCTCCGGTTCGAATTCCGTGTAACTACGGTTTGACAAAACGGTTCAAATCTGCATAGAAGTAAGTTCAAATGACATGGTTGCATCAACAAATGCGTGTTTATATCAGTTTTGCATTTGTTAACACTATCATGTAGGTTTAGGGTTTGGGTTTCTGTAGGGCATATTTCCAACAC
>NW_015539890.1:422916-446633 GCF_001515605.1 Sinocyclocheilus anshuiensis | reverse complement strand
CTGTAAAGTGACAAGTGACAATATTTCAGAAAACGAGACTTAATATCTGAAGTAATTTTGCTTTTCGAGTAAATCTTGATTTAAGAATATTTAGATATTTATACTGGAAAATAAGACAAAAATATAGTAAATGAATGAAAAATAAATTATTACAATAAATATAGTGCTGTCAAACGTCACGTATTGAACCCGTGTTGTAGCGCCACTCAGTGGACATTTCTCTTTGAAACTGTGGCGAAACGTGCAGTAAGTACGTAAAAACACGTTGCAGAAAAAGTACCCAGAGGTACATATTTTTATGAGACTGGGTTGTTTTTGTCTTGTTTTCCAGTACAAATATCTAAACATTTTTAAATCAAGATACAATTTCATGAGAGGCAAAATGACACAAGTCCTGTTTTATAAAAATGTATCAAAATTAAGTGGCTTTATGCTTAACCCTCTAGTGCTGCTTGCAGTATTTATTTAAAGTTTATTATAGAATATTAAGTTTATTATTATGAAAAATGCACTAAAAATAAATACATTTATGTTATGTAACATAAATTTATGTTTCAAATTTGAGGTTGATATCTCAAAAAAGAAAGAAAGAAAAAAAAGCTGTTAGTAAGATTTCAAGCGCAGTACCAAACTTGATGAAATTCACTTCCCAGTCATTTCCAATGTGTTCATGGTCCTTTTTGACCATAAAGTATGTACATTTTTTATGTTTTTGAATCATGAAAAAAACCTGAGGGTAAATACCCTCAGAATGAAAAATGAACTTGTCTCCCCCTTAAATTGAATTAGTTAGTTTATAAATAAATATAGTGCTGTCAAACGATTATATGAATATAAATATATACATGTAAATATATGTAAATATTTTCAAAATATATACTGTATGTGTGTGTGTATTTATATATACGCAATAAATATACACAGTACACAAACATATATTATGTAAACAAAAACTTTTATTTTGGATGCGATTAATCGCGATTAATCATTTGACAGCACTAAATAAATATTTAGTTTTCATTTATGGTAATGAATTATTATGGTATGCTTTAACTCTGTTACGGTAAGGTGCTATTAAAAGCGCACAACGCGGGAGAAATCCAAATAAAGTCTTTAATGAGAAATCCACAGAAATAATCCAAGAGTAAAGGGTAGCACACATCGACATAACAACAACAAATAGCAGGGGAGAACACAGGACTTAAGTACTAATAAACAAATTAGTTAATTAATAAACACAGGTGGAACCAAATTAACTAATCAGGGCAACTCAGGAAAACTTGGTCAAAGGAAGACTAAGGCAGGAGAACAGGAACACAAACAAAAGTCCATAACTGTGACAAACTCATTCCGACTCATGTATAATTTAAGCGAATGCTTACTGCTAATTTCCCTTCTGATTTGATTTGATGGCTTTTTCCCATAGGCCTATTAATTAGTGTACTGTTTAGTAAATCATACGCAGGTTGTTTTGCCCATCATGACTGTAAGTGAACCCATTGGAAAACCTGTAGATTACAATTATATCTCATGCTAAGAATAGAGCAGGGAGATGGAACCCATTGACTCACATGTACCTTCTCACAGCGAGGTAATGAAAAGAGAATATTTTTGTCTCGGCAAAACACTCGTTTATTAAAGCTTAATAAACCTGAGAGTCTGCATGTTACAGTATTTTACCATGCCTACTGGGTGCTCTTATGCACAACATGAAGCAGAGTGACTAAAACCGTAAACCCTGCTTGTTTTCAAAGTGTTACAGCTTGTGATGTGGCTCTTAGTAATGTTCCAGTTCACGGGTCACACCAATCTATTGCACTAACCACCGCAAGCTGCTTCTGGAGATGTCGTTATACAAATGTCGTTTGAAACGTGGTTTTCTAAGATGTTGTCACAGTTTGTCAGGAGAAATGCAGACAGTTACCTTCCATTAGCGCTCTGGGCCTTCTGATCTAGAGGAAAAGAGGGCAGACTTGTGTTTGTGAAAGTTTTGTGCAGTTTTCTTGCTTAACATTTTATGCTACACTGTTTAATTTCTACACCACTTGTGTTAAAAAAAGGCAATTTTTCAAGCAAGTTTCCCAAACACACCTCTGTTTCCCATTGGTCGGACCAACAGGTAGCCCCGCCCCTTAATTCATATTATTGGTTGAGCCAGAGGTTGACATGTCGAGCCACTCAAACAAACATTTTTACACTGCATTGTTGTGGAAATCAATCTATATGAATGACTCATTTAAATTTTCCCTGTGACAAAAATATATACACAGCAGCTTTAATTTCATATGAATCTCAGCTCAAAATTACAGGCTTTGAAATGTGTTGTGTACAGTGCTATTGTTTCCTCACAAATTAGTATCATCAGGATGTTCAGTGAGGCTGTGATGTGATAATATTCATTAACTCCACATGCTTGTTAAGTGTGTATGTAATTTCAATCCATTTTGAGAAGAGGTCCCATGGTGCTTTGAAGTGTGATGTTTGTTTTTTGGGTCTGCTTATGTTTCCATCTGATGCACAAACAATTGTACCATTTCTGTGTATCTGTAAATGTTAAGGGCTCAGCTGACTCATTTTTCATATCAGTTCTTCAACTGATGTATAATATTTACCTAAAGCTGTTTGAATACTCCCTGGTTGCTACACAGTCAATATATACACCAAACAATAACCTTGCAATAGCAAATATTACCTTGCAATACAACAATAAATATGAAATAAACGGGCAAGTGTGAAATCCCCTTTCAATATATATATATATATATATATATATATATGTGTATATATACACCCTCATTGGGGGCTGAGCCCCCCTAAAATGAAAATCCTGGAATTGCCCCTGCCTATACATAATATGAACATAACCAACTTATATATGTGTGTGTGTGTGTGTGTGTGTGTGTGTGTGTCTGTGTATATATATACATATTAAACGTTGGTTTCTTTTGGGATATTTGGAGATGTGTAGAACAAACATACAAAGAAATATGCAAATAAATTACTCGTTAACTAATAAATAAATATGAAATAAAGCTATACTATGCTTGCAGTAGAATACATGTTCAAATCAATGAAGACATAAGTTTCATTGTGCAACAGTTGTGTGCATCCTTGCTTTTTGTTTTCTTGACTTTTTGGAAGCAAAGTCATCAATTATCATTCTAACATTTCCATCATCTCTTTGTTTTCTGCCAATTTATTGACTTGACACTTTTTTATTAGGCCACTTAATGCACTTATACCAAGAAACAGCCCTGCTTTTCAGCATAACTGCTTCACATGCAGTAATAATGTAGCTGAGCAGAGATATTTCATAGATAACAGACAGTGGAGTCCAGATACATGATAATGCATCACCTTGCTAAAATATGCACGTTTAATGGGAGATGCTCCCCGAAAACGCTCCATTAATCCAGGTTTGGGTTACAGTTGAACCGGCCAAGCTTTGCCGCGCTGCTCAAACTCACTGTAATCAATCATTGGAGGGCTCTGTGGCGTAGATTAATGCAGGACTCAATAGAGCTCTACTGTAAAAGCATCTGTGTAAATCAAACCCATGGCTGATATCCTGAGACCCCACCCACACACACACACACACACACACACACACACTCCCAGTCAAACACGCCATGCATTTTCTGTCAATAGCACTTCTAAAACCCATTTTCTAAACCCAAGTGGTACCCTGATGCTGAGCCACTACTCTTAAAGCTTCCACTTAATAATAAAAGGGTCTTACAACTCAATGCCACAGAAAAATCACTGGATGTTTATTCTCTAGTTTTTTAAAAATCCATATACTGATGCTTTAATTAAGCAGAAATGTTGTCAAGGTTATGAATATAATAGTGTCAGAATATTTCAGGCGAAGGGCCACTCTGTGGACTGACAGATGGACCAAAGACACCCTGTTACATATTGTATAAAAATGAGTGTTGCATTTCAAGCTTGGCCTATAATAACATGTGTACAGTTACATATTCATGTGTTGACATGCTTTGTTATGATTCTTTGCATGCAAACTTTGCATGAACTGTCACACTTTGCATGCAAACATATAGAGTCATATAATTGTTTATTACATTATTTTTTTTATTTCTTTTATAAATAAAGTTGTTTATTTAGTTTATTATAAGTTTGAATGTATTATTAGAAGTTGCTTTTTTATTTGTATATTTTATATATTTTTACGTTTTATCTATTTGTTTATTTTTTCAGCAAAAAAGTAGGAGGTACAATGAAGCTGAACTTTAGCTTACTTAGTTTTGTTAAGTTACATTTGTATTAGTTAAATTTGAAATGTGTTATTTGGGGCTACTTTCAAAGTGTTGCTATTTTGCTTTGTTTTGTTTTGAAGAGACCATGACACATTTATTTGAATTTAGTTCTAGTTAAATTTTCAAGTTAAATTTTATTATTCGAAGTTGCTTTTTGTCAAGAATAATATCTCTCTATTTTACTGTTCATAAACCACTGTAAATGCACTTAGCTTTGCTAAGCATAAGAAACTTCTTTAAAAACATTAAAAACTTTTTGACAGTAGTTCAAATATATATGAATATATACTAATCTATATAAACCACTTAAGGTTTCTTTTTGATGTTACTTAAATGTGATTATTTTTAAGCATATTTATTTTCAACAGAAAATAGCAGTATATGTTGCAAAATCCTGTTGTAATAGCTCTGCAGATACATAAAATTACCTCTAAAATAATGTTAAATTATTATTTTATTTTATTATTTTTATTTATTTATTTATTTATTTTTACGGTGTAATAGCTGTAAATGAAGTTGCTGTTACACTTACTTTTCTGTGTATCTTTAGTTTAAGTGTAGCACTCACAGCTCAAGAGCTGAGTTTCAGACAGGTCAGCAAAAGCTGCTGTGTGTATCAGGTCTGATAAACACTTGAGTCTGGGATAAGTCAACGTACAGCAGTCTTCCAGAGTCAAAGTGTGCAGACCTCTCGACAAACGCACTGCTGACTCGCTCTATTCACCGAGCTGCCAGAGCGGAACGCTGAGAGAGTATCGTCACATGTACACAATGCAGAGAGAGGAAGCACTTCACAACACTTCTCTTTCTCACACTCCCCTTCAGTGTGAGTGCTCTACAGTACCTCTGTCTCTTATAGGCATAGTTCACTAAATAGTGCTCATCATGACAGAATAGCACAGAATAGTGCTTTTTTTCCCATATAGCAGGTGCTCCATAATACATTTACAAGCTCTTGAGCCAGTGAGGAAAAATCTAGCACGCCCTGAATGTGCATAAACTACTAATAAAGATGTAATAGAGGGTAATTGAACTGTCACACCCACAGATGTTGTTTTCTGCAGAAAGCAGGCAAGTAAATGTGATGGCCTTAAGTAAGACAAGATGAAAATTTAGTTAGAATTTAGCTTCATATGGAGAGCTGGAATTTTATTCATGAATGTTATGTTATATTTATGGAGTTGCAAGGGTTTATCCACACCACCTTATTAATGGTGATCTGTTCCTCAGGGGAAGGAGTTTGATTTTAAACGCATTTAAAACTCTGGGATTTTACTGCCCAGCATCTCTCATATCTTTTTACTTGTAGTTTAGAGAGAAACTACTCAGCAGAGCAGAAAATCTGTGGTAATATTACCCCCTGCTGTTTTTAAACGCACAATTATTAACAACACATTAAATAAAAAAAATAAATCAATACATTTTCATTATATGAGGCACGCTTTAAATCTTTGATGCCACAGCAAGACATCAACAGCAATGCCACAGTCAGTTAATTCTGAAATGGAAATGATATGATCACATAACACATCTTTGTAAATGCCCTCGAGTAGCCACAATGGATTCCTTTGTCCATAAAGCAGATTGTACAAACATTCAGCAGTTTCATGCATAAAGTCATATTTCCCAAATGAAACTGTGATTACATTTGGAATGGAATATTATTAATGCACTATAAAATGTTTTATTGAATACAAAACAACATATGCAGCAATACATTCAAACTATAGTATGGTACATTGTCACATGGTTTAAGTTGCAGTTAAGTTATGTTGGAATTATGTTTGTTCAAATTTCCATGAGGTACATCTATTAAACATTGCCTTTTGGTTCTTAATTTTGCTCAAATTGTCTGCCAGTTCGTCATATGGCATTATGTAAAAACAAACATTTAAATATATACACTATTGCTCAAAAGTTTGGGGTCAGTAAGGTTTTCTTTTTTCTTAATTAATACATTTATTCAGCAAGGACGCATTAAATTAATCAAAAGTGACAGTAAATACATTTAGATGCTGAAAAAGAAGGTTATTTTTCAAATAAATGCAGTTCTTTTGAACTTTATTCAGCAAAAATCATTAAAAAAAAGAATATCAGAAAAGTATTAAGCAGCACATAATATGAAATGTTTCTTGATCATCAATTCAGCATATTGGAATGATTTCTGAAGGATCATGTGACACTGAAGATTGTAGTAATGATGCTGAAAATTCAGCTTTGCATCACAGGAATAAATTACATTTTAATACATATGATTTATTTTTTAATATGTTCATATATTACAAAAATGTATATATACAAAAAATTTTTCATCAAAGAAATAAATGCAGCCTTGATAAGCATAGGTGACTTCAGAAACATTAAAAAATCCTACCGACCCAAACTCTTGAATGGAAGTGTAAATATATCTGAGCAATATCACACTCGTAGCCTTGAGATATGGCTGTATATTGGCACGGCTGTGATTTTACAGCCTCAGGCCGAGTGCCGTAGGTAAACATAGCATGCCGATATACAGCCATATATCATGGCTACGAATGTGTGATATTGCATTTATACAACAGTTCGATGGCACAGATGTGTAAATACATAAGAAACAATAACGGAGTGTCTTTAAAGGGGTCATCGGATGTCCATTTTCCACTAGTTGATATGATTCTTTAAGGTCTTAATGAAAAGTCTATAGAATACTTTGGTTAAAATTTCTCAATGGTAGTGTAAAAAAAAACTTTTTACCCTGTCAAAATCTGCTCTGTTTTCACCACGCTGTTCCAGTCCATGTTGCTTTAAATGCTAATGAGCTCTGCTGACTCCGCCCCTCTCTTCCATGGGGTGATGAGCGTCCATGTTGCTTTAAATGCTAATGAGCTCTGCTGACCCCGCCCCCCTCTTCCATGGGGTGATGAGCAGCAGACTGTAAACTTCAGCCGCGAAACTTGCTAACTAGCACATATTAGGAAAGGCGATTTGCAAAGATTCATAAAAAACCCTTATACTCACTTCTTCTGTAGATGAAGCTGGATCACGAATGATTCGCGCGGACATAAACGCATTTAGGCAGATCGGGGATCGGTGCATTCCTTTCAAAAACTAAATCAACATTAATCCTCTGCATCTTCAGAGGCTCAGATGTCTGGAGTAAATGACGACTGCTATATTCATTCTTACATCCAGCAACAGAACACCTCAATCGCTTAATCGGATACATTCTTGTCTTCCACTGCACCGGAGTCGACACAATGGCGGACTGATGACAGCTCACTCAGGGCGGGTGTTAAGGTAAGATGGACTTGTCAATCAACTATCGTGGGAGGGGCCTGTGCAGAACTACGTCATACTGACAGGAATCTCAGAACAGCCTGATTTGAGAAAGGGGATTTTAAAATAGCGATTAAAAAAAAAAAACACTGGGTGGATTTTTATCATTATAGGGTGGATGTGTACACACACTTCCAACACACATTTATGTTCAAACAACAACAAAAGTTAATTTTGCATCCGATGACCCCTTTAAAAACCCTCTTTGGTGCAGAACTACTTCCTTTTGCCATGGTTTCAAATCCCAGTTTAACAATCACCATCACAAACACAAGCACACAGTTTTCCAATACTAAATAGTATAATTAAATATTACTAATATTTATGTAAAATATTATTTATTGAGTAATAATATTTAAAGGGGTCATATGATGCGATTTCAATTTTTACTTTGTTACAAGCTCTTGGTGCATGAAGAAGATCTGTAAAGTTTCAAAGACATAAGTCATTATAATCCGTAATTATGTCCCCACTGAATGCAACAAATGCCTTGTTTATAATGGGTTGAAATGTTTTTGTCTCATCGCTCCGGCCAGGAACAAGGCATCACAATATGATAAGGGGCGTAACATTTCCGTCACACGCTTGAGGTCTTTGGCCAATCACAACGCACTGGATAGCTGGCCAATCAGAGCACACCTCGCTTTTTAGAACGATGAGTTTTGTAAAAATCGACGAGTTTCAGAAAGGCGGGGCATAGAGGAGAAACAATAATGTACAGTATGTGGAAAATAATGTGTTTTGTTTTAACCTTAAACCACATAAACACATTTCATTACACCAAATACACAAAATAATGTTCTTTTTAGCAACATCATATGACCCCTTTAATAACAACAACAACAGCCATCATAAAAGTTGCTAGGCAACTCAGTCCAAAGTATAAAGGCAGCGCTCTGATATACAGCACTGAAGTTAGGTAAAATATGTGATGAGATTCAAAATATCACACTCTTATCAGCCAATCAGATTCGAGGATCAGTAAGAACTGTTGTATAAACATGAATATATACTAATTTATATAAATGACCTCAGGTAAAAATATAATACCTCAGGTTTCAAAACAAACTGTGTGAATGAATGAATTAATCAATCAATCACAGGAGAGGCACCACATTGCCCCATTAAATGCATTTAACCCAGGTCTGTTCCTCCAGAGTGGTGCAGCACACGGCCTAATAACCAGACAGCACGGCCTCTGCTCGTCGTGCTCGCAGCCCTGCGGTCGCTGTCTTACATCATGAGCTTTAGACAGAGGCAGATCCCAATTAGAGTGTGAAAGAGAACAAGCAAACTCAGGTCCCTCCTCATTAACCTTTGTCTGTAGCTTCCTTATTACTAGGCCAGACCTGCTCTCTGAATCCTCATTACAACAGAGCGAGACCCTACGAAAGTTCAGCTGTCGGGATAGTATGACGTTGTAGTTTGCCGTTCTGTCCTCCGCTTCCACCTCTCACGCATCCCGCGGTTTTCTCTCTATTTCCGAGGCTGTCAAATAAAAGCCTCTGAGAGAATCTGAATGTTTCTCTGCGAGTGTATGTGTGACATTTAAAGGCTGCAATTATAGTGGGAGAGAGGTGGAGGGGTTTTAATGGGGGAGCGTGTTGAGGGCAGGCGATGGATTAGATTAGGTCAGGTTGGGTTAGGAGCGACTGCTGTGTTCACGTTAATCGAGACAGCGTCTATGACGTCCTTTTCCTCTGTTGCTCCTTTTATGAAATTTTAAAGGAGTAGCTCACTCATAAATTCTGCCACCCTCATGTCGTTTCTAACCCACTGGGGGCCATTCACACAGAACGTGTCCTGAGGAATAATAAAAAAGCACAGCGTACAATGAATAATAATGAAAAGCTACTGTTTTCGAAATAGAACAAGAAGCTCAATGCCTACTCTGATGCTGCTGACAAATACTTGCCTCACCATTGGCTTATGGAGCCCTGCAAATGACACGTAGAAAAAAAGCGTAGTTGTCATGGCCTCAAATTAACAATCTGTTTCCACAATTTATAAATTTATGCCCATGTTTTATTAATTTGTTGCCTTGTTTGAGTTAAACCGTGTTTCCCCTTTTTTTGTTTTAGGCCATGTTGTACTAATCCATTCTTTGTTGTTTAAACTAAATAACAAGTCATGGGAATAAATTAAAAACTGCAGTCAGCTTTCTCGATCTGTTCTGTGAGGAGCAGCACGCGCACCGATAGAGAAGTATTTCTATTGGCTGCAGTCTGCAGGTATTATGGCCAACCACAAAAGACGGCATTGTGCAGTGAATCATAGACACAAATATATTGCGCAAGGTTTATAGCGAATTAAATTCTTAATTTGTGGCCATAATATATATTTTTTTCTCCTTTGCTTGTTGTGGTAATATTGTGGCCTCAAATTAAATCATTTAGTTCAACTGTAGCCACGTTATACTTATTTGTTCCCTTGTTTTAGTTCAATCATGGACACGTTGTAATAATCTATTCCCTTAATTTATTTACTGTAATTGTGGTTGTACGAACAGATTAACAATGCGGCCATAAACCTTTACATAAACCTAGGAACTAATTAATACGCTTTGGTGACAAATTCTTAATTTATGGCCATGATATCTTGTTGATCATATCTTGTTATATCATTTTTGGATTAAGTATTGGTTTAAAGTTATTTCAGCCTCAGACATTTCGATCAGTAAAGAGCTTTTCAGTGCATCAAGATAAACAGCTTGACTTTATCATAGTGGATATTGATTGATGTTTAGCCCTAGTAGTCGGAAGCGTTTTCCCCTTCACTTCACAGAGATAAATATATCGTGGTTCACATTAAATTAGTCTTTATCTTGATTATAAAGAGTATATAAAGCAATGTTGGTGTCCAAAACCAAAACCAGTATGTGTCTGAAAAAAATACCGCTATACCAAGAAGATCAATTTGGTCTGTTTGAAACTTTACATGTATTTATTTATTTATTGCAAAGTAACTAATATTGCATTAAAACAGTATATTTGATTCTAACTCAGACTTTGCAACTTGTATATTTTAAATAAGAATGAAAAGATTTGTCAGAAGCTTAGCTGTCAGTTTAATTTGTACTTCTGGTTCTGATTGTATTTAGGCTTGCATGAAAGTTGTGTATCTACAAACTTGTTATGGTTTGTGAAATAATCTGCTACACCATTTTGTTTTTCCCACAGTGGTTTCACATTTACTCACAAAATGCACAAAACAAACTGTGGTTGGTTGCTTTACATGTCAGATGATCTGTTCCTCTCTACGTGGGTGACTTTATGAGACTAACAAGATAATTTTTTAGTATATTTTGTGTAAAAGAAGAAAAAAAAGAAGTGTTCTTATTTTTGTACGCAAATGTTGGTGGTGTAGCTTTCTGTTCTCTACAGTACTTGAGAAAGTATATTCTCATAAAACACATTTGGATTCATATTTGAAGCAAATGGGTGAATTTTTTATAGCACTTATGTTCTGAAAACCAAGAAAAACATACAAGTTTTATGTAAAGATCACGTCGAAGATCAACTCGAGAGTCCGTTTACACGTTTAACCACTAAAAAGACAACAGACACAGATCATTTAGAAATTAAATTACCCATGATGAATTTTAGATCTATACTGTGCAGGAGTGTGATATTTCTGTACTCTTCTCTCAGTGTATTGGACTGATATGTTTTGTTGATGCTGCCCAGGAGAGTAGTGTTTTTCTCCGTAATAAGCGTCAAGCGTTGAGACCAGGACTCCTGCTGTGGAAATATTTACCGGTGCATTAAAGTGCATTAAAGTGCCCCCACACACTCTTTCTTCCTCTCTCATTTGCACTGGCTCTCCCAAATGCACTTATAAACAGTTAGAGCGATCGCAGGAGGGGATCTGCGAATGGGTGGTCGTCATTAAAACCCAGCTCAGAGTCGCTGTCAGTTTTATTGATTAAAGCTGCACCGAGTAAAAGAGGTGAGTCCGACCCCTCAGAGAGAGATCTATGCAACCTGCCGTCCAGGAAATGCTCGCTACACAAAAGCTACATTAAAACGAATTCGGTGACTGCTATGTTCTTCTCTCATGAGGTTTAGCTGTCGGGCCCTGCTTGTCAAAAAGTGAAAAAGTAATTCTAACTACAAAAGTACATTTTAAGAGTGCTTGTTAAATCTGAAGCATGTAATTTCTTCGGCAGCGGGGAAACCAATAAGTCCTCACTGCAGACCATATCACAATGATGTAGTGGATTACGCTCTTTAAAATAAAGGTTCCAAAAGGGGGTTTCGAAGTGATGCCGTACAACAGGGTTCTTCAATCCTGCTCCTGGAGGGACACTTTCAGCTCCAGCATGCTTGCTTGGAAGTTTCTAGTGATTCCGAAGAGCTTGATTAGCTGGTTTAGGTCTGTTCAATTAGAGTGGGCTCTAAACTGGCCCTCCAAGAATGGGATTGGACACCCCTGCCATACAAGAACCATTTTTGGTTTTCTAAAGAGCCTTATGAACAGTTATTTACTCTTGAGCTGTGCTGGAAATCCTTTAGCTCATTTGGTGTTAAAAATGACCAGCTTTTTGAAAATTGCTTGTAAATCTCTCAGTAATAATTGACTGAAAAAACCACAAGGCTTACAACATGTAAAAAAAAATAAAAATAAAAATAAAATAAATAAAAACTAGTACTACTAATAATAAAGTAATCTAAAATAAATAAACAAACAAATAAATAAATACATTTGGTGGCATCATGGATGTTGTAATATGCACAATCAAAATTAATTTTTTACGTTATAGACATTATTTGCAACAAATTAATGTAGTTCAGTGGTCACAAAAATTAATACAAATAATCCCAATATGTCACTCAGTGAAATCTTTAAACATAACTCAAATTATATAAAAAGTACAATGAAACAATGTCTATAAACATAACTTATTCAACCATTTTAATTGCTGCAAAATTTCACCAAATCAACATTTTATCCAACATTCTGTAGTTCTAAGAACAAAAGAAAAATATTATTATTATTATTATTATATTTAACAAAAATGATTATATGGGAACTCATATTGTAATATTGTGAAATAAAAATTCACACTGTGAGATATAATGTCACATTGTGAGTTAAAATTATATATATATAATATTATATATATAATATTATATAATAAAATTATAATTATGAGAAATCTCCACGTTACTTGAATACTTGCTCCATCCTCTATGGTTTGAACAGAGAGTCCCTTTTGTGTCATGATTTCTGCAGAGTTTTAAAATGAATATGCAGGCTGACAGATTTTCTATAATGGATATTTCTGCACATCTGTCTGCACTTTTGCTCTCTTGTGAATGTGGTGGAGTGATTTGGTGTTACTTTTTGCAGACACACGCACAGCTCTTTGTTTGTGAATTTTCAGTTTGTCACTGTACCTTTCCCTCCGTTCTCTTTCTGCACACATGCTCTTGTGATATTCTTTTTTCTCTCTGTTTTTAAGTCTTTTCTCTGCTTTTGTCTCAGCAGGGTTTTGAGGTTGTATCAGGTTGAGCTGGCACAATGCAGTGTGTTTTTGTTGTTGTTTTTGTTTGCTTGTCTGTGATTTTCCGTGTTCCACCCTGTTCTCACATTGCCAAAATCAGAATGAAAAGAATACAAATGTACAGCCGTCCTGTGCTTTGTTTAATTGATTCCTTATTACTAAAGAATCACAGATTGCTGCAGTGATGTTCTGTTGTTACCGGGGTCATACAAAATTTAGATTTAAATTCACAATTCTTTTTTTTTTTTTTTGATTAAGCAAAGATGTAGATTTTAAATTAAAATTTGATATATTCACCTTCAGGCCAACAGATTTAGAGAAATTTTACGTTATCACTTGCTCACCAATGGATCCTCTGCAGTGAATGGGTGCCGTCAGAATGAGAGTCAAACAGCTGATAAAAACATCACAGTAATCCACACCACTCCAGTCCATCAATGAATGAAACACTGAGGCGAAAAGCTGCGTGTTTGTAATAAACAAAATGCCATTGCTTCTGGCCAAAATGTGAATCCATAATCCATAATAATGCTTCTCAGAAAAAGCAATATTATTGATAGAGGACTCTTAGGGTTAAAGTTAGGGTCAGAGTATGGTTTAGGGTTATTTGCTTTATGCATAATTTACTGTTATTACTAGTATCTAGTAAGTACATCTAACATAACTAAATCATATAAAAATGGAGTGTTACTGAAGTGTTACAGTCAAGGATAGACTTACTTACAAGATGTTAAACAGAACATATAATTGTTCTCTTCTCGTCCATGCTTGTTGCTCTTTTGCAATTCCTCTGTTGTATAACTGTGATGAATTTTTTTGAATTGCAACTCAGTAAATTCCTTGTCCTGCTATTCCACTTAAAATTTCAATTCAACATCTTGTTGTTTCTGTCCTGTCCTCTTCTGGTGTGGATGTGTGGAAGTGTGCAGTATTTTGGTGTGTTTGTGTGTCTGTGCTCTATGCTCAAATCGGTGACCTGTGGTGAAAATGACTCACCCGTCCGCTGACACGGACACGGCTTCACAGATGCTTGGTGTTGTTGCAGAAACAACTCTTTTCCACATCTTGGATTCTGTTGTCTCTATGCCATTTGGTTTCCCAGCATGCAGTGCAGGGTGGATAAATTGCACTTTAGTTACATGTGTTGTAATGTTGAGTTTGTTTATCTCAAATATAGTTTGTTTATCTCAAATTATGTCCATGAATATGGATTTGCTTTTCTAAATGTTTTGAATGGGATGGTTCTTTTATTTTTGGTGTGAAAGCTCACTGCTACCTGATGTTGTGGTAACACTGAGGTTCTGTAGAATGTGTGAAACAAGCTTCGCACATGCTTGATGCTTTGCAGCTTCATGCTCCACTGTTGGATGGCACCTTAAACTGAGAATGTCTTGGAAGGTGACACCTTTATTCTCACCTGTCTTCACAGCTCTGAGTTACACCTGTGCTCCTCCTGCATCAACAGCAGAGGGAAAGACCGCCAAACCCTTTGACACATCTCAGCTGCTGATGGGCCATGTGTACTGTGTGTGTTACTGTACCTTTAACACTATGCCACTAACAATGCCATTGTCGTAGATTTGATTCCCTGGGAGCACACATAGTGATAAAAAGTAGATTTTCAATTAAAATCCCCTTGTGAAAAAGAAGTACACTTTAGCATACTTTAAAAAAAAAAGAGTACTTATTATGGAGATACTACTTTTAAAAAATATGCAATGTTTTCGGACATTTAATTAAAAATGTACATGTAAAATTAAATAAAAATGTAATATAATTTACATTTATATTTATATTAAATGAAATTTAATTTTAGTGGGGTTTTTGACCCACTTAAGTACATCTTTTATGTAATTTTATGATTCTGTTGTCTTTGAAATATGGTTAAAATGTACTGCTGAAAGCACTAAAAAGCATTTATAGTATACTAAAATACACTTTCTATTAAATTGCATGACTTGCATATATTGTATTTAAATATATTGTACTGATAATGTTACAATTTAGAACAAGAAAAGCAAAGTTGCCACACCACAGCTCCAAAAGTAGTGACAGGTGATGTTTATTTTGATAATGCATTTGAGCCTAAAAGCTCTTCATCAGACAATAAACACATACATACTGTAGCTCAGCCCTTATATTCTGCATCGATTCACTACAGAAGGCCTTTGTTCACTCACCTGAGCCGTGTGAGACACTTTTTTAATGGATGAGATTTAAAGTGCACTACAAGTATATATTTGATACAATTAAGTGCACATCTTTTTCAAAATGGTCAAATCAAGCAAACTTATATTTTGTGGTTATTTGTGAAATTGTTTTGCTTGAAACATGTGTTTGTGCTTTATGAAAGACACTTGGTTTAATACTCTGTATCTAATGCGATGACATTCAATGAATGTCAACGTGTATTGGAATTATATAGACCATCGGTTTCCCATTTCTATAGATACGGCCAGTGGCATCGGCCACTGAAAAATGCATATTGGTCAACTAGGAAGAATTGATCAGACTCCTGTTGTGGCCAGAAAGGGCACAGACAAACAGCCGTTGTGACCTCAGTCCCTCTTGTTCAGAGAATACACAGTTTCAATACAGGTACAATGATATCTCATTCATTCATGTGTTTCATATTAGAGTGAAAAACTGAAAGAGAAATCCAGATGAAGTGAAATAGTCTGTGACTTAATCTTAAGTATTAGAATTCATTTCAAATTCAATTCACTTCTGAGAAATACAGAGGTTGAAACTGTCCACTCAGTTAAACTCAGTTTAATGATTAGTTTATATCATCACTCAAAACTTTTAATGTTGGAAATTATAAATTCATATTGTAAATGTGCACTCCTTCATTTTTTTCCTCAAAGTTTTACTTCTAAATGAACAGTAGTTTTGAGAAATATGTTTTAAGTGACACATTCGCATGTGATGAAGATTCGAGTCATATCTGTAGCCTTATAAGAACTATTTAATTTCACTTGGGGAGATCACATGACCAGCCCGATACTACTTGGTTCATTTCATTTAATAATTAAAGGGGTCATATGATGCGATTTCAAGTTTTCCTTTCTCTTTGGAGTGTTACAAGCTGATTGGCAGGGCATAGAGGACCTACAATAATGTACAGTATTTGAAAAATAATGTGTTTTTTGAACATTAAAGCATGTCAACATATTCTCTTACACCAAATACACAAAATAATGATTTTTAAAAAAGCATCATATGACCCCTTTAATAATAATAATAATTTATGTATTTAGCAGAAACTTTTATCCAATGCGACTTACAGTGCATTCAGGCTATACATTTTTTACCAGTATGTGTGTTCCCTGGGAATCAAACCCATGACCTTTTGCATTGCTAACGCAATGCTTTACCACTGAGCCACAGGAACATTTTCTCTTTTGTTATTGGACACATTATTATATTTTTTAAGTTAACCATGACATGACATTTTTATACAGAAAACCTTCATCCACACCACTAGGTGTCAGTATAAGTCAAAGACAAAAACAACTATAAACATAAAATACACATTTGTTTAAAAAATAAAAGTCACATTTTCAACCTGATCTCATGACGAAAACTTACCTGTGGGAACTTTTTCGCAAAATGACAAATGCGTACCAAAAAGTACATATATCTCTGCAGTTTCCAACAGAAATGAACACTAGAGGTGGTAGAACAGCGAGCACTTGTAATTGTTTTCCTACACAGTTATGATTACAGCTCCATATGTTTCACTTCCCGGACGTAAAAGCTTGCTCGGTAGCTCAGCCGTCAAAAACATGAGAGATCGAAAAACAAGCTAAAATGGCATGTTTGATATAGTTTATGTCATATTCGCGTTTGTTCATACTATCGGGTAGGTTTAGGTGTAGTGCAGATGGTACGTTATTTTAAAACGTCACGGAGCATTGGAATTATAGCGCCACTCAACAGACATTTCAAGTCAGAACTGCGATGAAACCTACAAAACCAACATCACATAAAACATACCATATCTACGTTAATCTGTTTAAGGAGAAAAACAGCACTCTTTTAGCGCCACTCAGTGGACAAGTAACATCGAAAATGTCACGGAATGTACATGGTGCTACATATTTCACGTCTTGCAAAAAAGTTACCACAGTTACGTTTTTGTCATGAGATCAGGCTCCACATTTTTACGCAATACAGACTGTTTCAAAACTACGTCACATTAATAGATAGGAAAGTAACAGTGTTAATGTTGTAAAATTAATTGATTATTAAATTAATTTCCAGCTGTAAATCAGTTCTACAGAAGACAATAGTGTCATTATTCAGCTCAATTTAGTTCAATGTTGTTTCAGTTTAGTTCAATAACTGTTTTTGTAGTTTTACGCAACAAATTCAGTTCAGCGATAAAACAGCTCAAAATAGTGTCATTATTTAGCCTAGCTCAATTTTTGTTTCAGTGTCAGTGCATTTAATTCAATAATATGACTGAATATTAAGTATCTATTATCTGTTGTATATCTGTTATATAACCCCAACTGAGCAAGCCAAAGGTGACAGTGGCAAGCACATTTAAAATGTTTTATTAAAAATATATGTAGGCAAATAAGGCTTTTATTGTTATGTTACTGCATGATTAAAATATAATTAACTAGTCTTCTTTTTGTGTGTGTATTTAGTGAAAAGCATCATTTAAATCTACACTTTTACAGTATTTTATTTTTGATTTAATACACATTTTGAATATTCTTGGCCTGATTTTCGTACTTTAGTTTTAAGCCATTTCGGAGGAAGTACATTAATAATAATAATAATACTATACAAAATAATTATCATCAAAAGGATGATAAATATCAGGATATAGACCTAATTTTTTTCAGCTATATCATTCAGTACAGTCACTGTTCACTCCATAGAGTCAATCCAAAGAGGCAGACAGATAACCGAAATCACGTTCTCCACATACGGTAAGTGTGTGAGCTAATCCTCAATGAATATTATCTCTCCTGGCCTTCTTCTCAGAGGAAATCAGTGTGTGTGTGTGTGTGTGTGTGTGTACGTGTCCAGGCTGAATGGCCATGACAGACAGATAGAGCCGCTTTCATTCTCCATCCCGTGATCCTGCTTGTCCCATTAACAAAGCAGATACATTCTGTCAGAGTACAGTTTATCCCACAGCTTTTCCCTGTTTCAGTGAGGGCTGAGCGGCTCTGCTAACTGCCTTTGTCACACACACAATGCTGTGAGCTCTTCTGAGGGCCACACGGGATCACCATACACAGAGAATCGACAGAGGAGCTGCATTCACACTGACAGTTCAGTTGAGGGGCTCTGAGCTGTGTGTGTGTGTGTGTGTGTCAACTGAAAGGTTTGAGTGCGTTTACTTGCCATTCAATCTATGAACATACTCAAGTAGGCAATTCTGGGTGAATTTAATTATTGAGGAGCATCTGGATGAATTGCCACCATGTTAGTTTTGAATTCAATATTTAAAGGGGTCGTATGATGCGATTTCAATTTTTCCTTTCTACAGTATGTGGAAAATAATGTGTTTTTTTAACCTTAAACCACATAAACACATTTCATTACACCAAATACACAAAATAATGTTCTTTTTAGCAATGTCATATGACCCCTTTAAGAAAAAAGAAAAAGGAAAGTCAAATACTAACCAGATTTAGAACTTTCATTCAGAACTGAAGTAGCAAACGTGAATTGGATTTGGATTAGAGGAAATAAAAGGAAAACCGAATGAGCAAAACACATTCATATAGTATTTTTTATTGCCTGTCTTTGCTGTTTTTCCTCTCTGTCATGCATTCGTGACCTGATCTGTGGCTCTGTGACCCTATTGCTGTTACTCTGTTGTTGGTTCTTGTCCAGACTGGGGATGCCAGGAGGAGGAGTGTGATAATAACAGAACACTGCTGAAGTGCTAATGCTTATTGAGCCACATCAGCACTGCCATAAATCCAGTTCTGACATCCACTCAGTCAGTCATCCAGCATTCACATACTGTATGACAATGAATATTCTGTAAGTGAGATTCAGTGACAGCCCCATTTAAAAAAAAAAAAGTGTCATGAAGACAAAGTTGTCAGGCACCTGTCATACTTTATATATTTATTCAAAGTACAATTTACATATTTATATAAGTAATATAAAGTCAGTGCCACCCTTTTTTTTGCTTGATTTATTACATAATGATGAAATTAAATGAGTATTATCAAACAGTAAAATAACAATCATTGTAATTTCTACACTTTATATGTGCGTATATTATATTATAAACATACATGTATTTGTTCTTGCCGTAAATAAATAAATGTAACTGTATTTTACCTATAGTAATCAGTGCAACTTAATTAAGTATACAAATACTTTTACATATTATATTATATTATATATTTACATAAAGAAAATAAGCTTAAATCTAAATGTACCAAAAACATAACATTGCTCCTGTGCTGGCTTGCAATTATATATAATGACTACAAGAGTTACAGTGCTAGAGGACACTTTCAGTTTTAGTGGAGAAACAGATTTGTACCCTTTTTGGCCAGACATGATGGAAAGATTGAGAGAAAGAGAAGGACAAAAAGATAAGCCTGAAGAAGACTCCCTGCTCTGCCACTCGGGGTTTGAACCGGCCAGATGATGGGATTATCCAGACCCCCAGCTGCCAAAAGAGCCCCCTCTCTCTTTCTGAGGCAGCTGTACTGGCTCCAGCAATGCCAGAAGATGCATTCGGCGGGACACACAGCCAACACACACACACACACACAGAGTGAGTGAGGAGCATTCCTGAGAGGTTCTTTAGCTAAAAAGCTCGTTTCACTGAATCATCAGTCAAGCCCAGCCAGCAAATAACACTGAGTTAGCAATAATCTCGCCAATACTGCCTTCATCTGCTGCAGTAATTATTAATTTACTGAATGAAAAGAGTGTGTGAGAGAGAAGGTTGAGGAAAGCAGCAAAATATTTGGTTTGTACTGTGACAAGCACACAGCTGTTGCTAAATATTTTGTATACTTGGCCATATTGCTTAAATTGTCTCAAGAAAAATACATCATTTGTAAAACTCAAATAATCCTCAGTTTGTTCACCAAGCTCTTTCTTTCTGGTCGCAATAGTCTGGGTTATTACATTAAATAAAAAAAAATAATAAAAAAAATTAAACATGAACTAATATAAAAGTATTTTTATTTTAATATAATGACATTTAATATTTTTACATTTGTATTATTTATTATTTTATTATAATATTTATTATATTATAATTTTATTTCACATTTCTCATCAGTTTAATTTGATATGCTAAAATAGCTACAACTAAAACTGAAAGAAAAAATAATACAAATTATACATATTCCAAACTAATAAATGAACAAACAAACAAATAATAAAAATGACAAAAAAAATCATAATAAAAATCACTAAAGCCTAAATTAAATTGAAAGCAAATATATAAAAGCAAACACTAATTCAAAATATTATTACAAAAATTTAAATAGAGACAAGTTTTATTGTAAAAAAGTTTTATTGTAGATAAATAAGTGACAGATTATTAAAAAAATTCACATTTAAATGAATGTGTTACTTGTCATTTCTTTGTAAATATTTTTTCAAATTTACTAGCAATGTCTGTGTTTATACAGTAGTAAAATTATTACACTATACTCCTTAATACTGCAAATAAACATTTAGCAGGTATGTTATGAATAACTAATGTATAGTCAGCATACAGTCAAACACATAGCCTTTCAAAGTATACTCCACACTCTGCGCGAATGTGGGCGGTCAACATGTGCTCTAGAAAGTTGTGACCGATAACAAATATTTTTGAGCTCTTTTAAACCAAAACTGAGCTATCTAATACAAGCGCTTGTCAATGTGAGCCTCTGTTGTTGTTGCAGTCTCTGCTATTTTGTTGTTGTTGTTCCATCTCTTTAGTTTCATTTTCTACTGTGAAACAGCGGCCTGGGACAGTGTTGCCACCTTGTGGAACAACTGATTACTGCAAAACAAATTCAATGCGCATGTGCGAACTGCGCGTACAAAGTACCCATGGTTACAAAAATCGGGCAATGCGCGTACAGTATGTATGCACACTGTACAGTGACCCTCGTGCACGTGAAAAAAGTGAAGTATACTTTGGGCTTAAGTTCACCCAAAAATTAAAATTCTGTTTTTAATTACTCAACTGCATGTTGTTCCAAAATCGCAATACCTTCCCAGCAGGCACAGGACGTCAGTATAACATCGGGTTGATGTTGGACAGACGTTGCATTTTGGTTGAGAATAAAAATAGGGTTGACGTCAGTATTTGATGCCAATTTGACGTTGACAACGTTGGATTTTGGTTACACAACCTAAAAACAACAAATATCAATGTCAGCTCACGTCGGTATTGGACATCAAATTAACATTGACATTAGTTGTACTGACATTGAATTTTGTTCACCCGATGTCGCAATGGAAATTAACCAAATATCAGTGTCTTCGGAATACAAATTGAGATATTTTGGATGAAATCCGTGAGCTGTCTGACCCTGCATAGACATCAACGCAACTGACACGTTCAAGGCCCAGAAAGGTAGTAAGGACATCGTTAAAATAGTCCATGTGACATCAGTGGTTCAACTGTAATTTTATGAAGCTATGAGAATACTTCAAATTCAGCCCATTGCAAGGGTTCTGCTAGTAGTGGGCACTCGTGCAAAATAATCAATGACGTACATCTGAGTCAACGAGATGGAGGGAAGTTAGCGAGGGAAAGGCATTAAAAAACAAACTGGAATGCAGCCCTGCTTCTGGAAATCAGATCTACAGTACATACCTGCAGAGTTCAGTTTCAACACTATCCAACACACCTGTCTGTAATTATCAAGTGCTCCTGAAGATCATAATTAGCCTGTTAGGTTGTGTTTGATCAGGGTTGGAGCTGAACTTTGCAGGAAGTTAGGCTGCGTTTACACTGGCACAAAAAATCCGATCTTTCGCTCACATCTGACACAGATCGGAATTTGTTGCACACGTGTAAACACAAAAACCCGCACGAGATCCGATTTTTTTGCATCAGATCTGAGCCACTTCCAAATGTGGATTTTAATCGGATACACATCTGATATCTGGACATCCGAACTACGTCTAAACACACATATCCGATTCTCCACAGAACCCCCAATGCGAGGGCAACACGTTTGCTCATAAAGATTTTTAATAGCGATGGAAACTTTTTATAGGTAAGAAATTGCACATTCAGGAGCTGGTTTTCAACCCCCGCTCTCTCTCTCTCTCTCTCTCTCTCTCTCTCTCTCTCTCTCTCTCTCTCTCTCTCCTTCGAATTCATTTAAATAAATATCATCTTTATTTCGCTAAAGAATTCTACCTCTAACGAGCTGTAGATAAAGTAGTCTAACAAATTAAAATGATCGGATATGGTCAAAAGATCGGATCTGTGCATTAAGACTTGCAGTGTAAACGCAGCCATAGATCTCCAGGAACAGGCTTGGGCACCGCTGCACTACACCCTTAAAAAGAAACCTTCGTTATTGGTTCCATGAAGAACATTTAACATCCATGGAGCATTTACATTCCAGAAAAGGTTACTTATAGTGAAAAAAAGCTTATTTAGATTATTAACATTTTCTTCACACTAAGACAACCTTAAAACTTAAATTATGGTGTAGAAACTCCTCAAACTTTAAATATGAAAATATCACCTCTATACATTCTCAGCCATGGAAGTATGCAAAGTAACCATTCCTTGGTGAGTTGAATGAATGTGCTTGAGTATGGTGGGATGCATACGTGAGTGATGTCTGGAAGGTCTCCAGCAACAGCCCTGGCCGGAGTTAAAGGTGCAGATGGAAACCGACTGTAACAAGCCAAGCAGTAAATTAGCCTGCTAACATTAGCACACGTCTTAATGATTCACTCCAGCACTTAACCTCAGGGTTGAAACTTTAGCAAAGCCACTGCCAAAATGAGTGTGCTTATGTTCTTTTAGTTTTCTTATGGCTGCAGCAAGTACCCGGAGGACTGTATCTATCTATCTATCTATCTATCTATCTATCTATCTACAAGCAGTAAAGCAGTTTTACTTTTTTTCCCCTAAGAAATAAAATCTAATGCCAAACTGCATAAAAATGGTTTATTTATTTATTTTTTATTTTATGAGCCACACAACCTTATATTTGCAGATGAAATGGCATTGACTCAAAGTGTAAATTAAGAATAATTTACACACCGTAGTGGAAATTACCTTTAATCTGTGTGGAGGTGCTCTAGGTTACACTGAAGCCGTCAGTCTTAAGTTTGAACCCTCAACTGGAGAAGATTGAGTAAAGAGCAGGAACTGTAGTTGAGGAAGGCTAATGGCTCTTTTCCACTGCGTGGTACGACTCGGCTCGGCACGGCATGGCTCGGCTCGGCTCAGTTTGCATTTCCACTGCAGTTCAGTACCGCTTTAGAGTGGGCGGGATTAGTCACATGTCATTATAGTTGCGCCGCCTCTACTGCCGCGACTCCTGAAAAATTTTTTAATTCCGCGTCGCCCCATCAAGCTCTCGCTGGATCCGCTCCTCTGCTATCAGAGAGGAACGTCTGTACTTCCTCAACAGACAACGAAACAG
>NW_015539890.1:418863-422746 GCF_001515605.1 Sinocyclocheilus anshuiensis | reverse complement strand
CCCCAAAAAGTTAACCGTACCGTGCCATACCATGCAGTGGAAAAGTGCCATAAGATGTGTGCGCACGCATCTGTGCTTCAGAAATTGCCGGGAACAGGTGAGAGACCTATGCTGAACCCCACTGTTCACTGAGCTCTGCAGTGCAGGTGTGTTCTATTCTGGGCTGCAGCATGATTCTGGCTCCAGGCCCACTGTCAGATTTGGCTCTGCTGTCGGGAAGATATCTTATGGGAGGGTTTGTGACATTTACAATAGTGTCAGTGAGAGGAACAGGTGTGTGATGCAGCTGTACAGGTAAAGATAGAGACAAAGAGATTAAACAGAAGGATACAGAGAAAAAATGAAGAGGCAAAGTTTATAGTAATTATAGGGATTGTTCACGCAAATATGAAAGTTATTTAATTATTTGTTCACCCCCATGTTATTCCCCAAGTGCTGAGGTATGTTCAGCTTCAGATGGAGTTGAATATATTGAAGAGGTGGGAATAGCTGGACTGTGGACTCAATGCAGGAGTGAGGAAGGAAGCAGGAGAACAGGTGTATTCCAGATATCATGTGTTTTCTAGGTCAAAGAATAAAGGCTTTTGCAGCATTTCTGTATTTTCTGGAACATTCTGGAGGAGAGTGCTAATGTTTCAATTTCTCTTGTGAAACATGAGTGCTTAATTGTAAATGTATACTTGTAATATACTTAAACATGTATTTTTATTTTACTGTACTTGGAATAATTAAAGACCACTTCAGTTTACTTTAAGAGTACACTTTTATGACTGTTTCTTTGCACTTTGCACTTAATAATTAAAATAATAATAATAATAATAATAACAATAATAATAATAATAATAATGATGATAATTAAAAAATACTTTAAAGGGGTGGTTGATTGCATTAGTCTCTCTCTCTCTCTCTCTCTCTCTCTCTCATTCAGATCATCAGCTCAGCTCCAACAATGAACTGTTCCATTTATACACTTATTTTCACATAGCTATGAAAAGCATTATACATGGATCACTGTATCAAAGCTTTAATCAGGATAAAACCGTATATTAAAAGCTAACAGAAGCATATAGCATTTACAAATAACAGCGTATCTACAAGTATGAGACAACAACAAACAAAAAACATACCATTAAGAGCCGTGCTTGCACAGGTTCTGCGCGATCCTCTTCAGTAATATCCTCTGCGTCTCAATCGGGCTCAAACTGAAAAGCAATATAGACGATGCCATTGTTTTCAATACAACCGGAGCACATGCCGCTGAGGAGAGGGGCGGGACAATTAGACGCGCACTAGAGGCGGTTTAGCCAATCACAACACACTGGACTAGCTAAACAATCTGAGCCCATCACGTATTTCTGAGGGAGGGGCTTCATAAAAGCAGGAAATGATCAGCGCGTTTATAGGAGAAGGGACAGAGCGGTGTAGAATAAAGGTAAATTATGTGAAAAATCATGCGTTTTTTTTTAAACAAAGCATTAACACATGTTAGACTGCATCCCATAAACACAATCAAGCCTAGAAAAAAAACAGTCAACCACCCCTTTAAAGTGCATTGTTTCTTTTAAATTTTTTGTTTTAATAATATTTTGTCATGTTTTAAAGTAGACTTATTTTGTTATGTTGACTAACATAAAGCACTTGTAAAGAAAGTGATTATAATTTCACCTGTAGTGTTATTCAATATCACACTTAATGTTATCATTTTAAATGTACTAAATTGCAAATTCATCATTACATATGTGTAATTTCAAATATATTTACATACATGGCATACAAGTTTCAGCAGAAATTGCAGTTATATTTTATTCATAAATGCTTGTCAGTAAATTTGGCAGTGCACTTTAACCATATTTCAAAGACAATATAAGTAATTATTAAATATATGCAGTGTTGGGGAAAGTTACTTTTAAAAGTAATGCATTACAATATTAAAAAATATTGTACTCCCTAAAAAAGTAACTAATTACGTTACTTAGTTACTTTTTATGGAAAGTAATACGTTACACTACTTTCGCGTTTCTTTTTAAATATGAGCATGGCTTGATTGTTTTTAATATAAGAAGTTATATTTATAGCAAATATAAAAGCCCTTTCACACCAAAAAGTGTAATGAATAAACCTCAGGCTGAAGGAAAAGTAAATTCACGTCTGTACAGTATAACGCAGGAGAAGAAACACTCTTCAGCAATAAAAAAAACAATGAAGCACAATTGTTAGTTTATCTAAAATCATTTTTGCTTATTAGTATGGTTGAACTGGATCATCAAAGGTCAGCAGCAAAGACAGTTAATAAAAAGGGATTAGATACATTTGTGTTATTTAACATATTTAATTATTGCAGGTTTGCGTCATATTCTAAATTTGCATTTCACTGTTTTAATTCCTTTTGATGAATCCTAAATACTTTTTTTGCGAGTGGAATGAATTAATGCAAATTCACATTTAGTTTAGAACTTACCATTAAGAGCCGTGCTTGCACAGGTTCTGCGCGATCCTCTTCAGTAATATCCTCTGCGTCTCAATCGGGCTCAAACTGAAAAGCAATATAGACGATGCCATTGTTTTCAATACAACCGGAGCACATGCCGCTGAGGAGAGGGGCGGGACAATTAGACGCGCACTAGAGGCGGTTTAGCCAATCACAACACACTGGACTAGCTAAACAATCTGAGCCCATCACGTATTTCTGAGGGAGGGGCTTCATAAAAGCAGGAAATGATCAGCGCGTTTCTGCATCCCATAAACACAATCAAGCCTAGAAAAAAAACAGTCAACCACCCCTTTAAAGTGCATATTTTCTTTTAAATTTTTTGTTTTAATAATATTTTGTCATGTTTTAAGGTAGACTTATTTTGTTATGTTGACTAACATAAAGCACTTGTAAAGAAAGTGATTATAATTTCACCTGTAGTGTTATTCAATATCACACTTAATGTTATCATTTTAAATGTACTAAATTGCAAATTCATCATTACATATGTGTAATTTCAAATATATTTACATACATGCATACAAGTTTCAGCAGAAATTGTAGTTATATTTTATTCATAAATGCTTGTCAGTAAATTTGGCAGTGCACTTTAACCATATTTCAAAGACAATATAAGTAATTATTAAATATATGCAGTGTTGGGGAAAGTTACTTTTAAAAGTAATGCATTACAATATTAAAAAATATTGTACTCCCTAAAAAAGTAACTAATTACGTTACTTAGTTACTATTTATGGAAAGTAATACGTTACACTACTTTCGCATTTAAAATATTGTACTCCCTAAAAAAGTAACTAATTACGTTACTTAGTTACTTTTTATGGAAAGTAATACGTTACACTACTTTCGCGTTTCTTTTTAAATATGAGCATGGCTTGATTGTTTTTAATATAAGAAGTTATATTTATAGCAAATATAAAAGCCCTTTCACACCAAAAAGTGTAATGAATAAACCTCAGGCTGAAGGAAAAGTAAATTCACGTCTGTACAGTATAACGCAGTAGAAGAAACACTCTTCAGCAATAAAAAAAACAATGAAGCACAATTGTTAGTTTATCTAAAATCATTTTTCCTTATTAGTATGGTTGAGCTGGATCATCAAAAGTCAGCAGCAAAGACATTGGTTAATAAAATGGGATTAGATACATTTTTGTTATTTAACATTTAATTATTGCAGGTTTGCGTCATATTCTGAGTTTGCATTTCACTGTTTTAATTCATTTTGATTAATACTAAATCTGTTTTTTTGTGAGTGGGATGAATTAATGCACATTCACATTTAGTCTAGAACTACAGTAACATCAATGTTCACACAGCGCACACAACTCCTCTGCACTTCCGATTTCTCCCAATATGGGGACAGGAGACTTGTCAGTCAATAAATGGGAAAAC
>NW_015539890.1:417962-418704 GCF_001515605.1 Sinocyclocheilus anshuiensis | reverse complement strand
AAGATCATGTTCACACACAACGCTCTGCACTTACTCCTGATTTCTGTCACCATGGCAACACCAGAGCTGTCACTCAACACATGGAAACAAAGTAACTGCCGTTACTTTTTTGAAAAAGTAACTCCGATATTTTCTTGTAAATTAAAAAAGTAATGCATTACTTTACTAGTTACTTGAAAAAAGTAATCTGATTACGTAACTGAATATATGTAATATAAAGTTAGGACTTTTGCAATTAACGGTACTTCTATTGTCTTAAGTTCAACTAACTGCATTTAATATAAAATGACACATTTTTATTTAATTACAATTAACCTCCAGCTGACTGTCTGAATACGTTCTTTTAAAGTATATTACTTGTGTAGTATGTACTCTTTTTTTTTTAAAGTATGCTAAACTATTACTTTACCTCTGATGTGCTTGTTTATATGCATACAGTACAATATATATATATATATATTGATACATATATAAAACTGTATAAATGTATATGAAATTTGCGCACTGTAAAAAGAGATGTTGCTTTTTAGTTACCTTTTTGATGTTCTGAATCTAAAATACTCAAAAGTTCATGAGATTATTTCACAGGTAAGATGAATAAAATATGAATGAACAAACAAATGAACAAACACACAAACAAATATATAAATGAATAAATGTGTTAAGTGCATTAGGAATTACTTGTATTTTATAATAACTAATAGTTAGGTTATCTTTAAAAAAAAAAAAAAAAAAAAAAGTT
>NW_015539890.1:407676-417586 GCF_001515605.1 Sinocyclocheilus anshuiensis | reverse complement strand
AATAAAAAAAAAAAAAAAAAAAAAATGTTTGGCTTGACATTGACTTAACATTCAAAATGAATGCAGGTGGGTTTAACAAACTCTTAAGTCACTTTGTACAAAAAGTCACTTTCTACAGTGCAGGTTAAAAATGTCCTCCCGGCAGATGCCTCAATAATTTGCTTCAGAATCATCTTGGTGTGTAATTGGTCTCTGTGGTGATAGTTATTGTGATTTGCATATGCTGCTATTCTCTGGAAAGTTTGTCAGCAGTTAATCACTGCCATAATGACTCGCTTAAACTGGTGACCGCACCGCTGCCATGGAAATTAAAGGTCACCATGTACCTTTTTCTGGCCAACTTGCTTTTAGCAATCCCAAAATGCACTCGCTTGCACCCACTCATGCTAGAGTTAGCTCCATTTTTACAGCTTATTGCTCTTTCATTCTCTGTCATGTTGCAGGATTCACTCACCCAAAAATTCTGTCTTCATTTACTTACCATTATGTGGTTACAAATCTGCATGACTTACTTTTTGCGTGAAACACAAAAGGTGCATTTAATACCAAGTCTCTGTGATAGACCTGTCAAGCTCCAAAAGCATCATGAATGCAGACCATGAGACTTTCTGTACCAGAAAGAAAGAAAGCCATATGGTTTGGAATGACATGAGGTTTAGTAAATGATGACATAATTTTCATTTCTTTGTGAACTGGCCTTTTAAACAGCGATGGCCGAGGTAAATCTAATCCAGGCTGTCAGTTTCTTCAGATTTTGTGTGCTGCTCTCTTTACATATTCTTTCTTTTCCCTCATGGTTTGGAGTGAAAGATTGAACCAGAACTACTGAACGGAGCTGAACAGATCTCTGGCTGTGTGAATGGTTATGATATGAGCTAGCCTAAAGCACAGGAAGCTCATGAATACCGCGGTACAGCCTGCAGTTTTTTCCTTGCCTGTTCATAGCATCATTTACCAGGGACAAATTACAAACAAGCAGCACATTTACAACAGATTTACCCAACAGCGGCTAGATTCCTGAAAAACGAGAACCCACCATGAAGTGTTTCAGAGCTTCGGGTGGGGAAAAAATAACAGGTCTTTAATCAGGAAGCTTCTGCTAATTGATTTTTATAAAAGGTTTTCGGTTTTCAGCATGCTTAAGCCATTGATGGATGTTATTCCCAAATAATGTTTTTCTTTCTATCTTGCTTATGAACAGTATGCAGTTTGTTTGCTATTTTTAAATGTATTTTGAGTGTAAGTGATTTAAACATGATTTAAATATGGCACAATTGGTGTGGTTATATCTTTTATAACTCCCATAGAAACCTATACAAAGGGGTTATTGTCACCACTTGTTTAACTACTTATGAACTGTTTGAAGTCATCAGTATTGAGTGAAACAACATTGACTCTTCTTCCTGTAAAAAGCTGTTTGTAAATTTACCCACATGGCTTAAACATTTAAAGAAAACAAAGGGAAAATATATACTGCATTGCGTTATTTTATCTACAGTACTGTATTTCCACAATTCTTGCTAATTTCCTGATGAGTGATTGATGGTTAAAATGGTCAAATATGCACTATTAAAAGCTAAACATCAATCCAATCATATAAGGAATAATTAAGGCCAGTTTGTGATGTATGGTGGCCCAGTAGTGCACAACACAACGAAATCTCCACAACACAACGGAAACAAGCCACAACACAATGAAATTAGCACAACACAACGTAAACAAGGCACAACACAATGAAATTAGCACAACACAATAGAAACAAGCCACAACACTGCGAAATTAGCTCAACACAACGAAAAACAAATTGCAACACAAAGGAAACAAGCCGGAACACAATGAAATTAGCATAACAAAACGGAAACAAGCTGCAACACAATGGAAACAAGCCACAACACAACGAAATTAGCACAACACAATGGAAATTAGCACAACACAAGGAAAACGTACTCGGTTACTACCGTAACCTCGGTTCCCTGAGATACAGGAACGAGTACTGCGTCTTGCTTAAGACGCATATGGGAAAAAGCCTTTTTTCTACTGAACTGAAGCCTATTTCATTCACGCAGTGAAACTGCACGGCCATTGGTTCGTGCAGGGCTTTAAAAAACTAACCAATGGCGCGGCAGCTGAGCTGCACGAGCCTATGGCGACGAAGCCCGCCAGAATGGGCGGGGCATCTGGCTATATAAGCGGGCGCTCGCCACAGGATTCTCAGGTTTACTTCGAGGGACAGCCCGAAGGGAAGGACCGTATATTGATAAGCCACACCCTCGAAGGCGAATCTCAAGAATGGCCTGTGACGAGGGGCTATCTGGATGTGAAAGTATGGATCCTTCAGGTCCAGGGAAAAGAACCAGTCTCTCAACCGAATTCAGGGCGCGATTCAGGTGTCTGAGATCGAGGATGGGCCGGAGGGGGATGGCCTGCCAGGCCTCGGCCCGCGTGACAAGGGGTTGACTTAACTCAGGTGACTGGCCGCACAGGGGCAGAACACTTACGAGTAATGGAAGAGGGAGTTTGCCCTGTCAAAGTGCTGCGTGGAGAGTGATGCAAGCGGGGCCTTGCCGGCTTTTAATCACTCACGCCTAGTCGATCATACCCGCGAGTTTGCCATTTCTGCCTCCGAGTAACTGGTAGGAGAGAAACACTAGAGCAGGGGAGGTGGGGCTTAGCGACGCACACACAAATGCGAAGCCGCCCGCGTTTCGCTTTGAAAAAGAAAAAAAGCCACAACACAATGGAAACAAGCCACAACACAACGAAATTAGCACAACACAATGGAAATGAGCACAACACAAGTAAAACAAGCTTCAACACAACAGAAACAAGCCACAATACAACGAAAACAAATTGCAACACAAAGGAAACAAGTCACAACACAATGGAAACAAGCCAGAACACAATGGAAACAAGTCACAACACAATGAAATTAGTACAACACAACGAAAACAAGTCGGAACACAATGGAAACAAGCCGCAGCACAATGGAAACAAGATGCAACACAATGGAAACAAGTCACAACACAATGGAGACAAGCCACAAGACAATGGAAACAATTCGCAACACAATGGAAACAAGCCACAACACAAAAAAAAAAAGCCACAATACAATTTAATTAGCACAATTCAGTGAAAAAAAGCCACAACACAAGAAATTAACACAACACAGCGAAAACAAGTCGCAACACAACGGAAACAAGTCACAACAAAATTAGCACAACACAATTAAAACAAGCTGCAACAAAACGGAAACAAGTTACAACACAATGAAATTAGTACAACACAACGGAAACAAGCTGCAACACAATAGAAACAAGCCACAACACAAGAAATTAACACAACACAACGGAAACGAGCTGCAACACAATGGAAACAAGCCACAAGACAAGAAATGAACACAATACCACGGAAACAAGTTTAAACACAACGGAAAAAGCCGCAACACAAGAAATTAGCACAACAGAACAGAAACAAGCCACAACAAAAGAAAGTAGCTCAACACAACGTTAACAAGCCACAACACACAAATGATATTAGTACAACACAATGTAAACAAGCCACAACACAACTGAATCAAGCCACAACGCAATGAAATTAGCACAACACAACGGAAACAAGCCACAACACAATGAAATTAGCACAACACAACAAAATTAGTTCTATGCATTGTGTTGTGGCGATTTCGTTGTGTCGTGCACTACTGGGCCACTGTACATATGACTTCAGAAGACTTAGAATACAAACACTTTCCTTTCATTAGGGAGCTTAACATTTCCAATTATCATTGACCTTTATTATACTGAGTGTGGCTAGGATATTCTGCAAAAATGTACCTTTTGTGGTCAATTGAAGTCATACAGCTAGAGTTGATTGGAAGTTCATTTCTGCTCTTGTACAAGATTTTCGAAAACAGAAGTGGTCCTACAGTACATTTCACCTTAGAGCATTTGTTGTGTCATCATTACTGCAACAAGGTATAGTGAAATTGCTAATTGTAGTTGATACAAATGATTAAATTACCTTTCCAAAAGGCCACAAAAAAAGCATATACATTAGGAAAAACAGCTCAAACCATTGCATTTCATTGTGTGCTGAAAAATATTTTATTGGTTGCATGATAAATGTGGAAGACTATTAGAAATGAAATAGTGACTGTGCATCATTTTTCAGCTTAGCTTTGCTTTTTCCATCTGCTATTTTGGCTCTGAATAACGTCCATATATTAAAGCGTCAAGCAGTGAAACAGATGGCTGAATAACACACCTTGTACATTCAGATTAAAAAGAAACAAAGTGAAAAAGACCATGTACTTGTTGATCTTTCCCTAACCTATGCACTATGAGTGTGTTATGCACCAGTAACTATTGTATAAAGAAATGTTTTAAGTTTAATCTGCTGTGTTTCTTACAGCTGATTCTAAACCAAAACTGAATCAAAGTTTATGCTTTATTATTTTTTTTCAAGATATTATGCCGTTAGTCAAAGTTCTTGTTACATGAGACACAGAGACGGCGACACCAGCAAATGTCCATGCAGTTCTTGTTGATTCATGTCCTCACATACACATTCATGTAGATTTAAATGTCTGTGCCTTGTGGTTTTACTTTTGGAAATACACTTTTGGGTGAATTTATTTGGATCTTGAGTCAGAGTCAGAATAAGGATAAAGATCTAGTCTGAATTGGGTCTGGGTCTTACAGGGTCTGGTCTTTACAACATTACTAATGCACAACACCAATGCAAAAATGTCACTGAGATTAGCATATATATTGCATATTTTGGAATGAGAAAGGGCATTTTGTTGACTATATTTAAGGTGTGAATGTGTCCTTTACCCAAAATCACACACCCGCTGCACAAAGGGCATCTCTGAAGGAAGGTGAAATCCCTTGTTTCCTTCCAAATGATCCTAATAACCAACACTAATGTTTCAGATCCGCCTCCAGCCCTGGGGCCAAACAGTGGCCATAAGAAATTTGCTGAACATAGACTTTTTTTTATTTTTCATTTTCTTTTTTTTCTCTCTCTAACACACACAGTCCCTATTCCTGTACCGGTTTCACATACATGTGTGTGTGTGTGTGTGTATATATATATATATATATATATATATGTATATTCTTCTTTTTCTTCTTATGGACATACATTTGCTGTTGGATTTTTCTCACCTTCTCAAGTGCACAAGGCTAAATTCTCTAGCATATAATCTAAGAATGCAATCTGTTATTTACATCTCACCTGATCTGTTCTTCACAGCAGATGGTAGCGACAAAGTCAGGTAAACATTTGATGCTGTTATTGTGAGTACTTATGAATAACATTATTATGATAATGACAGTATTTAGTTTCATACTGTAATTAGGTATGGGCTTTATTTATCTTTCTTGGGCTTCTATTTGTTTGTTGATGCTATTGTTGCTTTATAGTTTATAGGAAAAGTACTGTGCTTTTCTTTTTTTTTTGCCTGTCTCTCTAAAAACAGACATTATTATTTTCTCTTTGGTATTATCAATACTGTAAATAATACACACTTGTGCTATTTTTTAAATCATGTTATTTTCTATATAACTAGGCACATTAATGGACTTATTTTACTTTATTTTACTCCGCTTCGGTGGTTCTTGGCCTCCACGTCGTGCATTTAAAATCCTTTAATGCACGGCAAACTGTTGATTATCCCTTACATGTTAAATTGGCACTGTATGTAAAATGAAACCCAAGTACACATTTTCTGTTCTTTATGCACTTTAGGCTATTAGCGCAAACAGATGGACACTAAGTAAAGAGCAGGAAGGCTTGAGAGGCGTACTGTCAGTGTCAGATAAAGTAAAGACAGAAGGGGAAAAAATGTTTATCCCTTCATCGATCTGTTCCTATATTTGCCTTAATTGTGGCAGAATCGATTCACCGCCAGAGCGTCAGGATCACGTTTCTCTCCTCAGCATGGCACCGGCCCTCCTTCTACGCTGGTTTCTTGCAGTCTGTCAGACGCTGTGTTTGTTTGCGCACTTGTGTAGTAGCAGGGACATCACTGAAATTCATGGGGTCCTGGACAAGACGTGTTTAGAGGACCCCTTTATTACAGAGCCTTCAGGAGTCCACTCTCCTAACAAACAGTATTATTGTTTATGAGCAATAAATTATTATAATAATATAAATTATTATAATATTATAAATTATTTTTTAGCATTTGTCTGATTTGTTGAAATTGTTTGTTGAAACTTAAATGTATGATTTTTTTGTTTGTTTGTTTTTGAAAGAAGTCTCTTGTGCTCACCGTGGCTGCATTTATTTGATCAAAAATACAGTAAAAACAGTAGCTTTTCTATTTTAACATTTTAAATTGTGAATGTGATGTGAGAGTTAGAGGTTAGTTTTTTTTAATTATTTTTAAATTTCCATTCAAAGAATCCTGAAAAAAATGTATTATGATTCCCACATAAATATTAAGCAACAAAAACTGATTTCGAAATTGATAAGAACAATTATTTATAATTACCAAGAATAATTGATAATAATTGAGCACCAAATCAGCGTATTAGAATGATTTCTGAAGGATTATGTGACACTGAAAATTCAGCTGTGCCATCATAATAATAAATGGAAGTTACAAATATATTAAAATAAAACAGTTATTTTAAATTGTAACAATATTTCACGATTGTCACGGTGCACACACACGAGGAGCGAGGAGACGCTGGAGAATACGTTTAACAGGACTTTATTTGCACCAAGGAACCAAGGGAGACGAACACAGGAAGACGTTCACACGAAGACGTTCAACAGCGGACCGAGAACTAGGGACTGGGAACACTTTCGGGAACGGCCGGCGGAGGGGTTCCGGATCGGGATCGGAGACTCTCCAGACACCGGATGACTGTCTCCTTCCAGTCCAGATCGGTGGTGTCTGGGAGCTCCGTGGGATGATGGAACGTCATCCCACCATCATGGGGAACACCTGGGACAAATTAAACATGGGAAAGGAACACCTGGGGAGCAAGACACAGACAAAACATGGAACAGAGTCTGACAACGATAGTACTGTCTTTACTATATTTTTGATCAAATAAATGCATATATATATATATATATATATATGCAATATGGTGTACATAAAAAAAACTATATATAAAAAAAACTAAAATACTTTATTCTTTGTTTAATTCTTGTGAAATCGCACAACTAGTTTACACTGCTGCATCAAATTGAAGAAAGACGTGCCTGCATTTCACAACACGTTATTGATCATTTGCAGGACTGCAGCGCATTGTTGCTTTCAGCTATGGTTGATTAATTATGTTCAATTATTAATTATGCTCAATTATGTTCAAAGCAAAGAAAAAAGAGGCAGGGCAATCATTTGTAGCAGTCATATTTAGAGTAATGAATTTTTGGGTTGAATGCACCTCCTGTCGAGTTCCATACAAGTCTTTAATTCAGTTCACTCGGCGGTCATCTTAGTAAAGCCCTCATGCAGCACACAAGTACAGCCGCTATCTGTTAGAATGACTGCAATATGCAACTGCTAGATTAACTTGCATTTATATAACATGTCAATTAGCAATAAATTAGCAATACAATCTAAAATCTATGTATTATAAATGTATCTTCTTTTGTCAAAAATAAAGATGACCCTTGTAAAAAAGCCTGTACTAACATTTTAGATCTTAGCCCTGTACTAAAAATAGAACAGTACATGAGCTCTTATAAAATATAAAATAATAGGTTTTGAAAAGCCAAAAGTATTTACCATCTATTTGAATGCATTCGTCCAAGGTTTTTCCTGCATGCAGTCTGAGATTCTGGAATAGGCTCCAGCATCCCTGCGATGCTACAAATGACAAGCAGTTTGGAAAATGGATGGATGGATGGAGGATTGGATAGATTATTTGAATAATATGTACTTAAATGTCACAATATATCTTACTATATATTAAGTATTTGCATATGGAGGCAAATCTAGACATACCACTTACAGCCCTCTGGAGGCCTTTATATTTACATGATTTTCATTCAAAACAAGCTTCTTTTATATTCAAACATATTATGTTGCTCTATCAATATCCAACTGATCCAACTTGGCACTTTTTATCCACTTTGGGATGAGATGACAGGATGGAGTTCACAAGTTTGTTTAATGCTTCCAGTAGTGCAATTGTGGTAACTGAATGCATCAACAGTCTATTTTCTTTCTCATTCTCTGTGTTTCTCTATCTTTCTTTCTTTCTTGCTTCGAAAATAAATCATTGCCCGGCAATGTCCTAACTCTCTCTTCAAAGCCCCATCACTTTGATTGGAACACACCCACTCTGACCTAATAATAGCCCTCAATGACAGAATGGCGTGCTCATTTGCTGAGGTAATTGTTTTAAAAGTGGAGGTGTCACCGAATGAATAGACTGTTTGATATATGACAGTGTAGATGCCAGTTTTGTCATCGTGTAACACAGGCGTCGAGCTAGCGCGGCGAGGCAGATTGAGACAGACGCAGTGAATCTGAGTCAATTAATTCAAGCATTTGGACTCTTTATTCAATTGGAGCTTTTTATGTATCTCAAACCCCCTCTTGGTCTTTCTGTTCCTCGCTTTTTGAGACATTGATGATTAGAACACAAGCGTCAGTGTCTCTCAAAAAGATTGCGAGGCGGAAAGCTTAAGAAGAGAAAGTAAATTTTTTCGTAAAAAATCAAGAGAGAGAGCTCGAGAAATACTTTTGGTCAAGGCTTTACAATTTCAAGAAATACTGTAATATTTCTAAATAAATTGTTAAATAAGACTGCCTTTGTTAAGCTTTCTATTTGATTGCAATTATTTTGAATAATACATTTTACAAACTGTCACTTTAGTAAAAGATTTGCTGTTCATTTTGAGAAACTGGAGCTGTGTTCTTTGATCAGGAGGCATAATAGAAATGTTTTTATTTTCTGGCTTTGAATCTGTTCAAAAATAATTGAAATTGATTTGACACATTAATCTAGGTCTATCCCATTATCCAACAAGTTAATCGCATGTCACTATTTTTCTCATTTTCTGTGCAGCTCTATTAGTGGCCATTAGTTTCCACATTTTAGATGATCATCTTTTGATCAAAGAAGCAACTGCTGTTAAAAGTTACTTTGAAAGCCACTCAACATAAGGACTCGTCAGCACTTTTGAAGTGCAAACACTTAAACACATGACTTCATTTTAGAGTAATGTTGCATAAACTAATTGCCCAGGTCTGATATGCAGGTTTAGCAACAATTTTGTTTGGAAGGATTAGAAGGTTCAGTCAGGCCGTGTCTAAATAGAACTGTTTTTAAAAGTGGAACAAACCTCCAGATCCCTGAAGTTGAAAAGACATGAGGATGCTGGCATTGATTTGTGATCATACATTTTTGAATAAAGCAAATCAGCTTGGCCTGGCACTTATTGAAGCTGCTAGAGATGAGAAAAGTTTAATTTAATTTAATTGAATTGAAGAAGTGAGACGTGCACAACAGAATTGAGTTGTTATTTGAATTGTTTTGAGTTTGAGTTGAATTAAATTAAATTGGAGAGATGATACTGAAGGTATAGAATTAATGTGTTAAACTGAGTTGAATTGAATCTACAGCAATTGAAGAGAAGAGATGAGACACGAAATGACAATGAAATGAGTTAACTTGAATTGAATTAAAGACAAAAAAAAGAAATGAACAGACCTGAGTCGTGTTAATTTCAAAGACAAGAGAAGAGATGAGCAGAACTGATCTAAGTTGAACTGAATCGAGATGAGAAAAGAACTTATTAGAGCTGAGCTGATTTGAATTGAATTGAATTTAAATGAAAACAAAGGAGATATGAAAAGTACAGAGTCGAGGCTAGTTAAATTTAACTGGGTCCCACTTTATATTGTGTCCCTAATACCTGTGTACTTACATAGTAACTA
>NW_015539890.1:406856-407172 GCF_001515605.1 Sinocyclocheilus anshuiensis | reverse complement strand
GTATTACAGTGGTGCACCAACTCCAACCCGAGATCCAACTCCTCCCACTTAACATATCCCTAAACCTACCCACCTCGACCCCCTGGATCCCATTTCCACCCCTAAACCTACCCATCTCCACTCCCTGAATCCCATTTCCACCCCTAAACCTACACTTCCCCACCCCCTGGATCCCATTTCCACCCCTAAACCTACCCATCTCCACCCCCTGGATCCCATTTCCACCACTAAACCTACCCATCTCCCCCCCCTGGATCCCATCTCCACCCCTAAACCTACCCATCTCCACCCCCTGGATCCCATCTCCACCCCTAAA
>NW_015539890.1:387898-406799 GCF_001515605.1 Sinocyclocheilus anshuiensis | reverse complement strand
CCCCTGGATCAAATGGTTCCAATTACTCTTATACATATTGTTGTTACAAAATGTAGTTATATAATTCCTGTTACACGAGTACTTAGTGAAGTTAAAAAAAGTGTTGTTACCAATGTCATGTTACACATTTGTACTTACACAAACCATCCTGAGGGTTGTTACATGTGTGTAGTTACAGAAAAAATACAGATGTAGATACTATGTACCAATGTGTACTTACACTGTGGTTACATACTACGTACACATTTAGTTACTTAATATAAAGTGGGACCCAGAACTGAGTTGAGTTGAACCAAATCAGAGACAACAGAAGAGATAAACAGAACTGAGTTTGGCTGAATCAAAGACGAGAAGAGATTAACAAAACTGGGTTACAGTAAGTTGAACTGATTTAAGACATGAGAACAGAAATGAACTATGCCAAGTTGATTTGAATCAAAGACAAGAAAAGAGGTAAAATAAACAGAGTTAAGTTGAAGTGAATTGAGATGAGAACAAAAATTGTTCTGAATCAAAAGAGTTGAACTTAATCAAAGAAAAATTTTGAGATGAACAGAACTGCGTTGAAGTAAGTTGAGTTTAACTGAATCAGTGAGGAGATGAGATAAACAATTGATTTAAAGTTGAGTTGATTTAAATTGAATCAAACAAAACGATGAGAAATGAAGAGTACAACAGAACTGAATTTAGTTCAGTCTGAATCAAATACATGAAATGAACAGAATGGAGAAGGAAATGAACAGAACTAAGTTGAGTTTAATTAAAAACAAAAGATGAGAGTAATAGAATTGAGCTGAGGTACTGTAAGTTGAACTGAATCAGGAGACAGAAGAGAACTGAAATGCTGAATGGAACCAAAGACAAACGAAGAGATGAACAGAACTGAGTTGAGGTTAGCTGGGTTTAACTGAAGCGAAGACAAGAAATGAGACAAAGGAAAATTGAGTTGAGTTAAGGCAAATCAAAACAAAGAGTACAGAACTGATTTGGATTGAAATGATTCAAAGAAAAGAGAATAGCTGGAATAAAGTTCCTGACTCAGTAAATGTCACTGCCAGTGGTGCGTCCTCCATGATCTGATGTTACTCAGTCTGCAGACCTTCTGGTGTTGCTGTAATGGTTCTGGAACAAGCTGCATCTACTCTAAGCTTTTTCTTATTTGATTATTCCTGGCCATGGCAAGCCATGGAGGTCTGCATTGATAAATATTTTGTCAGTGGTATTTTGAGGAGGGCTGGGGATCTGGAGACACGCAGGCCTTGGCATGTGTGTGCATTAATTAAAGGCGTCTGGCCTCAGAATGCACTGTCTGTGTTTATATGTGTGCATGTACTAATTAGAGCAGTCTGCTCCCAGTCTGCACTTGTGTTCAGTGTTTTATGGTAAAACAACAAATCTGATGTTATTCAAGGACAGATGAGAGGGGGAGAAAGCGAGCTGGATGGGAAGAGAAAGAAAAATAGATACAGACAGAAAGGCCGTCTAGCAGATGCATGGCATGGTGAGCACTTTGGATGAGTTGGGATGAGAGATCATTAAAGCAAACAAAGGATTTGATGGAAAGAATTGAAGTTCTTTTTTTTTTATTTGAATTTAAACATGTTACATTATAAATAGGAAGTTCTGATGCTAAATTCATGCTGGATGCAATGGAAATTGTAAGGAATTTAGTCAATCCACTTCCGGTTCTGATTCCTCTTAACAATTCTGGTTCCTAAATGTTTCTGTTAACTTCTATTTGAGGAAAAAATATTTGATTGATTGATTGATTGATTGATTGATGAATGGATTGATGGATGGATGGATGGATGAAATTTCTTGCAGTCTGTTATTTTGTCTTGATTATATATAGATTAACAAAACTAGACGAACAAAAAAATCATATTGACATTTTATTCATTCATTTTTTTTATAAGATGCTACTGACAACTACAGACAAAATAATCTTTAACTACATGTCACCATATGAACAACCAGCTTGCTGATTGTAGTTTCATAAGCCTTAAATACAAAATGATTCAGTTCTGTCAACTGTCTGAGAGTTTAGCATGGTAATTATCGCGTAACAGATCAATGCAGGTGGAGCTGGGAAAGATGGAGGGTTTCTGAAGTGCGCTGCAACCACTACAGTATACACTAGTCAAGTATTTGAATGTTGAGCAGCAGCTCATTGGCTGCTGATGCGAAAAGAAACCAATCAGCTGTGCCATGTGAATGATGATGTGATTATATCAGATTGAGTTAGAACCTGTGCCATCTGGTGTTTCATGACAGAACTTTGTATTAGTAAACTGTATTATGTAAACTGGATTGTATGTTTAAAGGGGTCATATGATGCTTTTTTAAAGATCATTAACTTTGATAAAGAATATCTCTTTGGTTTTGAGACTTTAGTCTTTGCAACTTCAGGGATCTTATCTATGCACAATCAGCTTGTAACACTCCAAAGAGAAAGGAAAACTTGAAATTGCATCATATGACCCCTTTAATTAAATAAATAAATAAACGAGGAATCAGTTAGACTACACTAATCGTGCTGTATGTTTTTTATTCACTAAATAGAGCAGCTCATTAAAGAGTCATATAATTGTTTGGACTACACTGGTTTTGCTGTATGCATCTGATTCACTAAAGAGAATCTGCTCATAAGAGTCATTCATTATCTGACTACATTGTAATTAATTATTAATTGGACTATTTTTTTTTTCTGTGTATGATTTGCAGCTCATAAGAGTCATTTGATAAAATTTTGGATGGACTACTTTGCGCTGTACAGTATGTGTTTGATTCACTAATAACAACAACTGATGAGAGACATTTGTAAGAGAATCGGTTGGATTACATTGGTTGTGCTATACGTTTTTTTATTCACTAAAAAGGGCCAGGTTGTAAGAATCTTTTGATCGAGAATCAGTTGATACATATTCACAAATAAATATTGTGTACACTGGAAGCTTAACTCTACTTGTTTGACGCGTGAGAGCAAATCTCATTGGTTCTTATGCAATAAGCATGCATATTTTGAAGGGATGGAACCACAATCCTTTTGTTTGAGTTTTAATAACTACAGCACTATTGTCCTATTTTGTCATAAATAACCTGTTAAAATTCACTTCTGAAAATACAGTAAAATAAGTGCATTAAGTCAGTTTCAGTATATATACTATACTGTATATATATCATCTTATATCGAGTTGAAGTCAGATACAAGACTTTAAATTTAAATGTCATGGTTTGCCTCATACAGATACACATGGCATGCATATTTTATGTGACAACACCTCTTATTGCTGCTACAAACCATAATACATTTCGCTGAGGTTTGTCATTATGACTTGTTTTAAGGTTTGACAGCGTGTCAGAAAGGTCCCACACTGTGCGTGACGCTAAATGAAGATGTCTCTGAGCTATTTTCTGCCCACCTTTGGAAGTCTAACCTTAATTTTTCTCTCAGTTTCATATTTTTGAATCAGTGGGATGGATGACAATCATGAATTGCAGTAAACAATTTCAGGCTGATCGTGCAAAAATGCAATTTCTTTTCCCCCGTCTGACCTCTAAATGACTCAGCCTTCCCATTTCTCATGCTGGTGGACGCCATTGTGTTGTGCATTAAATGTTCAGCACGTAAATGATTTGTGCGTAGTGTCAGCAGTCTTGTTCAGGGGACTTGATTGCTGGTTTCTGATTCAGGCAGATCGGACAAATGCAACCTCACAGCTTTATTGTTCTGACAAACACACATGCAGAGCACTGGCTTTTGTAACTTAGATTGCATGCTGATATTCAAAATGCATTCCAGGAATCCGTGAGGTGCAAATAAAAACTAAAGCATATTTCGGACATTTTTTAAGTGCTCAGAGGGGATGGGTGATACAGCTAAAACAGTATCTAAATATTTTGCCAAATAAAACAGTATATTTCTTTAATTAATTGTGTATCTTCAATATATCGCCCAGTCCTAGAACTTAACACCCACTGAATACACATACAAATGCAAAAACGCACTCTCACTCATACTTACACCCACCTGTTCCTGTAAATTATTGAGCTCTCATAAGCATTTCTCAAGTCAGTGGACCAAACGGATTCAGACAAAAATGGATAATAAACACACTTGCATACTCATAAGCAAAGCTATCCACTTTAAAATGCTTACGCAGGTGTGTTATCTCTTAAACAGCCATCTGTGTAATGACACGTATCTCTCTCTCTCTCTCTCTCTCTCTCTCTCACACACACACACACACAGACACACACAAATACAATATAAACCAGATGAGGACAGACAACCATCTTTCCTCCCAGCTGTTCTTTTCTTTGCTGCAGTTTGCCAATGTTTATATCCTGACCTTAAGAACTGGCAAAGACATACACTCGTGTGTGTACAGTATGTGCTGTGAAGTTGTTGTTTTTTACTAAACATGTCAGTATATTCTGTGTTAACATACATGTTCTTGCGTTTATAGCATTTTCACACATATTGACTAATATTACTAACATGTACACTTTAGGTGCTAATATGTACTTTTAAAGATTCAGAACTCAAAACTTTCTCGTTGGTCTAGAAACAGCTTATATTGAAGCCAATCTGCCAAAAGGACAGCTTGTGGAATGTGCCACTTTATGACGTAATAGTGTAATAGATCAACACCTGCTTCTACAGTGCTGCCTGTTTAGCCCCGCCCACTGTAGTGTAAATAAATTCCAGACCGCATCAGTAAGAACTTGGTCCTTTGTTCACTTAATTTTTTACCATGGATTCATTTACAAACAAGGCACAATTCAATGTGGGATTTTCAGAAAGACTATATCGGATCTGACAGTAATGTCGCTACACACAATTGTGAGTAACTGTTTTTATAAAGTGATTACTGTTGCTTTGTCTGTTATTACACATCGTTTGATATGTACTGAGTATTTATGTGTTTTTAACCTAAATCAAAGCAGCGTCCATCTGTGTAGGATGTAGGCTGTCAAACATACAGTACACAACTGTTAGCCAATCGTAGCTGTGTTGGTTTACTTCCAAGTCTACAATCCGTCACGCCTATTCAAACAGAGCGTTCTGATGAGGGCGGTTATAAACAGGACAGAGAAAAGCTTATTACTTCTAAATTATGTTGTTTGATGTAAAAACATGATAACATTACAAGTAGACCTCAGAGAACAGTACAAACTAATAAAAAAGGCAGTTTAAGGCACTTATACCATAATTACATTTATTTTTATTTATTCTAATTTATATATATATATTATTATATTAAAGGCATACTTTTACCCTCAAATGTAGTGATAAATTACTCTTTTGTTGTTTTTAATATGAAAATAAGTATGATTTGGTTAATTGATTACATAGTCTCAGCCTCAAACGTCATGCCTATGGACCGTTAGCTGAGTATCTGATGCATATGGCACACAAAAAAGGAAACACTTCAGGAGTTTCGAAGTCATCGTCTTATTGGTTGAATTGAATTCTCTAGAAACAAAGCCATTGTGAAGCCAAACCCCCTCATGGAAGAAGAAAGCCATTGTGTTTACAACTGTGACAACAACAATTGCTTATTAGGATCAACGAAACACTGGATTTTGCCGCGTGAAGTTCAAGGCATAGACTTTTGATGACTGAAGATATGGTTCTTGAATGCATTATTTATTGGCTGAACGCCAGTCTGTTATTGTAGATACATCAACTTTATGTTTTCACACTCTTAAACATGATGCTGAACAAAGCAAACTGATCGGTTATTTTACATGTCAGTCAGGCGGTCTCTTGGGCGATAGAGTTGCGATAGAGTCCTGACCTTCTGCCTTCAGTCTGGAGGTCTGGCGATGTGAGACTAACTGCTACATGACCCATTGTAAAAGTCAAATCTGGTGCGTTTTAAATTCAAAAACACACCAGACTCTTAGCTCCATTTGCCCACATTTATTTTAGCCAAACTGAATTCTAATGTGATTTCTCAGTGTACACTTGATCCATACGGCATTCGCAGTGCCTCTTAGACTGAACCTGTATGTTCTCTACAGTTTGGAATCTCACAGATGGTCCACTTCGCAGGGCACTATGGGACGATGTTAACATAGGGCCATTTTATATGTTGAACTGCATATGTCTACACATTCACATACATAAAAACATACTTAAATAAAGCACATACACCATCCATTTCAGTAATAAAATATAGTTTTAGTCGTCTTTTTTCCTTTCCAGTCCCAGATGTGGGTGGTGAGGCTTAATGAGATCTGGATGTCTTTTTTCTTTTCCTCTTTTCCACAGCTGTGCTGCTCTCAAGGACGTCCTCTCAGCCCTGTCCCTCTCCATTCCTCACCATGGGCTCCCAGGGGCCGAAACACTCTGCCTGCTGATGCTGGATGTTACAATCTGAGAAAGAAAAACAGCAGGGATGTGTATGACAAGCCTCACTTAATAAAACTGACAAGCGATTTCTTTTTGGCTGTTCTGCATACAGAGATTCTCTGCTGTATGTATTTGTGATGAATACCATTTTCACCCAAAGTGGCATCTCAACAGGAATCATTTTCTAATTTATGGGTACCTTTAGCACAGCTTTAGCTTAATAAATGAAGATATATTAAATCATTTTGGGCGTTTTCTTCTTTTCGGCTATTTCCATCAAATCAATCAATCAATCAACCAATCAATCAATCAATCAATCAATCAATCAATCAATCAATCAATCAATCAATCAATCAGTCAATCAAATCCACTAATCCAGAAATATGTATTGAATTGTTAAGTAATTTAATTACATACAATTTACAATTTTACATTTGTGACATTTTTGTTAGCAGATTGTTTATTTATTTGTAGTATTTAATTATATTTATTTATTTATTTTTTAAATGTGGTCAACAAACCTAGTCACTCACAAAATATGAATACATTATTAGCATGTGTCATAATAGGCAATGAGTTGGGAGGGTATCAGATTGATTCATGGAGTAATTATTTCTAAAGGTGCATTTCTGCCGTAAGCCTTGTTAACAGTAGCTCTGTGGGTCCTGGCAGGGCTGGATTGGTAATCGGGCATACCGGGCATTTTCCCGGTGGGCCGACGCACTTAAGGGGCCGACAGAATGTTTTTTTGTTTTTTTGCCGAAAACCATCCCGCAGGGACAGCGAGCAGCCAGTGGCCCATTGATTTGTCTCCTGTATTGACAGTGTAAACATCCAATCACAATGCGCTATAGACTGCCTACATAAAGATCGCATCACCCCAACTTCTTCCTCGTCGGCTTTTCCCACGTTTTCACAGGAGATTTATCAAGAACAGGCTTGCTCTGCGGTGAGTGATGAGGGCCAAAGAGCAAGGCAGGAGGAGAAGAAGAGATATATATATATATATATCGAAGTGGTGATGGGCCGCCTGGACCAAAAAATGCCAGGGCCGATTTTTTGTCCCAGTCCAGCCCTGGGTCCTGGCCTGATTAGCATACTGATCTAAAGGTTATTCCGTCACTGAACACGGGCTATGCAATCCCTTGGGGTCTGAGGGAAATTAATTTCTGATATCCTGCATTCACCGACTTGTAGCCATAGGTTGATACAAAACTGAGAGGAAAGAAGAGGGTGAAGAGAAAGAAATGGTGTCATATGAGATATAGTGTACATTGTTTGGTTGGCCCTAATGAGTGTGACTCTATAGAGAGACTGCATGCAAAGGCAGGACCAAAGACATTTGCCTTGACATTTTATTTGAACACATATGACACAGTAAAAAAAATGTCTAAGTGTCATTTAAAAGCTACAAATAATGTCATTTATAGTGATGTAATTCAATTCCCCTCAAGTTCACGCAGTTCATCGAATCAACTATGAACATTTTGCCATTTATTTCTAATGTTTGCAAATTCATGGACATATTGGTGACTATTAATCAGTGGTGGACAGTAAGTAATTATTTTTACTTTGTTACTATACTTAAGTATATTTGTGAAGTTTCTGCACTTCACTATCAGAGTATTTTTTCAAGAAAGAAAGAAAGAACAAGTAGATAAAATAGAATAGAGAGTGCTAGTGTTAGAGAAAGTGTAGATGGAAGCGATGTGTCACTAGCCATTAGGGATGTGCATCTCCATGACTCGGGCCGATACGATACGCATCTCGATGCATAGCCAACAATATGATACATTAAAGATACATAAGAAGTAGCTACCGATGCGTTGCGATACAATTCACCCCTATTACGATGCAGTGTGATCCAAAAGACACATTTAATGTCAAAAAAAAATTTTTTTTAGCAAAATGTATATTTTACTCAGAATTATTGCGCTACTATTATATTGCGCTCCGTCTGTTTAACGCGCATGCGCGCAGCAGCGCTTGCTCACTCGCGTAAGCCTCGCCCACTCCTGACAGCAAAATGGATATATTTGCATGACTTTCTAACATTTACAGATGAAAAATATACCTGTGACATGTCAGTTATGCACTGAGGAAAACACAACATCTCAAATGCATTAAACAGCACAGATATATTCACTGTTTGTCATTGTGGATCGATTTGATCCATGATCGACATTAAGAGCTGCTTAAGATTAAGCGTCCACAAATTAGTAAAATTGTGTGAACTTAATTTGTCATTTATGGAACTGCTTTAGCCCCGATTGATTTGTTAGGTTATTTCAAGTCAGGTTTTGGACTTTAATCCCCGCTTTTCCTCAGGTCTCTGTAGTGTTGTTGTGATCAGTCATATTCACGCAGCAGTGGTGATGAGATGACGCGCTTGAGAAACCGTTTAGAGAGGAGAAATCAATCTACATGTAAAGTATTGGTCACAGATTATTGGTCACTTTCTAAATAATAAAAGTATAGCGCATCCACTAGTAACTATATATAAATAAATTGTTTTTTACAGATGCAAATATGTTAGAAACGATGCATCGCGATATAAATGCCAACTTGTAGCCGATGCACACTTTTTAAACCGATGCATCGCATCGTTAACTTTTTATGCCGATGCACCGAGCGAATCGGGGAATCTTCCCATCCCTACTAGCCATTTCTTGAAGATGGCAATTTCGAACTGAAGAAATCGCCAACTGCTCTGAGACGCAACAACGATGCCTGATTCAAGCTGATTCTTTCCAGTGAACCGTTTGAATCAGTTCACAAATTACACTGAATGATTCTTTTGCGAATCAGACTGATTTGATTACAGAAGTTAATCAAATCAAGAAGTCAAAACTCACTATTGATTATTATAAATGAAAAAAAAAGGTCATGACTGTCACTAAACTAAACCTACTGCAAAATGGTGAGCTGTTACATACCATTGAAATGCTTAAATGTGGTTTGTCCAAACCTGTTCTCATGAACAAACAAACTCATCTTGGATGGCCTGAGGGGGAGTGAATTTTCAGCAAATTTTCATTTTGGCTAAACTATTCCTTTAAGGAATTATAAAGCATTGCAGCGAGTAAATCAGCTGTCTGTAACTCTGAGAGGTTTCATTTTGTCCATTTGGTCAATGATTCGAGTCTTTTTTGTTATCTTTCTCTTACTCTCTCACTGTTTTCCCTCTTCTTCCTCTCGCTCTGGTTTTTCTGTGATAACAAGGCAGTATTTTGCGATGAGTAATGTTCTGGCTTCAGTCCACTTGATCAATACAAGCTGACATTCACAAACAATGGAAAGCACTGTGGTCATTAAAACCATATGGATTATGTTTAAAGCACACAGACAGAGAGCGAGAATGGATTGGAGGGAAGGTGGAGATAGAAAATATTTCCACAGTGCTCACTTTGTTACCAAGGAGATGAGTGTTTGGCCCGAAAACAAAAGCTCATGAGACCTTTTGACCTGTTACAATTTACGTCAGTCTTTGTCTCTCTGTTTGTCACTGAATTAAAACCAGGCCATCGAGAATGAGCAGATCAGACTAATTTAATCGCTGTCATACCTACTTCAGGTATTCAGAGCTTGAAGGCAGATGAATGCTTGAATGAACAGTCACTAAACTTTTAATTACTTTCTATATAAACCCGCATAAGGTGGACTTCTTTGACCAATGCAAAGATAAATCAAGCGTAGCGTTAGTTCTGGCAGGTCACGTTAGTCAAACTTGCATCAGCTGACTCTCAGCTGATCCCCATCAACCTATGGGAATACGACACCTATCTAAGCATTCATATATAAGGTCCCGCAGTAGTATCAGCAGTTTTTGCATTGCTCAATAGCTAATTACCCTCCTCCATCCCCAACTCCTCCTCTGTCAGTCAGGATTCAGCCTTCTGATTCTCCTTTGAATCAGACTAATTCTAAAATGTGTACATAACATTATTGAACTTTAACGATATCTGCAATACATTTATGTTGGTTCTGTTCTGTTTACCCTGGGGGGTTATCGCTGCTCTCCCTGCTCTCATCCATGCTAGGCTGCATGGATGCGCAGGGAGTTCTTGCCCAGAACGGAACCATACCGCCAATCCAAACTGTATGCTAATTGTCAATCATCTTTGACGATAGTGGTCCTGACAGAAATGCGTTTTTAAGATGCTATGTCAAATAAAAAACATTTAAAATGTAAAAAATGTGCTCAGTTCTGGACTCCTGAGTTGTAAAAGCCATGTGACTGAAAACCTGTAACCCCACACGATCCGTCTCCTGTGAGATACTGTAGAGAAGATGGAAAGGTGTATGTTTCTTGAGCGTTTGAACTCTTCTGTATCATTTGTCTTTGCCTAAATGCAGGAAAGTAATTTTAAAAAATGAATGTGTTGGAAAACTGATATGATGTATTATGCACGGCTACAGTTTGTAAATACTATTCACTCCAAGACTGACTTGTTGTCAAAACAGAATGTTATTTTATTTTTACCAGCAATGCATGTCATTTGCAATCAGGTAAAAAGCCAGTTGTGCAACACTCTAATGACATTAGGATCCAGCGGTTAGTATGGATGCTATGACCAACAGTACACTATGAAAACTCTGTGTGAGTGAATGCATCTTGAAGTGTGTGTGTGTGTGTGTGTGTGTGTGTGTGTGTGTGTGTGCCTTGGGTTTGTTTGCTCTCGACATGAGTTGTACCTGTAAAAATGAGTAGTGATTCTGAAAGTGAAAACATCAGTAGTGATTTTGATTTGTCAAAAACATCATTTATTTAAATATTTATTTATTTGTTTGTTTGTTTTTATGTGTGTGTGTGTTTGTTTTTGTTTTATGTGTGTGTTTGTTTGTTTTTATGTGTGCATGTTTGTTTATTTGATTTCTTTTTTTGTTTATTTTGTTTTTTTGTTTGTTCATATAAATATGTTTGATACCCTGCACTACTATTGTACTTCAATATATGCCATGGTACTGAATAAACAAATGAATAAAATTGTAAATTTATGTCAAGTGCTTAATTCTGGTACTGTACATGAATATGCTAATCACTCATAGAATGGTGTATACATGAAAATACTATGATATAACCACTATACCATCACTTTTTTAGGGTTGTGCATCTTATGCAGTAATGAGGGGTGATTGGGGTGATTGTGAATGTGTTACTGACAAAACTGAACATGCTGATTAAGTGATAAACTAATAATATTAGAACAGAAGACAAAAGAAAAAACAAGTACAGTGAAAAGTTCAGGTAAGCTTGAAAGAAGCTTGAAAGACATGTTGAGAAACGTTGAAAGTATAGTGAGAGTGTGATGGGATCGCCATGAATGACAACTCCTCTTCACACTGATCAGTGAATGTAATTAGCCTGCCTGGCATGCAAAAAAATTATAATAATAATAAATAACACCCACACAGGAATGCACAAACTTAATTACTTCAGACAGCACTTTACAAGTCTGTGCTTTGCATTTGAGGTTAAATATTTAATATATACAAACAGAAAGCAAGTTTGTTTGTTTTTGTTCATTTGTTTGTTTGCTTGTTTGTTTGCAATTGCATACAAAATCTGTGTGATTTGTATGAAAATGTATGTTTTGTGTAAAAAAAATATGAATCACCTTCACAAAACTAACCCCTTAGTTACATTTACATTTAGTCATTTAGCAGCAGACGCTTTTATCCAAAGAAGTATGCAAGTATTCATTTATACAAATGAAGACAATGGAAGCAATCAAATTCAACAAAAGAGCAATGATATAGAAGTGCTATAACAAGTGTCAGTTAGCTTAATTCAGTACACGTAACAAGGGTTTTTTTAATAATATAATAAATAAAAAGAAAACAGATAGAATAGAAAAAGAATAGAGCAAGCTAGTGTTAGAGGTCTTTTTTTGCTTTTGTTAATTGTATAATAAATGTAAAGAAAACAGACAGAATACAAAAAGATTAGAAAGAGAGTACCCGTACCACTCAAATTAGAAAACATTATTATAAGCTAACTGTTGTGAATCGGGCTAAAGTAAGGCGATAATTTCCAACACTGGCTGGTTATGTACTTGCTCAAATATTGATTTCGGATCATTTTTGACCAAAAAAAGTTACGGACTGCAGCATTCTCAAATGATTATTGTTAACAACATCAGCATTGGTGACTATGAGAAAACCATTTAAACCATTTAATACACACTCAGTGTGTATTATCGTGTAGATTTCAAAAACCCAAATCTTTATGTTTACAGACGTGACATAATGATGCAGTGCCATGCTCGAATTTCCCGCGAAAACCAACCCGTACCACTCAAATTAGAAAACATTATTATAAGCTAACCGTTGTGAATCGGGCTAAAAGAAAGGCGATAGTTTTGAACACTGGCTGGTTATGTACTTGCTCAAATATTGATTTCGGATCATTTTTGACCCAAAAAAGTTACGGACTGCAGCTTTAAGAAAACAAGCAGCAAATGAATAGAGTGCAAGTCTAAAAGGGACAAGTGTCAGTTAATCCTTAGTTGGGATTAGATTGTAGAAAAATTTGCAACAAATCAAAATATTTCAAAATTGCAGTGAACTGTGTGGTTCAAATCATTTAAAATGTCTTTTTTTTTTTTTTTTTACACTGAATTTAGATTGAGAAAAGTTAGTGCTCAGTCTCATGGAGGAATCTCCTAGATGGCAGGGCTTGCGTGGTTTATGTAGCCGCCGCCTGATGAGGTGCAGCTGTGACCGATCAGCCTGTGATGATGATGGCCAGGTGCTCCTCGCTTGTTTCCAGGGCGACGCTGATGAAGCTTCGGGACGCTCGTCACAGTATTTAACCCTCCGGGTTTCACAGACAAATCTTAAGCCTAGTCCCAGACTAAAATGCATGTCTGGGATGTTTTAACTGAAAGAAGTTTGCATCTTAAAATATGTCAGTGCTATTGTTTTGTCTCAAAATGCACATCAGTAATGTTCTTTTCTAAGGCATGTTTATAAAATCTACTTGTTCTAATGTACTATGTCCTAATTGAACTATGGTCTAATCCTAGCTTAATCTAAACTCTGTCTGTGAAACCAGGCAATTGTCATTAAATACTAACTTGGTTATCTCTGAAGCTCACTTGCATTTGCTCTGTATCATTAGGTTTGACGTTATGGTGCATTTGAAGCTTGTCTGAAACCAGTTTCCTTTGGTGGTCAATGGCCAACTGGACAGTAGTCTTAGGATTCAGACACAGCCCATATTTGCTTCAGTCAATGAAACAAAACTGAAAAAGTCAAATGTATTTGAAAGAAAGAGAGAGAGATGTTGATGTTAAAGCCTCTTTCTTTTGTGTGTCTCTATTGCCCTTCATAAATATTACACATCCTTTGCATTGTAAATTTCTAATGAGGACTGCCGTGTTCACTGCCATGTCAAATAGTAGGTTTTTAGCTCCGCCTGTCCACTGGCAGATTATGAATAATTGATTAGTATGATAATTAATCTACATGGAAGCCACTAGGGAGGCAGACCTGTCCAAGACAGACAGCTGATGCTTGGACTAAACTTGTGTGAATGCAGAGCTGGATGTTCATCTTCACACACTGAGTATTCATTCTGAGTAGACACCAATTAGTCTAAAGTCAAATTTGCTAAGCTGAAGGTCATTGTTTAGAGTAGATCAAGGGTCTCCAACAGGGGGTTCTTATTATATTATTGTTTAATAAACATTTTAATAATAATAATAATTATTATTATTATTATTATTATTTATTTATTTGTTTGTAAATATATGCTAAACAATGTCTTCTTCATCCAACACTAAAAAGCTAAAGTTTCAGTAATTAAAAATGAATTGTTACATTTAATTCAGCTTAACTTAAGCTTTTTAAAATGCAATCTAGTATGTGACCTAGTATGTGATTATTATCAACAATCCAATGAAAATACGTAACTGTTTTCTGTTTTGGCAAATTGGTGGCTAATCTGAATGAATTTGTACCTCATTCATATCTTTTCATATGACCCGCTTATGCCTCACTGATGGTTAGGTTTAATGGTGGAACTTCATGCTTGCTTTATTTCTAAAAATCATCCATTTCTGTTTGAATCACCTCAGGCAAATTCATAGAAAATTGCTACTTCGTAAAATAGTTACATTTAGCATGAGACTGAGTTGGTACTATACTTGGTTCTATGCCAAGCTGAAAATGCAACACTATGGTATTTCAGTATATACCATGGTACTGAAAAATTAGCATCTATTACAGCATTCTATGGAATAATCATTTTACTGCAACAATATATTTTTTTTTTTCATAGTACTTTGTGTTTTTTTTTTCTTTGTCTCTCTTACCTGCAGAGTAGTTCGTGTTGAACAAATGAAGCCGAACAGGTTTTCAGAGGCTTAATTTAAGTGGATTGTGGGTAAATATCCACCTCATCAAGTGCTGTTTTTGAACTTTGTAAATGATTCGGTGAGTAAGTGTCCAAATGGTTCAAATGAAAATGTGAACAGATTTGGACTGTTTTGTTCATTTGTATAACCTTTAAATAAGAAGTGATTCAAACATGAATCATCACTAGTTCTGATTCTAAAGAGTCTATAAAAATATGGGACACATTTGACTACTTAAATGTTGTGCACTCTCAGAAAAAAAGGTACAACAGCTGTCACTGGTGCAGTACCTTTTCAAAAGGTACACTTTTGTACCTTTTAGGTACTAATATGTACACTTTAGGTACTAATATGTACCTTTAAGGTACCATTATGGACTCTTTTGGTACAAAGGTGTACCTTTTGAAAAGGTACCGCCCCAGTGACAGCTTTTGTACCTTTTTTTCTGAGAGTGTGAGGTAAAAATTTAACATCATGGCGTTTGTGAGCGTTACAACTCTACTTTATCAATAAAGTAGCTTCACTACTGAAAGCTACTCGATTTAAACTCACCACCTTACTATTGAAAGTCTGAGTTAAGCTAAAAGCTTTGCTAATTTTCACAACACTGCTGTCTAAAACTAGGCACAGCATCCTAACTTTGTGAAACACAGTTAGTACTCAGTTGGCATTTGCACATTTACTAAAAAATGTTGTTAACGGTTTATTTTAAGGCCCAATTCTCGCTATTAACTAGTTGCTTATCAGCATGCATATTACTAGCATATTGGCCAATTATTAGTACTTCTAAAGCTTATATTAATGCTTTACTGTGCACGACCATATTCTAGATCCCTTAATCTGACTCCATACCTAAACTTAACAACTACCCTGCTAACTATTAATAATAAGCAGCAAATTAGGAGTTTATTGAGAGAAAACTCATAGTTAATGGTGAATATGTGTCCCCTATTCTTAAGTGTTACCAAAATGTCCTATTTTATAGATCAGAGAACATGATAAAGACATTTTTATTTTGAGCCTTATTCGTATTGGGATCTTGGGGAGTTGAAATGTTAACTATACAGTAGACTCTCTCTCTCTCTCTGTGTGTGTGTGTCTGAGTGGACAGATGTGGTTTAGTGGAAGTGGTGTTTCAGTGTCGACATTGTGCGAAAAGTATGTGTGTATATGTGTGTTTGGTTTGTAAGTGGTTATTATTCAAGCATTTATTTACTGACAGGCACCCGCTGCCATGAATATTTCATATTTGATGTACAGCACGATTCCATCTGATAAAAACGACTGATTAAAAAGAAAGAAAATCAATAAGACCCTGATAGGCGAGAGCGGTGGAACGATAGAGTGTTAAGCCACGGAAGACGATCCTCTCTTCTAGTGCTGAGGAGGATGAAATCCCATCAAGAAGCTTACTTCTGTCAAGGTTAAACACACACGGCCTCCCATCTCTTGTTTGCCTTGTTTTTCCATTTTTCTTTCTGTCTCTCTCTCTCTCTCTCTCTCTGTTGGTTGAAAGTTTTATTTTGTGATGCTGTAATTTGACAGGTTTGTGTTGTCTGACACACTGTGATTTGTCTGTGAGCTCCCTTGTCTTCTTTTTGTGGGACAACAGCATGATGGACGGCCTTTTTCTGTCTTATTTTTTCCCTTGGTTTTCCAAGATATCGTTAAAGCAGTTCTGCTCCTTTGGTGATTGTTGAAGTCAAGAACAAAGTGTTTGCGATTTTCCGAAATATCATCTGCAAGTTGTTAAAGCAATAGTTCACTAACAACTGAAAACTCTGTCATTGTTTACTCACCTTTATCTTGATACAGACCTGTATGACAATGAACAGAAATGGCACAAAAGAATCTTAAAAGTATCATAATAGTAGTTCATATGACTTATGCACTGTATTCTAAGTCTTCTCACACCATTCAATAGCTTTGCGTGAGGAACCGAAATGTATGTCATTATTCACTGATAATCTTCCCCTCCAGTGAGCTGGGATTGGATCATTTAGTTGAAAGGTGAAAACTGAATCAATACAATACATGAACCTACATAAGATAAGTGGTTTGAAACATGGATGGATGGATGGATTATTTTGCATTAAGTAAACACTGACGTTATGACTTCTCTGGTAATCAATGACATTCTGCTGATTTTCTGCTGTAATCAAGAATATCTGGGTGGGTGGGGGGATAACAAACAATAGCATTGTGTAACATTCATGATCCAATGTGTTTTGATAGCACTAGTGATAGCAACAGTGAAGCTCTGCTGAGGTCATGGGATGTGATCCATCTTGTCCTGCTTATTAGCAAGCAATACTGATCATTATGATGGACTCATATAAATTTTTACAACCTAAGTATGAGTTGGGGGAAAATCAGCTTTCACAACTGTATTTTATTAACCATACTAGAAGAACACTAGAAATTAAGAAATTAAATGTAGAATAGAAGAATAGTAAATAGATTAATTACAATTTTAAAGCCAAAATGTTTATGCACTACTAGCTTTTATGAACAGAACTGCTATAATAATAACTGTTTTCAAACAGGTTTCCTAAACACTCCCCCTGCCTTCCATTGGTCCAACAAATAGCTCCGCCCTGAACTCACACCATTGGCTGAGGCCATGTTACTGGATCAGGCTGGTTGGAATGCTCAAAGAAAGAAAGTAGTGTTTACTGAGGTATTAACCTATGGATAGCTTACTTATAGTTGACTCTGCATAATAAACTGGGATAGAGATAAGTATTTTAACATCTAAAAAAAAAAGAAAATCACTCTAAGCAGTCGAATAAGGAGAGGATATTTTAAACAAAGGAGAGATGATATGGTTCACACAACGCTACACACTAAACTTTCCGAAAAAAAAAAAAAACAGTCCATCTGAAATGAGCTCTACCCTCAGACATATAAAGACATATAAAGAAAAGAAACAGTGAAGAAGAGCAAAAGGCAAGAGACACACAGTATTAAAAACCAGCAGAGCAAGGAGATATAGGAACATGTTCACAGAGCTGTGTGGCTTAGGAGGCGAAGTGTTCCCTTTCGATACTACACTTGTACTGCGTCTTGCTAGACGCATATGGGAAAAAAAGCCTTTTTTCTCCTGAACTGAAGCCTTTTCATTCACGCAGTGAAACTGCACGGCCATTGGTTCGTGCAGTGTATTAAAAACGAACCAATGGCGACAAAGCCCGCCAAAGTCCGCCAGAATGGGTGGGGCATCTGGCTATATAAGCGGGCGTTCGCCACAGGATTCTCTGATTTTTTCTCCTTCAGCGACGACTCTACGTCTTCAAGCTGATCTGAATCCGCTCGCCGTTGACACGCCTTCGCAGCTGAAATCGGGACCTCTCAGCAAATTGGCGTTGTTGCAAATGCCACGCTGTTACTGCGGTTCGTGCGAGTCTACCCTTCATGCCGATGACGGCCACACGGAGTGCGTTTCCTGATTGGGGAAATCCCATGCGCAAGCTGCACTCACGGGAGCTATTTGTTCCCATTGCGAGAGCTTCAGTCTCGCCTCTCTCCGTTCACAGATCGCTTTCTTTTCAGAGAGCGACTCCGCCCCTCACGCCCTCCCGTTTTCTTCCTCCCAGGGACCTGTGAGGAAAAACAGCGGGGCAGAGGGGTCGAGCGACCGGCTGCGAGCGAGCCGACGTTGGCCCAGATCCCGCGAGCCTCACTCTCGCCCCAGAGAGAGTATTCCCCCGTCCTTTTCTCCCAGTCTGATCAGCGTCCCTCTGCTGGTGCGAGCGACTGGATCTCATCTCATCTCCCCCTCTCAAAGCGTTTCAAAGGATGCTGGGCCTCATTTGAAACCACGGGTTCCATCCCATGCGTGGCGTCCCGGACGCCTGCAGATCAAGGTGAGTCAGGCCTGTGTAACAGCCCTGGCCCCCTGGAAGAACTCACGCTGGATGGAACAGGGTGTGGCCATGGGGATGGTTTGCAGAAGGACAGTTGTCACGACAGACGCCTCCAACTCAGTTTGGGGGGCGCTGTGCGAGGGCATGCCGACTTTCGGCCACTGGTCAACTGCCTGGAAATGCTAGCAGTATGTCGAGCCTGTCAGTTCTTCCTGCCAGTCCTAAAGGGGCACCATGTGCTAATCCGATCGGACAACATGTCTGTGGTGTCCTACATAAATCGCCAGGGAGGCCTCTCTTCAAAGCGCCTCTTC
>NW_015539890.1:386666-387185 GCF_001515605.1 Sinocyclocheilus anshuiensis | reverse complement strand
ATTGAACCAAGGAGCGGACATGCTATCAAGGAGCAGTGTCCCCTCAGGGGAGTGGACGCTCCATCCGAAGATGGTTCAGAGGATCTGGGAGATCTTCAGCGAGGCCGAGGTGGACCTCTTCGCCGAAGACAACTCTCACTGCCCAATCTATTTCTCAAAGACCAGGGACGCGTTGGCCCACGATTGGGCCAACCTCCTTCTTTATGCTTTTCCCCCGATCGCTCTGATCCCACAGGTAATCAGGCGAGTGAGGGAACAAAAACACAAGGTTATCCTGGTGGCCCCCCTTTGGATGAACCAGATGTGGCTATCAGAGCTAACTCAGCTATTGATAGCGGCCCCTTGGCCTGTTCCGCTGAGACAGGATCTCCTCTCTCAAGCGAACAGGACAATATGGCATCCTCGGCCCGACCTATGGGCCCTGCACCTCTGGCCACTCAACGGGAGCCTTCGTGCCTCCCAGAGCGAGTCTTAAACACAATTTCGGAGGCTAGAGCTCCGTCTACGAGATGCCTCTAT
>NW_015539890.1:380390-386641 GCF_001515605.1 Sinocyclocheilus anshuiensis | reverse complement strand
GTCCGATTTGACAGAGGTGTTGTCATTTCTGCAAGAGCTGCTGGATAAGGGACGTTCCATGTGGCGGCTATAGCAGCCTCTCATGCCCCTATTGAGGGTCAATCGGTGGGCAGAAACAGCACGGTCATCCACTTCCAAAGGGATGACAGGACGCTGAATCCGCCTCGTCCCCCTACCGTACCTTCATGGGATCTGCCCACTGTGCTGAGGTCCCTGAAGGGCCCCGCTTTCGAGCCGCTACAGTCTGCCAACATTCGGTCGCTATCGCTGAAGACTGCTCTGCTTCTAGCACTGGCATCAGTAAAGCGAATAGGGGACCTGCAGGCGCTCTCTATTAGCCCTGCCTGCCTGTAATTCGGGCCTAATGACACTAAAGTCATCCTGAAACCAAGGCACGGTTACGTACCTAAGGTGCTCTCCACTCCGTTCAGAGAACAGGTCTTTATGCTCTCGCCGCGCCCAAGTTCTCTGGTATTGTTCACCTGTTAGCTCTCGACCCCTGGGTGTCGAAGTTACGGGTATACTCTGGAACGATTAACCAGGCCGGGTGTGACCTAGAAAGCTCAGCCCGTGTTAGCCTTGGGTTATTGTTGACTTCTCTATAAGCATTGGTTGCTTATGGAAGTTATACCTTAGTCGTTCCACTACATTAGCACGGCGTGATTGGACTGTTCCCATATGCATCTAGTAAGACGCAGTACGAGTGAAGTATCGAAAGGGAACGTACTCGGTTACTAACGTAACCTCGGTTCCCTGAGATACAGGAACGAGTACTGCGTTGCTAGCCGTGCTATGTAGCTGCACGACTCAGTCGTCGCTTCAGTCGAAGTAACCTGAGAATCCTGTGGCGAACGCCCGCTTATATAGCCAGATGCCCCGCCCATTCTGGCGGGCTTTGGCTGGCTTTGGCTGGCTTTGGCGGGCTTCGTCGCCATAGGCTCGTGCAGCTCCGCTGCATAGCCATTAGTTCATTTTTAATACACTGCACGAACCAATGGGCGTGCAGTTTCACTGAGTGAATGAAAAGGCTTCAGTTCAGGAGAAAAAAAGGCTTTTTTCCCATATGCGTCTAGCAAGACGCAGTACTCGTTCCCGTATCTCAGGGAACCGAGGTTACGTTAGTAACCGAGTACATTTCTCTTGTTGCCATTTTTTTTAAAGAAACAGTTCACCCATAAATGAAAATTCTGTCATCATTTATTCACCCTCATGTTGTTACAAATCCATATGACTTAATTTCTTTAGTGAGACACAAGAGGCCATATTGTAGAATGTGCTGGTCTCGCTCTTCAACTAACTTACATTCATGGGACTGGAGCTTGGATGCTTCAAAAAGGATGCAAAACAACATCATAAAAGTTTGTGGAAGTGGTCCAAGAGTCTATGTGCTACAAGTCTTATGAATAAATTAAATGCTAAGCTTTGTGTGAGGAACTGGCCAAAATTTGGTTGAAAACTTGAAAATCTTGACTTCTGCATAAACTATCCTTAGCACATTAATGAGGTTTTTAATGATAGAAGTGGTGATGGTCAATTCTTGCAAGAATATTTCTTGAATCTTTTCAATGATCTGTGATCTAGCTCACAATACCAGTCAGAATGATTCATTTTGAGTCATTTCTGAGGTTTGAAAGCTCTTTTCAGCATTAATTGTAATTAAATGGTGAACAACTTGTTCTTTGGATTCTGGATGACAGACAAGTCATACTAGTTATAAACAACACGAGAATGAGTAAATAATAATGGCATTATTCCTTGAAAAAAGTCCACAACCTCTGAAAAGTAATTCTTAGGGAAATAAAGGAGATGAAGACTGAGATATAGTACTTTTACATTTTTTGCCAAGATAACCTCACAGATTATAAACTATGACAAGAATGGAATGTGGAAAGATTGTTTCACTTTGCTAGTAGGGATATTTAAAGATCTCTTAATCACCGCAATGTCTTCTTTTCTGTTTCTTGTTCTTACTTATAGTCAAGTATAAAGAATGAGGTGCCAGCATCTTGACATCATTCTCTAACCCTGCCATGTATAACAGATTTTAGTAAAAGAGTGGTTCTTTTGTTGAAGACTCTTGAGGAGCGTACAGTGCAAGTGTGATACAGATGAGTTCAGGAAGGTGCTGTAATTTAGCCATCTGCTTGGCGACAAGTAGGAAGTTTCTTTTTTTCAGTGTAATTGTACGATTGCTCTTTTTAGTTCCTTCTGTAGAGACTCTTCATCTCATTTCATACAGGAATAAAACTTAAAACAATATAAAAAAGCAGTATATTGTACTGCATTGGGTTGATTGTGGTTTTTGAATGTCTTTAAATGAAGTACGAGTTTTGGCTGTGCATGAATTTGTCAGATTTTTGATTGAAATTAAATGACAATGACAATGATTGGAAGAAACTGGATGCCCGATATGGTGTTTCCATATTTAGGGGAAGCCTCACCATAGAAATAGCCGTAAAGTGATTGGTGTTGTGAAACTTCCATTCATTCTTTGCATTCATTTACACTGCACTTGTGGATTGTCTGGTCCAACCTGACATATACCACTTTTTAGCCTTATCTGAGGGAAAGAAACACAATTTATGATACTGTTAATGTAAGATTTTATTGCTGATTTGAAATATGGTACATATTAGTTTGGCAAGTTCTTTTTGAGATTTTGGTATTTCCCTATTCATTTATATAGCAGATGTGTACTTACACTGAAAACAGCAGCCTGAGTGCACTTCCAAGATGGTCACTGAGACAACTGAATTGTTGTAAAAGGAGCTTTGGGCTTACAGTCCAACATGATTCACTTCGAGAAGTTTTAACAATTGCTTTCCTTATTAAAAAAGATCAGCACTGCTAGTCACCAATATACAGTATATTGATGCTGGTTTGTCCTGACAACATCAATATGCTCTGCATCCTGCGTTGTTAGACAACTATGGTCGCAAGTTTCATCCTTACCACATAGTTCAATGATTCAGTGTTTCCCGAAACCATATTTACAACAAACATTCACAAACAGCATTGTAAACATGTAGTTGGAAGTACAGCTCTTGACCTGTAACATGTGGACTTTAAGGGGGAATGTATTGCAGAGCTAGTGCAAGACAAGCATTTGTGGTTAAAAAGTATATACATTTTAATTTTTTTAAGAAAATGGCCAATCATTTCACAAGATAAGACCCTTGTTCATCAGCTGGGATCGTGTAGATCCCTTTGAAGCTGCACTTAAACTGCAGTTTGGACCTTCAGCCCATTGGCTCCCATTGAAGTCCACTATATGGAGAAAAATCCTGGAATGTTTTCCTCAAAAAACTTAGTTTCTTTTCGACTGAAGAAAGAAAGACATGAACATCTTTTTAATGACATGGGGGGGGTTGAGTAAATTAATTAATAACTAGTTATAATTAATTATAAATATTTAGATCTGCTGTAAGTACCAAAGGCCTGTTCTGCCTTTCTGAGGTGTTAAGACGCATTTCGGGGGAAGGGTCCATAAACCCTCATATGGCTTGTTAACTGAGGGGTGTTACAGAGTATTTGTTAAATATAACTAAAAATATATATACTGTATTGTGTGTCTGATTGGTCCAGACGCTACAGGAGTGAACTAATCAATTAATGACACTTCTACTGTATATTATGAAACTAATGTTGGTCAAATAGTAGATGTGCAACCATGCTACTACAGTTATGGGAAATAGTTGTGATTACTGCAGCTAGTTAATTTCTCTAACAATGTATCGCACCCCAGGCTTCTTAACAAGCTTCACCAGCAAGACATTGTTGAGTTTGACCAAAATTACCTTGCAGGTTGACTAGGTGAACAACATGGCTAGATTCATTCAACCAATCCAGCACTTACTAGCAATGTCCAGACTGGTCTTTTCAAGCAGGGTTATAAGAATATATGCTTGAATTAACTAGCTAGCAATGCCAAAGTGTTGGGTTTGATTCCCAATTAATACATTAACGTAAGGTATGTGTTCGCTGAATGCATTGTAAATCTCTTTATGTCTGCAAGATACATAAATGTACTGTAAATGTAATTTTAGGTTGCAACAAATGGAACATTCAAAATTGCTAGAGTGGATCTGTAAAGAGGAGGTAGGCCTATAGCAGCAGCAGCAGCAGCTTTTTCCCATGGTGTGTGTGAGTTCTCATGGGAAAACACACATAGAGGATTGTCCCTTGGGCAGGTGGAGGAGCTGGCAGAACGGTCAGGGGATCAAACTAATGTTTGCCCCAGCCAATCAGTAAAGGGCAGGTGTTGCCCGTCATGGCAAAAAACTCTGAAGACAGAATGGCTGTGTCTTATTCCACTCCCTAGCCTCCTATAACATTAATCTGTAGGCCTATATTGCGAACACGAATCCAGATACTAGCAAAGGCCTTGATCCATTAAACATATGGACACGAATGATTCAATTACCTGCAACATAATAACAAGGCTGCATACTGAAGCTATCAAACACATTACTCTACAGCAGTGGTTCCCAACCACGTTCCTAGAGCCTGCCGAACACTGCACATTTCGCATCTCCTTTGTCTGACACAACCATTGCATGTTGCTTAGAGTCTCTACTAAAGAGCTGATGACCCAAATCAGGTCTGTTTGATTAAGGAGATATGCAAAATGTGCAGTGTTGGGGGCTTCAGGAACGTGATGGGGATCCACTGCTCTAGTCTACACTATGATGACTGTCTAAGAATCTGGGAATGTCTAGGCAAGTTCTACACTGATTTTTTTTGTGAAAAATCTACAGAATTTAAAATGGATTTAAATATGGTATAAAATGTACAGTTTCTTATTGGTAGCTGATGGACCTTTCAATTCTGTTCCATTTTGTTCCATATTTTATTTAATAGTACCATTATTAATTGTGCTCCCATCCTCCGATTCTGATGACTTGAGAAACCAAAGAAGACATTGTAGTAGTTGATGCTCAGTGGTTTGCACCATGCATTTGGGGAATTTTTATTTTATTGAGTGAATGTTTCAATTCACTGATACAATTTTGACAATGGCAATAATAAACTAGGAAGTGGTTTGAGATCAATCTTGCCATAAAATCTGTATTCTAGCCAACACATTCAGTGACAATGAATAAAGGTCCATTTACATCAAATCTGAACTATAACGATAAATATAAAGTTGTAAAAATCTTTCTAATTCTATGAGAATAAAGAAAGTCAATCAACAACTATAAAAGTATTCGCACAGGAATAATATCAATGGAATCATTTTCAGAACAACTTTTTTTCAAGCTGACGAATAATACAAATATCTACAGCTGATAAGAATCAATCATCACTCACTCATTTAACATACCTGCATGACATAACCGCACATGCTTATAATAAACAGAACATTATTGTCTGTTTTCTCTGAACAGGCTTTTTTGATCTGTGACCTTCAGTGAGGACACATTTAACGTTCATTTTCAAGAGTTAAACTTCTGCAGTTTTTTTTCTACAAAAGAACATCTGTCCATGCCTTCTGCTTTCTTTCTTTCCCTCTCTTGCTCTATATCATATTATAGTGGTAACTGTCATTATTAATAGTTATTCTTAGAGAAAGATGTCAGCGCTTTTAAAGCTCAGCAAGTGAGTCAGTACGAGAGTGAAAGCGAGTGTACAGCAGGTGGTGTTAAAGAAGAAGCGGGCAGAGAAATGACAAAAAAATAAGTAACTTTCGGTGAATTCAGTCAAGACAAGAGACAATCATACATCTACTCATGACAACTAAATTATTTTTTTATTACACAAAATTATTAATGCCTAATGTCCTGTTAAAAATAAAATTTCTGTATCATCAGTGGTACTCAACTGAACTGAGAAACAAGAAAATAATATTAGGTTACAAGAACAGGCTGTCCTCCCCATACATCACTGATTGAGATGACATTAGTTATTGTATAATAACAGTGTTTAATAAATATTTAGATTTATTTATAACAATGCTGTTTAGTAAAACGTGATAATGTTTTAATATATAATAGATATATAATAGAGTTTATTGCCAAATAGTTTATTGTGCTCACCAAAACTGCCTTTATTTGATACAGTAAAAACAATACTATTGGGATAGCCTATATTATTACAATCCAAAACAGCCCATAGGAAACAATTATTGCTCAGTGGTTGCTTTTCCTAAGCTCAGGAGACTTAGATGAGATTCTCATATACAGTGGGTATGGAAAGTATTCAGACCCCCTTAAATTTTTCACTCTTTGTTATATTGCAGCCATTTGCTAAAA
>NW_015539890.1:354790-380087 GCF_001515605.1 Sinocyclocheilus anshuiensis | reverse complement strand
TTTCTCCTAAAATTCCTTAGGAGAAATAGAAGTAGGCACAAATGAGACTTGAGAAATATTTGAGAAAAAAAAAAAGAGTCAAAACTGACAATGTGGTGGAAGAAACATAGAATATGTCTTTATTGTCTTGCTGCAATCTCTATCAATACTCCATTATAGGAATATTTTATTGCTCAGTGGTTGCTCTTTCTAACCTCAGGAGACTCAGTTGTGATTCTCATGTATTTCTCATTTTAGTCTCAACAGTGTCTCAGATGTCTCTCCTAAAAATCCTTAGGAGAAATAAAAGTAGACACAGCTGAGACATGAGAAAGTTCTGAAAGAAAGGAATCCAAAATGACAATGGGAGAGAAACGTGTGAGAAACATGGGAGATCTCTTTATTGTTGTGCTGTAATCTCTTTCAAGACTCCATTATAAAAATGTAAAAAATATTTCACTGCTCAGAGGTTGCTTTTTTATTGCAATGTTTTTTATTTTTACCTTTAATGGTCAGGACAGTAGGAGTAGAGACAGGAAATAATTGGACAGGTGAGAATTGAACAGGAGCAGGAAAATACCTTTAGCTGGGATTCGAACCCATGTTGTCTGAGGTGCAGTTTTGTCTTCATGTCGATGTGCTGCCTACAAGGCTATGGCTCTGACAGAGGTTTCTCTACGCTCAGGATACTAAGGAGTGATTCTCTTATATGTCTCATTGAGATATCAGCTTTGTCTTAAGATGTCTTCAGTTTTATTTTAGGAGAAACGTTAAACTTTTACTAATATTGTAAATACTAAAACTATCATTTAAATAGCATTAAACATTTCAGAACGTCAAGGGTTACTAGTTTATATGCTTAAATTTATCTTCAATGCATTGTACATACACCACATTGTCCAAACACACTAGAAAGGACTCAAAAGTGCAAGTTTAGTGCAAGAGCAATACCTGTTTGTTTGTTTGTTTGTTTGTTTGTTTGTTTGTTTGTTTGCTTTACTTTGTTTAGCATTAAAATGTTGTCTTGTAGTCCATTTTTGCTTGAATGTAAATATAGGTTATGGTTTCCTCTGTTAAATCATTGTGCAATAAAGCACTGTCTACATAAAACAACTTCAAAAATGACAATGCATGTATTGTGTTGGATTGAAATGGTGTGAATAAATGACATTGAAGCTAACCAGAGGGAAGAAAATAAAATAAAAAAGAGATCTCTTTACCATTTCAAATATTTATCCTAGACAGAAATGAGGTTACTTTAAGATTGAATGGAAACTTCTGCTTGAGTCTCCTGCTTCTCAAACTTGTCTCCTGAGACAAAAACTCTAACACTCTCACAATGGTCTTCTTTAAAGCTTTAGAAGAGATCTCAACAACTTTACACACTGTGCTCAGACGTTCTCCTAATCTAAAGACTCTGGTGGTCTCATATTTGTCTCATCCAATGTTTCAAACAAGATCTCAACAACATCACACACTCTGCTCAGATTTTTCTCTGAGCAAATTTTTATTTGTGGAGACTAAGGGCCCTATCATACACCCGGTGCAATGAGGCGCAAGTGTTTTTGCTAGTTTCAGCCCGATGCAGTTCTCATTTTCCCATGTTGCGCTGCGTTGTTTAAATAGCAAATGCATTTGCGTCCATTTGTGCACCCATGGGCGTGCTGGTCTAAAAAAGAGGTGTGTTCAGGCGCATTGTTGGCGCTTTGCTATTTTAAGGAACTGAAAATAGACTGTGCCAGACTAGCGCAATATTTTTTCTTCGTTATTTAAAGAGCGCGTTAGTAATATGCGCCTATAGGCGGGTGCACAACGCACGTGCACTTTGTTTATTACACACACAGGGACGCGCAGCAGCACACAAACATTTTTAAAAATTAAAAATGACATTCCACCATGTAAATAGCGAACCCGCCATGACGCGAGCACAACTGGCTTTTAAAGGGGATGGGAGATGAGACTCTGATTGATTAATTGCACGTTACGCCCCAAAAAACACCCATTACTCATTAAGAGAATAGGGACAACCCGTTTAGACCATGCGCCCGGGCTCGCCGACCGTTTTCCCATCGTTAAACTAGCAAAAGTGGATTCGGACATGCCTTGAGTGCACCTGCGTCGTGCGCTTTAGACCATGCGCTTAGATCGTTAAAATAGGGCCCTAGGAGTCACTTAGAATTCACTAAATTCACCAATCATTACAAATTTGATTGATTTTACATTGAAAACTTCAATTGCATGTAGTTTTAAGGGTCTGTTTATTTATTTGTTTGTTTGTTTTAAATAGTTTTTTTTTTGCTTGAGTCTCCTGCTTCTCAAACTTGTCTCCTGAGACAAAAACTCTAACACTCTCACAATGGTCTTCTTTAAAGCTTTAGAAGAGATCTCAACAACTTTACACACTGTGCTCAGACGTTCTCCTAATCTAAAGACTCTGGTGGTCTCATATTTGTCTCATCCAATGTTTCAAACAAGATCTCAACAACATCACACACTCTGCTCAGATTTTTCTCTGAGCAAATTTTTATTTGTGGAGACTAAGGGCCCTATCATACACCCGGTGCAATGAGGCGCAAGTGTTTTTGCTAGTTTCAGCCCGATGCAGTTCTCATTTTCCCATGTTGCGCTGCGTTGTTTAAATAGCAAATGCATTTGCGTCCATTTGTGCACCCATGGGCGTGCTGGTCTAAAAAAGAGGTGTGTTCAGGCGCATTGTTGGCGCTTTGCTATTTTAAGGAACTGAAAATAGACTGTGCCAGACTAGCGCAATATTTTTTCTTCGTTATTTAAAGAGCGCGTTAGTAATATGCGCCTATAGGCGGGTGCACAACGCACGTGCACTTTGTTTATTACACACACAGGGACGCGCAGCAGCACACAAACATTTTTAAAAATTAAAAATGACATTCCACCATGTAAATAGCGAACCCGCCATGACGCGAGCACAACTGGCTTTTAAAGGGGATGGGAGATGAGACTCTGATTGATTAATTGCACGTTACGCCCCAAAAAACACCCATTACTCATTAAGAGAATAGGGACAACCCGTTTAGACCATGCGCCCGGGCTCGCCGACCGTTTTCCCATCGTTAAACTAGCAAAAGTGGATTCGGACATGCCTTGAGTGCACCTGCGTCGTGCGCTTTAGACCATGCGCTTAGATCGTTAAAATAGGGCCCTAGGAGTCACTTAGAATTCACTAAATTCACCAATCATTACAAATTTGATTGATTTTACATTGAAAACTTCAATTGCATGTAGTTTTAAGGGTCTGTTTATTTATTTGTTTGTTTGTTTTAAATAGTTTTTTTATCATTCATTTACCAATTATTGTCCATAAAACAATAATCGATGGCTTATTGATATCAGTCAAACTGATAATAAATTATAATACCAGCGCCCCATTTTTGTTTGTTTGTTTGTTTGTTATAAAAGGATCGAGAAACCCCTGACAGAGTCCAGATCACCTCTGTAGTTTACGTTTAATATCCAAACCCAGTTTTCGAGGGAATTCTTTAAGCCTGTGGGTGTGAATCTTCTTTTTGCAGGTTGTTTTGAGCGTAATAGCTTTATTGTAAGGGCACGTCCTGCAGGCGAGGGTGTCAGTCCTGTGATTGTTATGGGCTATTTCTGTCTACACAGGGATTTATGGCATATCTAGCCTTATTGATCCATAAATATACTCACACATAGATCTGTTTATGTCTCCTAATTGTCTGTCTTTCTCTCTCTGCTTGTGTCAAAGAAATGTCAACCAAAAAATGAAAATTCAGTGAGTATTTACTCACTTTCAAGTCTTTCAAACCCGTATCAATCACACTCCAGAATAGCAGATTGGTTGAGCATTTACACACTTTAGTAAAGCTTAAATGGAGGAAATGATTTATCCATTTATCGTGGATGATAAGTAGGCGTCTTAGTTGGGTTTTTTCTCTGATGAAGCAGCCCGGTCCACTTCACAAAGGCAGGGCTGTTGACCCCTGGCCTGTATCGATAACACATCGATGTCTGAATTGCGTTTCCTGTTTCGTTTTCTCCCCCTGTTTAACCTTGAGAGGTCCGGATCACAAGACGAGAGTCGGGGAGAGCAAGAGACAGATGGAAGATAGAGCCCCGTGTGGCTGTTTGATCCAGTGTTGTTCCTCTTCCATTATTCAGCACACATCTCCAGGGGGGGATTTCAGACGAGCCATCGATAGCCCAGCGGTAAACAAACGCTAGAAATGACACGAGCGACCCGTCACGACCTTCGCTCAGTCGCGCTTTCTCTCTGCTTGTCAATTACTTACACCAATACACTTAAGAGAAGCTGCTGCAGCCCGGGCACGGCTGTTTGTTTTTGTGATGAGGAAGGGGCCATGCATGGCCCAGTCATGTTTGTAAAGCCTTAACTCGCTGTCATTGGCAGTTTGTTGTTTTAATTGAGCTCGTGTCAGACGGGTCTGTGGTTTTATGGGAAAGCAGCAGCAGATATGCATAGGTTAATGCACTGTAAACGGAAAATATAGAGTTTTTCATAACCCTGAACATTTGTGTTTCCATGTGAGGTTAAACACACCAATAACTAAATGTCTCAGTATCTCCACTTGTTTCTAGCAATGTCGCTCTCTGTCTTTTGCATGCAGTATTTCAGCACAAAACCCACCTATAATGAAGTTTAATGAGACTGTAAAATATGCTGAAGTAGTGCTGTGAAATCCCTTGTGAAAATTAAGTCAATTTTAGCATTTTTTTTTAAAGAATGCTTATGGGCATAATATACTCTAAACTATGAACTGAATGTAGTTTTATGACACTTAATTGCATGTTATCTAAAATATACTTTAAAGGAGTCATATGATGCTGCTAAAAAGAACATTATTTTGTGTATTTGGTGTAATGAAATGTGTTTATGTGGTTTAAGGTTCAAAAAACACATTTTCCACATACTGTGCATTATTGTTTCTCCTCTATGCCCCGCCTTTCTGAAACGCGTCGATTTTCACAAAGCTCATCGGCCTGAAAAGTGAAGTGTGCTCTGATTGGCCAGGTATCCTGAGCATTGTGATTGACTGAATACCTCAAGCGTGTGACGGAAATGTTGGAACTGCCCCACTTTATAGAAACATTATGTCCTCTTTTGGAAGGCCAAACAAATTATTTTCGCTTTCACAACGAAACACACAGCGGCTTGAGTGAGTGGCGCCCGGCGGGCTTGAGTGAGCGGAGGCTGGCGGATTCGACGAAGGAGGCTTGCGGCAACCACATGTGACGACCCCGGGCTGGACTTCGCTTCGTCCACGGTGAAAGCCGATCCGGCGATCCACAGCATGAAGTTGATGTATTTCCTCAGCGACCAGCACGGATCAGCTCTAGGCATGACGAAGCGGATATCGTCCTCTTTTGAAAGGCCAAACAAAGTAGTTTCGCTTTCACAATGAAACACACAGCGTCTTCATGACATGGCGGCAACAACAATACTACAGCGAGAATAAAAGTTATTCCTTCTTCTTTGCGTGAACATTTGGGTGGCGTTATGCAAATCTTGACGTAGACATGTGGAGGCGTGTTAGAACGAGTCGTTTTAGGAGGGCGTGGACAAGTCTTAACTTTTATAAAGAATATCGCTTTGGATTTGAGACTTTAGTCTTTGCAACTTTACAGATCTTCTTTATGCACCAAGAGCTTGTAACACTCCAAAGAGAAAGGAAAAATTTAAATCGCATCATATGACCCCTTTAATGTCATTTCTATGAGTGTCATCATGTATTTAAATATTTTTGTAATTATGCATTTAAAAACATTATAGTACTTTTGTGCTATAGTGTGAAAGTCAGCACATCAAAATGAGCATGACAAAAGATAATTAAAACATAATAATTCAATTGTATTCAATTCATATATTCTCTTTTAAATGCACTTTTAAGATTTGAAGTACACTAATAACACTAAATACAGTAATACAATTCAATTCACTTCTTTTTCCTCAAGGGATATACATTTTTTAAAGTTTTTAAAAATGAGTCACTGCCTTTCTGTACAAATTAGGCTTATTACAGAATGTGCCATATTTACAAAAAAGTATTTGCCAAAATAAATAAATAGATAAATACACATTTTTAAACATATATCAAATACAATCTATGAGGTTCTACTGCATTAAATTCTGTAAATGAAAAAAATAATAATAATATATATATATATATATAATATATTTGTGTTCTACAAGAGAAAGAATGGTGAGGAAATGATTTTACATAAACTGATCAAACATTGAAATAAGACATAAATACAAGATATTAAGGGATATGTATTATTATTTTCTCTATATCCTATAAATAAAGAAATAATAAAAAAGAAAAAAACATTCAACTGAAATAATTAGGCACAGCACATATATGCACATATAGCTGAACAGTTGGACATACATAACAAGATTAAATGTGTCATCAGTATGAAGTTGAAACTGCATCAAAACCTCCAAATGCATACGTCAGTTGACAGAAGGACACACTAGATCTGGAAATATATTAACACCACCCACAAATGCATGCATTTCCATCCACAAATATCATCTTGTATCTATACAGTAATGTTTTGCCATTTTTTTTTTTTTTTACATTACATTAATATGACTCCTGAGCATGAGCGCTCTTGTGCATATCAGCATAAGGTAATATAGTCTTACATATGGCCAGTATAGTTTAAGCTGCATAAGCCATTGTCAAACAAGTCATTAAATTATGCATATTAAGTTTAATCGTCCATTTACATAGACACAGATTAAACACTGCTCTCTGTGAGAACAGGAATACTGCACAATGTCCTCTATGGGCATCACTTCGTTTTACAAATTGGGGTGAGTAAATAATAATAAAAAATAATAATATGATATGTCACATAGTGTAAATAAAATTCACCATGGTAACATTAATTAAATTTACATGCTACTTTAAATAGGCTTGTAGATGTACAGTACCATACAGACTTATGACCAGGAGAAAAATAAGTGTAAAAAAAAAAAGTTTGAAATTCTGCAAAACTGATGAGAAATCAATCATTAGGGATTATTCAAGATTATTGTATCTATATATACACCTTTAAGTATATATACAGTTCATATAAATGATAGATAGATAGATAGATTATCTATCTAGATTGATTGATTGATTGATTGATTGATTGATTGATTGATTGATTGATTGATTGATTTGATTGATTGATTATTGAGTAATTATTGAAATTTTCTTGCAATTTCTGAGCGAAAATTGATTCTACGTTTTTTTTTTTCAGTGTACATTTCCCAAAGTTATTTTTTGTGATCAACTAACAGTACAGTTTATTATTAATTTACTCATAAAGCAAAAGGAAACATACTGTTCATATGAATTATTAGTTTGCTACTTATTAGTTTGGGGCATATTTTGATGGTGACATTGCAAATAACAACTACCACTAACTTCATGAAACATGTTAATGCACTTTCATACAATAAGCCTTGTTGTGTATCTGGAATCTTTGAAGCAGTGAAACAAACCGTGTGGCAAATGTACCAAAATATTAGCTCGTTCTCCATTACAGCCACTGTTCATCAGCGCTTGTCTGAGTTTTAGTAGCAGTGACTGCTGGGCATGTGTTCTTCACATACTGACATGCTGTCCTTCCTGTTGTGTGTGTATTAGATCGCTGAGAATGCCAGGTAATTGAGTTTTGGTCACTAATAAGATTATGATCAGGTCTGCAGCAGTTTCCTGTCTCTGCGACTCGACGCAGAGTAACATATGCTGGAGTCTGCCAGAGAGAGCACAGGCTTTCATTAAAGGCAAACACCACTTAATGTTCCGCTGATAAGAAACCCCACAGGATGTACAAATATCCACCAGCACGCTTGCTGAATTATTCACGTGGAGGGAAATAAATAACTGAGAGAAAGAGAGAGAGACTGACAGAGAAAGAGAGCAAGTTTTATGTTGTCGACTATGGAGCTGACACAACGCATGAGGCATGACATGAGGATCACCGCACTATCACAGCTGCATGGGTGTAGATGTCACCAGACTGGAGGTAATGTAATTGTTATAGGCCGTGGGAAGCATTTGGAGTAGGTCGACCCGAAAATGCAATGAGAAATAACACTTACCCGCTGTCTGAGTTTCAGTAAATACATTAAGCCACCACATTTTCTATTGCGTATTTTCTATTTATTGTATTCATATATATATATATATATATATATATTAATATATATGCGTGTAAGGTACCAACTTTCAAAAATCAAAAGCAAAGGAATGCAAACAAAAACGGCATGTGTCTAAAACATGCTAAAACATAAAATGAAAAATGCACAAACATTTACTGAAGGTATTTTGCCATTTGTTTTTGAATAACACCAAAGTGTAAATAACTAACAATAAGCTGTGAAAAAAAAAAAACAATAATAAAATGAAAACAAAAGGAAACATGCTGCTCGTCTACTCTACATTCTTAATGTATAATAAATGAATACATTTATAATAGAAAATAATATGCAGTTTTTTGCAACCCGTTTTTGTTTTAAATGAAAGCCGTTAACACCTGTTTCTGACAGCATGGGGGCCCTGCTGGTAGTTTTGACAAAATCATTTTATTTCACTGAAATACAGCAGCCATTTGGTATCCTAAAGTTATATTCCTAACATTATAATCTCATTCACTATTTTTGTTGTAATAGATATACGCATGTGTATGTATGTATGTAAGAATAAAAAGTTAAACATTTGAAATCTTTTGTAGCAATATACATGTTTTTTTCCTCGGCAAGGATGTGTTAAATTTATTTAAAAAGTAATAAAGACTCATATAGTTACAAAAGATTCCTATTTTAAATAAATGCTGTTCTTTTTTAACTTTTAATTCATCAAAGAATTCTGAAAAAATAAATTAAATTAAATTAAATTAACCCTTGTGCGACCTTTTGGACATTGTTGTCCTTTTCAGTTTTGTTTTTATGATAATTTTGCCTGTGTTATTGCCAACTGCATACATTTTGGCACAGGTGTGTATTTTTATTGGAATTTTACTATTTCACCCTCATTTCCTTAAATAAATCTATTTTGCGCTAGGTACACAAAATAGTTCCTCTCAGGACCTTAAGGACAAAAATGTCCCCATTGAAACCCATTAAAACTGCTATTTTTAATCACAGTGCCATTTAACTCTAAAATTATGCAATTTTTGTTAATAGGCTTTCATTCTGAGGCTTCAAAATTTAATTTTTTACAATTTTTTTACCAGATGGTGCTATTTTTTTTTTCAGGTTTGGCCTGTAAAGCAAATACTTTCTTTATTCCTGTTTTCTGCTTCTGCATATTATAGAGCCAATTGGATAAATGCAGCTAAAATTGTGTGGGTGTGTTGGTATGGATGTCAGAGTGTGGTTTGTATGTGTGTCATTTAAAAAAAATTGTGTGTCTGTGCGTGTGTGTGCTTGTAATATTTGAGAGAGAAAAACTCTACAGTACTGCAAATCACAAATCCAACCACTGTGTTAACCAGCGGAGTTTTGCTGGCATCTAATGGGGAAAATTTGGTACTGCGCCCTATCAAAATCTTACTGAAAGCTCATTTTTTGAGATATCAACGTCAAATTTGGAACACAACTTTTTTTTAGATTTATGGTTTTCTAGCAGGTTTAGAGTTCAACATGTTTCATAAAATATTGTTCATAACTAATTTTCATAAACTTAAACCTCTATAACTTTTTTTTTTTTTTTTTTGGTTTCACTTTTTTTTTTTTTTTTACTCCAACCATAATCTGCCATGGGTCTTCTTTAAAATGAGACCAAACTTAAGTCTGTGCTCCCAAGCTTCAAATATTTATGACAGTTTTTTGACATGGACATTTTTGTCCACTTTGTCCACTAACTTTTTTTTACTTGACGCACAAGGGTTAAATTAAATTAATATAAAAAATATATTAAAATAGAAAACTGTTATTTAAAATTGCAATAGTGTTTCACAATATTGATGTTTCTCCTATGTTTTGTTTGTAATCTCTTTGTAGTAGTTGCCCCTTATACATATAAACCCCAGTGTGTCTTGTGTTCATTATCAGGTCTAGTTCATATCTGTGTATGACTGTCTCATTGCTGATCTCAATTCTGTTCCTGATGATCTGTTTTTACCTGATGTTTGGAGTTGTTTTATACCTTCATTTTGTGTTTTTGTTTTTTTAATTGACTTAAATTTACACTGCATTTGGATCCTGCTTTCCCATGTTTCTGAGTTCAACTATGTTATACAAAGAGGGTTACTTGTTTATTTCTTTATTATTATTTCACAGTGACAGGCATTTGACACATGCCCAGGTAGATTGGGCCATAAAACATTTGTGGCTGAAACCACCTCATCATTTTATATCCCCCATCAGCTTGCTGGCCAGAGCCTATAGGGAGGAACTAGCAAACCGAACAAAGAAGTGATGCTGGTCACCTGTTTTTAATGTCCTGTGCACAAGAATAATGATGAGTTCTCTCGACAGCCTTTTCAAGCACTGACTTCCTAGCAGACCTTTGACAGGGCCACGGGCAAATTCTTGCAAATCCATTGTTTCACTCAGGATACAGCAATATGGATCTTTGCTTACGTTTAAGTAATAACTTTGTGCAGTACTGTGGTACTAATGATCTTTTAGCCATTATATTTAAGCAATGCATCGACCATTAACCTGTGTGGTACTGAAATATCATGCATTCCTACGAATAAATTCTAATTTTATTAGTATTTTATGATATTTATTTGTATTTCCTTTTACAGTGAGCCAGTATGAACTGCTGGCAAAACTGGTTCCAGTTAGATTGATGATAAAGCAATGTAAAATGCATAACGATGTCTGGGGTGCGTAAATATATACAAATATATGCATAATTTATGTCAAATGCACTATTTCACACATAATGACAAATCTGAAGAAACATTTTGTAAATGAGGTGTTTTGACCCTATAAACAGCACTTTTAGATCATTTTTAGTTCATTCTGAATCAAGCACTCTATCTAAAACAGCATAATTTCATCAAGAGCAAAGAAGCACCCAAGACCTTTCAGGACAGAACCTCCATCTGTGCGACACGCTGAATGCTGAGCAGTGTTCCTCGTATCCTAAGGCCTCAATATGTCCACAATCTCCTGAGGAAATCCTGCAATTCCACAAATTCAATCTCTAAAGGTTTCGACAGACCAAGAAATGTTTTTTGTAACTTTGGAGGTGATGTGAGGTCTGTAAGTGCTTGGACTGAGTTTACACAAACTCATTCACTTTCTGCCACATAAAAGCACTGGCTGCTTGACTGAACCTCAGGTTTTGTTCAAGTTTAATTTTACTGATAATATTTTTTAATCAAGTTATTGGTGCAGTGCAGTTAACCTGACATTGGAGCAGTCTGCCAAACAAATTCATTTTTAAAACAACTACGTAATAAAATAAATTAATAATTAAAAATATATATACACACACATTTAAAAAACATTAACAAGTGTCACATTATGCTGTTTAGGAAGCACGAGTAAACGTAAACAGTCTTTAATCCACAGAACACAGGGGAAATCCACACAATAGGCACTGGAGCAAACACATGTACATAAACGGTAGACCCGACAAACACAGAACGCAAAGGCATCGACTTAAATACAAGGGATAATTGGAGAAACACAGGTGGATCACATATGAAAATCAGACTAGACGAGGACAGGAACATGACCAAATAAGGACAAACAGGAACAGAAACAGGGGCAACACATGACACAGACAGTCCAGAATCCTGACAACAAGACTATTATTCAAAACACTGGGGCTGGTCAATTTTTCAAATGTTTTTGAAAGAAGTTTCTTATGCTCACCAAGGTTGCATTTATTTGAATAAAACAATAATATCAGGAAACATTATTACAATTTAAAATCACTGTTTTCTATTTGAAAATATTTTAAAACGTGATGCAATGCTGAATTTTCTGCATCATTTCTCCAGTCTTTAGTGCCACAGAATCACAGACGAAATAAAGAAAGAATTCATTTCTTTCCTGAATGAATGAATGAATGAATGAATGAAAGAAAATTAGGTTGAATGGATTGAAGTAGTAAGATATTACAAGGACATATTGCATTTTACAATACCGCTTCAAAATTACATACAGATACGTATAGATAACCTATGGGAAAATACATACAATATATATATATATATTTTTTAAATTATTTTTGTAGTTTTGCTTGTTTGTTGCATGCTTGTTTGTTCTGCTGGGACCAGTGTCTTTTTGTGAAGATAGTGAACCAGAGTCAGAACTCTATAGCGTGTTCTCCTCAGCAGCTCTTCAAAGTTCACGTGAGCACTCAGGATTCAAATAGTGTCTCTGCTCTGCTGGCCTCAGACATGCACTACATGACATCTTTAATTCATCCTGGAGATTAGAAGACTGACTGACAGTAATATGGAGTCAAAGTGAATCAGCTGCTCTAAAGGCCTGTCAGTATCAGATCGGGACAGGCAGCAAGGCTTGTTTTGGTTGTTGTTTGTTATGGATTCAGTAGCATGATAAAATCAGTGAAGCACGGAAAAAGAGCTAGATATGAATGCTAAACGTGTTTATATATGGGTGAGACTGTCTGGTATTTTTTGAGTGAGTTCTTGGTATGTATGTGGAAGAGAGTGAGCTTTTTTTTGATATTGGGAGTGTGTGTGTTTATTTGATTTGATTTGCATCACTAACACTGCTTAGGGTAGTGAAGGGTTTGGGACTGAGTTCTTCTTTCCATTACTATTAGCACTATCTGACCATTTCCCTGCAACTCAAAGTGATCAGTCACATTCAGGTGATTGGATCAAAAGGTTATCACCCTTTTAAAGCTACAGAATAACTTAAGTATATGATAGAAATTGAATTAAATGATCTGGTGTTATACAGCTAGTCATATATTTGGCAAGGGGGGCTTATCTTGAGAACAAGGCTTATCTACAGCCGTCACAAGAGGCATCTAATGACATTTATGTGCTTCCAAACTAATTATACTGAAGTACACCAACGACAAGCAAAAGAGAAATTAAATTAACACTCAAGCATTTATCAGTATGTTAAACAGTTTTCTAATCCTTGAAGAGCGTGTGTGAGCGCTATTACTCAACTCTAATGAGGGCTGGGTTGTGCTTGTGTGGCATGCCGTGAGGACTTTATCACTCGTCTTCTGAAGATCTGATTGTCATATTGGAATGAAGCCAAGACAATCGTCCCATCTGGACCCTTACGCATCTGGTGTCATCCCTCTCTCTATTCACTTTAGTTCATTGTCTATATGACTGAAGGACACGTGGGAGAGAAAATAAAGAGAGGAGCACCAGCTGTTGTTCATTTCACGCAAACTCAAACTGTGTGAATCATTGTGCATCTGTATATTACGTGTGGGTGAGGTCCATTAAAGTGCAATGAATTGAAATCCTGCTCTAAGCTTTCTGGTACTTTCCAGAAAGGGTACAAAATAGGACTTAAAACTCTTAAAGAAAATGAAAAGTTTACTTGACACCGTTTTCAAAACGCAAACTTTTGAAAATGGGTTTCAAGGTGCAGGTTTTTGAAAATATACCATTTTCATCTCTGTGTAAACTATAAAAATGCGGTGATGTCATACGTATTCAGTCTGTAGGCATGTGTGAGTTTCTTTATGACGTGACATCGCCAACTACTGGCCTGGCATGCATAATACAGCAATTTTAGTCATTTTCGCAGATCTGCGTGAATAAAAATCATTACTCAGGGTTTCACACAAAATGTGGGAAATAGCTAAATATTGTGTTTGGGTCATTAATGTGTTAATATTTATACATGTGTTTAGTACAATAAATTAAATATCAATATTGTGAATTTGTTTGTATAATTTTAACAATTTAACAATTCAACAATGCTGTCAAAAAGAATATTCTGACTTTAGGTAGACCATTTGTTTTTCTTCTACATGTGATCTGTCCATAATCTTCACAGGTAAAGGAATAGGTCATCCAACGATGCAAATTATGTCACCCTCAACTTGTTACCCCATGAGTTAAGAATAAGACTTTTGTTCATCTTCGAAATACATATGAACATATTTTTAAAGAAGCTCAAACATGCTTGCTTGACACAAGAGAACCAATGAGTTTCGTTCTGCACATTTGAGCTTCTATTAACCATATTTGATGTGCCCTATTGTGTGTGTGTGTGAATAAAAGCCTAAATGAAATCTGAAAATATCCACTTGATTCATATTGATTATTTTACAATGTCTCTATAGATTTTTGGTGAACTGAGCCTTCAGTGGAGGGACAGAAATTTCTCAGGTTTCATTCACAATATCTCCTGTGTTTAAAGGTGAACAAAAGTCGAATGGGTTTGGCACGACATACAGGCTGAAAAAAAGATATGACCCTTTGAAGTTGTGAGGAAAAACATCAAATTCTAGCTATTTATAAATGTTTATCATTGGCATTTACAGATCGTATTGTGTTGTCAGTGTGCCCTGTCCTTCAAGCTCAAACACGCTCCCGATCGTCATGCTGGAAAACTGCTTCATTATGTAATTAGCATGTGATTGGGTAGGCGAGAGAAAATGCACTTTGATTCCACGCCTTAATCATTTAGTCACAGCGCTGCGCTGTCTGTGATGGGCTTGAAAGGGGAACAGCTACTCTGTGTGAGGCTTCTAATGTGACTGATACTACGTTTGAAGTGAACGCCGCAGACAGCAAATGACTGCTGCACTGATTTAACAGCATGTGTCCAGTCCTTGTTGATTTAAAGAACCTGAACTCAACCGATGGTGTGTACGGAGGGTCGATTTTGATTATGTTAGATTTATGATATTGGATGATAAAATGGTGCAGAGATTTGATATTGATGAGGTTATATTGGATCATATTTGTGGGTCAGTGGTGCAGAGATTTGATATTGACAGGGCTAAATTTGATCATATTATGGCTGAACAGTGCAGAGATGCTGTTTATTGGAAAGCGGAGATTTGATTGTGTTGGTGTGTGATTAATGATTCGTTGGTCATGGTTGTAGTTTTAACAAAAGTGATTATGATGTAGATAAAAAGGACTGTTGTCATGCGTTATGTTGCAAACTCATTGTTTGCTTGATTTCAGGAAGCATATTAAAGTATTACTGTACTTTATGTGAATACTTGCCCCGCTTCTCTAGATAGAACATTATATGTGTAGTATCATTGTAAAAATTTCCATCTTCATGTCATCGTGCACATGTTTTTGGCTTTGAAATCTTTACTGATTTTAAAAAAGCAAATGTAATAATTATGTTTATATTGATAGTAATACTTCATGATGAACACTGAATCAACTTTTTACTTCATTACCAATACATCGTTTTTTAGAAAAATTATGTTATGTCAAATATCCATCAGGCCTTGGAGGAAGGTTTATTTGTACATCTTTATATTTCAATACATTATGTGTTTTAAAGAGCCTGGATCATAAAAATATATGCATTTAAATATAATCTTATTAAGACATATTATTGGGAGTAATAACTGATATTTATATGCATTTTATATTAATTTTATATAAGTAGTCTGGTATACTATACTATACTACTATACTGATGATCTCATTTATTTACATTACAAGCTGTCAGAATTTTCTTTACTTTTTGAATTTAATAATTTTGTTTTTGGCATATACTGTAAATGTCAGCAATATAAATAAATTTAACCACACCAAATTGCAAATTTTGCTCAGTCTGGGCCTCTGAATAAGACTGAGTTGCTGAGTTGATTAATTAATTAATCCCTCCTTGAGTGTAAGATGCAAATTCTCCTATACCTATATCCTAAATATATATATATTATTATTTATTTATTAGTTTTTGGCTAATGTTTAATAAACTGTTCCATTATGTTATTTATTTATTTATTTATTTATTTATCACTGTAGGCTCATACTGTTTGTCACACTCTGGCCCTCGAGATCCATTTTCCTGCAGAATGTGTGCTGTGATTTCGAGATGACAACACGTGACGTTCTACTTGGAGCTGTTCACACCCTTGGACTCGGACTTGGAACTATCGCACTATCAATGCCTAAACATGAATCTGAGGTGGTCAGGTTGTAGCTCTCAGAAAACTCCCAGTTCACAAGTTGTAATTACAAGTTCTACGAGGACGTGAACACTTTTTACAAGTTGAAATCTTGTAATAACGGTAATTGCGATATGGCATGAATGCAGATCCAACCCTAATCTAACACACCTGAACAAGCAAATCAAGGGCTTTATCCGAAATCGCTATACCCTCATTCACTATTAGAGAATGAAAACTAGTGAGTGCACTGGGACTTGGAGTGCACCAGATGGACTGCCACTTTTGCATAGTTGGTGCTTGCTGTTTAATAATCATTTGAAACTGCCAAACTAGAAGCTCCAGAAGCAAGATTAAAGGATTTATCTTAACCTCTTTCTTGGAAATTATGTATAAACCCTATTAAACAATTAAAAAATAAATTTACAGTGAATTTATACCTGTGTTGAATTAGGTGCACCGTGGACAAGCGTTTTGTAAAATGAATGGGTGGATAATTCAGCTGAGGGCGCCATCTACTGGCAAGATGCGAGAATTCATTCCACATGTGACTCTCCCAGTGCATTATGGGGGTTCTCTAGCCGTTGAGCATGCACCGGTTGTACACTAGTTTTTGCAGTGCATTGTGGGATTGAATGAGTGCACTCGAGAAACGTCCACTATGACACAGATGGCTGTCCCCTCAAATAGTGTCCTATTTAAGGGTATAGGGGGGCGATTTTGGATACTTCATGATTAGAGTTACAGGCAATTGAGTTTAATCAAGGTTGGAGCTAAACTCTACAGGAAAGTGGATCTTGAAGTCCAGAGTTGAGAACCCCTGCTTTACAAGGTTAATATCTTAGCAGTCAACTCCTCCAAATTGAATTATACATCTTTACTGTATGTTATTGGGTTTTATTATTTTATTTTCCTAATATAATTAAGACACCAAGGTAACTGTCCAGTTACAGTTCTTGCTGGTAGATGCCAATAAATACCAATGCAAAAATGGCAGAATTCAAATTGCATACATCCAGAGGTCATGCACCAGCCAAGAAACTACCATTGAAATGAATATGGTATATACCTCCTTAGATATAACAACCATTTCTACATCTCATAAAATAAAACAAACTGTGGATGATCTCGCCACCTGTTGGTCAGATGGTCTCTTCCTGTCTGACGTGGGCAGATTTTAGCCAGAATAACCTGATATGTAGACAAGGCTACTATACTTAGTCAAAAGAGTCCTTTTTATTTATTAGCTAGAGAGCTATTTCAAAGTGCTTGATTTGCATTAACTGATTTGCCTTTTCCCAGTTTGAATGTGTTGCTAGCAGACATTCTTTGCAGTCCTTTTCAAGATATGAATGTCTGTCCTTCTTTCACGCCTTGTGGACAACTATTGATAATGAGAATGCCTCTGTAAGCTTCTTTTGTCTGTTTAGTATATTTTTGATGCCACTTTATTCAGTGGTGATTAAGCTAATTGATGTTTGCTAATGTATGTGGCTCTAAAACAGAGCCTGAGCGACAGGCTGTCATGGCTGTCTATTCTTTAGTAACTACTCCTACCTTTCAGAGAGCTTTTAGGTTTCTAAAGCGCCATTCTAAGGCATTGTTTCAGTAATGGCACCGTGAGTGCTGTCAGGCCAGGCTGTGTGGTGTATTTGTCAGGGTCTGACAGATAGACTGGTTTGCAAATCTCAACAATCAACCACGAGACAAGCTATTCTAACGAAATTAAAATTGCCACCCTATTGCTGTCCAATGCCTTTGTCTTGGAAAGTGGCTGAAGTATCTGTGTTGGTTGTGTTACTGTGTTTATCACGAGCGTTTCCTTTTGAAAAAGAATGTGCTTAATTGTATTGAATGTCACTTAAAATCTTAATAGTTTGTTTTCAAAAATCTGTACTTGCAGATATTAAAATATTGATGAAGTAAAAGGCCACTTAAATGTACTTAGTGTAAACTTTCATGACTATGCACTCTTAAAAATAAATGTGCTTAAAAGGTTCTTCACAGCGATGCCATAGAAGAACCATTTCTGGTTCCACAAAGAATCATTCAGTCAAAGGTTCTTTAAAGAACCATCTCTTTCTTACTTTTTTATAATCTGAAGAACGTTCTTTCGCCACAAATAATCTTTTGTGAAACAGAAAGGTTCTTCAGATGTTAAAGGTTCTTTATGGAACCATTTAGACAAAAAGGTTCTTCTATGGCATCGTGAAGCACCTTTATTTTTTAAGAGTGTGTCTCTAATCACACTTAAGTACCCTTTTAAAAAAAGAGCATGTCAATGAAAAAGTCTTAGTACATTTTAAACCTTTGTTTTAATAATCCTTTTGTTCTGCTTTAAGTTTGATTGATTAACATATTTTGATATTAGATTTAGAAGTTAAAAGTTTGTCATTACAAATATGTAATTAACACATATCACAGTTAATTAATATTTTGAAAAAGAAATGATCAGGCATAATCAACTTTCAAAAAATATACAGCATTTAAAACCCTTTTTAAAAAATGTTATAAATATGTTGTTATTATTATGTTATTATTTACCTAATGTACCACATGATGTTGCTTATTAGAATCATACCATATAAGACTCAGTCTTCATATTAACCAGGGTCTGGCTATGCCACAAGATGTCATATAATTTCACAGATGAAGCTGTCTCACCCCTCAAAATCGAGACAAGAAGACAGAGTGAACCACAGAGCATTTGGACCACAGCTCCATTATGAACAATCATAACAGTCCAAATCTGATTCATACATTGTTCACATTTGGTGATTTTAACATGTAAAGGGCTTAGTTTGCTCATCATTTCAGATCTGACTCACAATGAACGAACTGAAGACATAAATAAAAAACAACTAAACAAAGAATGTGTCATTTCATTCCCACCTTCAAATTGATAGTCTTGAACATGCTGCTTCTCACATTTGTTTTTGTCTAATTACAGGCCCTTTTCTCAGCAGCTAGGAGTGAATTGACATTTTAACACAATTAAAAGAAGTCAAATCAAAGACAAGAGACAAAACTTTTGCAAAAAAAAAATTGCACTGCTTTATTATTCCAGAAGTTTAAAAAAAGGCTATGCTGAGATAAAAATAATTACTTTTGTGTTAATTAAATATTGATATGTTTTTACAAACATGTAATGTGAATCGAGAGCAAAACAAAAGAAACAGTGTTATGGAGTTTTAACTATTCACGGTCATTATCAATGGAAACTTTAGACAGTTATTATTTTTCAAGGATAACATGACTTAATTAGCCAATAACTGCAGAGATATCACCAAAATAAAAGCATAAAACATACATAATATCCAAATAACACAAACAAATACAGAGTTCTGGCATGAAACTCTAGATGGCGCAGTCCGATAGGTCTAACTCAATCTGATCTAATGACATCATTATCACATGGCACAGCTGATTGGTTCTCTCTTGTATTGGTAGCCAATGAGCTCGCTTCTCAACATTCAAATATATGACTAGTGCTTGCCGTAGCAATTGCAGCTTGCTTCAGAAACCCTCCACCTTCCCCAGCTCCACCTGTATAGATCTGCTACGAGGTGATTCATGTATGCTATATGGGGGTTATTTCATGTATGCTATATTTGCAGCAGCAATATTTCTTACATGCTCACAGCAGCATGTTGTGGATGTATTGGCAGTAGCAAGTCTCGGTACTTGCACTGCCGCAGCAGCGTAGCAGAAATATGACAGAGATATAGTTCATGCAATAATAGGATTAAATACTTCCTTGCTGAACTAATTAAACTGTGCAATTTATCATCTTGGATCTTAATCCGGATGTGAGCAAAGAAAAAAAAAAAAACAGAGCAAATTGTGTAATATCAATACAAAATCATATGTTATATTAATATAACACAACATTTGAAAAATAGTGCTGCTTTTACAAGCAGGAAAAAAAAAGTGTTTAGAAGCCTTAAATTAACATTTGAGCACATTCTGTAACTATTTGGCTCTTATTTGCATGCTAATCCTGAATAAATTAGATGTCATTCTGTGGTCATTGTCAAGGGTCTACAATAGACTGCTATGTCCACGTGTTCAATGCTAAAATAATATTGAGGTCATGTCCCATTCTCATGCTGTTTTTAAAAAAGCATCTTCCTGATGCCGGTGGTGGTTTTGAGCCAAACTCTCTATGTGATTCCACATCTGCTCATACACAGCTGCTCTCTGTGCTGCCTTTTGGAAGGAATCAATGCTTTTAATGGCTGTTAGAGAATAGAACTCAATTCTACTCCAAGATTTACATTCATTTCAGAGATCTGTGAAATACAAATTGTAGTTTTGAAATGGCTAGTCAACAGTAAGAGTATACATTACAAACCTGGAACTAATTAACAAACAAGAAAAACCTGGTATATGTTCAAAAGAGCATTCTAACATACTGTGTCTGTAGAATATGCATGTATTCATATGGTGTAAAAACTTAAAGCACACTACGTGGAACATAATTCCTACTATATTGCGTGTAATAAACAGTAGAATGTCACAGAATTAGTGAAACATAAGCAAACACTACCAGGATATTGTACGTTATCTGCTGAGATAATGGAGTGTGCAGTCATGTAAAGTGTATACTACACAGTGTTTAGTAAATCACTTCTATATGGCTGTTGTTGAGCTTTTGTAGCCAGATCTGCATGAAAGGTTCTTGCGCTCATGTGGCTCATCCACTGCATCCAGAAACAATTAATTAATGGATCCTTTCTCATTATTACATGGCTCTTTGAACAATAAAATAATTGTCTTTGTGTGCTTGGAGTGTCAGATGGCTTTGATCCTGAAGTAATGTGAATTTCTGAATAATAGCCTGGCAACCCATAACAGTAAATTCAGAAAATGTCAGACATTGTCTTGCGTAATTAGGCACTTTTAGCTTCAGCAACCATCTAAATGTGTCTTTAGCAATTTATTAGGACACCAAGAGACAACATTTATCATTTATAACTGACAAGAAGAAAAAGAAGAATTTTACAATAGCAGCTGCAACTTGACCAGACTCTATTCACTGACCTTCACACTTACATATCACCTGAAACAACAGTACAGGGCAATGAGTGTATATGATGACCTTCTACCCCGTCTGTTCCATGTGTGAAGGACAAACCTGTCAACTATGACAGAACAGGGAATTTCTTCCCATTATCTCTCTCTCTCCCACTTGAAAAAGTGCAGCTTATCCCTGTCGGAGAGAGCTTATCTTTGTACAGGTTATATCCATTATAAGCTTACTAGAAAACCTGTACCTCTACCTAAATTTCTGCAAAACGTAACTATACATATGATTTACTGCAGTTTCCAGCTGAAATTTCACACTTTTGGTAGTAAAACACTAACAGCTTTTATTCCTTTTCACACAAATTAGGGTTAAGTAATTTGATTAATAAAAACGCACTTTCTATGCACAATACTATTACCTCAAAACATTTTTTATGTTGTGTGTAGTTTGTAAAGTGATCTATTTTGAAGTTTGCATCATATAACCAGCATATGTATGGCTTTCCTTACATAGTAAACTTGCTCAGTAGCCCACCTGGTACAACATTATACTTGAGATGCAGAGTGCTCTAGAGACTGTCGCCCTTTAAAAAACAATCCCATAAGTCATATGTGCAAGCAGCTTATTATGACCTATAGTTACCTTCTCTAACAGGCATAAAAATAACAAGAGTGTTTTATGTTGCGTGAATTTTTCCTATTTCAAATTCATAAAATTTACATTTACATTTGCCAGACACTTTGGAAAGCAGTTTACAGTGCATTCGAGGTGTACATTTTATCAGTATGCGTGTTTCTTGGAATCAAACCCATGATCGTTGCACTGCTATAACGCAACACTCTACCAATCGAGCTACATGAACCTCAAATCATTATGCAGATAAAAGGGCACAATACATTAATATGAACGTTTCTGTGGCATGTCCTGTTTCCAGTAGGGATACTAATTTAGTAAATGCTTATATGGGTCATTTTTTCAGGGAAGTGTCAAATGACCTAAATTACGTAATAGAGCAGTAACCTTTTAGCGCCACTCACAGGACTTTTTCAAACTTCTGCGATACATACAACAAAGTAATAAAACATTGGCAGCATCATGCATCTATTTCAGATAAAACTGAATGCGCTTTTAATGCACTCACTATACAATTCACTTTGAAAGTGTCGCAAAACATGGCAAAAGAAACATAAAATGTTGCCACAGGTGGTGAGCCTGGGCTGATTATATCTGTTGTCTTTTCTGCCAGTTATATACTGTACTTGTTCTTATGCAGGGAATAACATATATTTTGATATAAGGTCAGAGTTTGGCCCCATCAGCCCTTGCTGGTAGATCACATAATTACACCATTCTGATGCAAAAAAAAAAAAAACCTTCCCCATTGATGATGATTAGCCATGTAATTCTGACCTGTCACTTAGTATTATATGAGTTCTTGCAGAATAAAATTGTGAATACAATCATCATTGTGTGGACATTGCCGACAGTCAACAATAGACTGCTATTTCCATCTGTTTTTTTGCAAAAATAATATTGAGGTCATGTCCATTGTCTTGTTGTTTTTAAAACAGCCTCTTCATTATGCCAGCAGCAGCTTTGAGTCAAACTTTCTGAGTGAAAGCAGTGATATAACTCATCTGCTCATACACAGCTGCTGTCCGTGCTGCCCATCGGCTGTTATCTGAGGGCTCTGCGCTTTGACTGCTGCAAGAGGCCAGAAATGAGTTCCACTCTATTAAACTCAGCCAGTAAAACACAGTAATAAATTGCATAACCATCTAGTAAAGCCTATAACCTGATGTCTTCAGAAGAGTTTTTAAGTATTTGCGTCTGTATGCATCTGTGTGTAACCGGTGTACTGGTTAATGATAGTTTGCATAAGTATTACTAAAAAAAAAATGAATAACCTTTAGTTGCTTTATATTTTTTTGATGTTGATTATATGAGTGCTTGATATTATATTGATTTTTTTTAAGTAAATCCTTTAAACTTTTCATGCCGTGTCACCATGACTATAATTATGTTTAATTTTGATTTATTTTGAGACAGCAGTGCATTTCTTGGCCAATTATAAATGAGTTTCAGAGTTGATTGTGGAGTGGATGTTATTTATGAGTTGAGTTTTAGTTTTTTCAGTTGAGATATGTTTTTACAGAACACTTGATTTGATTTGGGGTTTGTTCCAGAGAGTGCTGTTGCAGCAGTATAACTGTGTTCCAGCTTTCTCCTCTGAGTCCTCTTCAGAATGGACAAGCCGTCTGGATTGAGCAGAAATAGATTGGTGTGAGACAAAGAGCAGGCAGGTGGGAGCAGTGTGCTTAGGCAAACACACAGAGCTACAGGCGAGAGAGAAAAAAAGGATTAAAAACAACCCCCTAAACTTCCCTCAACCTCCTGACCAAGACTGCTGAGCATACATTTTGAGTACAAATTTGATTTGACTCATTTGAATTAATATTTTAATTTCTCAATCATGCATTATTATTACATTTCCATTGTTAGTTCAACTAATGTAGTTAACAAATGGAACCTTATTATAAAGTGTTACTGTGTGATTTCTGTGCCACTATTATCCCTTTATATACTATTATCTATTACTATTATCACTATATTTACAACTGGGGAACTGGAGATAAATAGAGTTTAAGAGTTTAAACATGGTGGAGGAAAGAAACAGAACTGTACATTTTTATTCATTTTTCCAAAAGGATTTACATTGCTTTCTCTTGTCATTACATTCATGTATATTTGTGTATATAAATAACCATTTGAAGAATGTTGTATGTATTTAAAGGGATAGTTCAACCAAAAAATGAAAATTCTGTCATTAATTACTCACCCTCATGTCGTTCCAAACCCATAAGATTGTCGTTCATCTTCGGAACACAGATTAAGATATGTTTGATGAAATCCGAGAGCTTTCTGACCCTCCATAGACAGCAACACAACTGGCACATTCAAGGCCCAGAAAGGTAGTAAGGACATCGTTAAAATAGTCCATCAGTATAGAAAATATAGTGACATCAGTGGTTCAACCTTAATTTTATGAAGCTACAAGAATACTTTTTGTGTGCAAAGAAAACAAAAATAACTACTTGATTCGACGATTTCTTCACTTGCGTGTCAGTCTTTAACACAGCAAATATAGCATTTATTTGACCGAAATTTTGGAATTGTCAGCAAGCTGAAAATCTAGGTTTAAGGCCTTTCCACACTGAGAGCGAAAAAGCGAAACGAATATCGGACGCGATGATGCGCTGGAATAAAACAATAGATTTCTATGGATGCTTCCACAAGACCGTGAACATTCGCGCACCGAAAATGCAAATGTTTTTTTTTTTTCCGAACCAGTCCGACGAATCTTTTCAGTTTCGCAACGCGAAATCACAGGCCGTCCAATAAGATTTTAGCTAGGGTCACGAGACCGGAGCAGCTGCTGTTGCACAAAAGGGTGAGAGTGGTGGCACTGTTTCGAAAACCAGTGTAAACAAACATCGAAGAAGAGTATCCCGGATAAGAGAAGAGAGTGGATGCTGAGTTCTTGTTATTGTTGGTATTTGAGAACAGATTTATTCTCACATGTTCTTTATACAGAATAACATTTCTATTAATTGTCCACTGAATTATGTGATCTGTAGAGCACCGTCCGTTTTCTTCCACGTGCGCGAGTGTTATGAGTCAGAGTGCGTTAACTCTCTAGATCAGTGGTCGCCAACCCTTCGATCGCGATCGACTGGTAGATCTTTATCACTGTCCCGGTAGAGCCCGAAAAAAAAACAGTAAAATAAGTACAAAAATGCATTACATTTATGGGGTTATATTAATGTATCACTGAAGGGAACTGTCTTGAGAAAAGTTTCGATGGCAATGGCATTTTCTCCGTATAAAGCGCAGCGCTGCTTTGTTTACAGCGGTAAACAAGGAAAAGCTATAGTGCGGTCGGTTCATGAGCAGTGTTGCCAAGTCCGCGGTTTTCCCGCGGAATTGGGCTACTTAACACTGTTGCCACGGGTTGTTGTTCATGTCCGCGGGTTGAAGCGACCCCAATAACGTGATATTTAGTCCCTGGGATGTGAATTTTACTGGAAGATCCCTGCCGAAAAACTTGTATTTTACCCCCGAATGCGATTTTTACAGGGGAATCTACGGTGGCCGAGAAGTGCAAAGCAAATCACAATTCTGAAAACAAAATAACAAGTCAGAAAACACAACGACA
>NW_015539890.1:352362-354522 GCF_001515605.1 Sinocyclocheilus anshuiensis | reverse complement strand
CTCTATTTTCCGTCTTGGCTGGCATTGGCCAGTGATGGTTGCAACTTCACTGGCGTTGTGCAATAAGATTTCAGGTAGGTTAGGAAGGAAGGGAGTCCCCAAGGCGTTAACGCCATGTCTCGTTCGCGTCTCTCAGGGAACCGAGGTTACGACAGTAACCGGAGGCGTTCTTATTATCGTTGGTATTTGAGAACAGATTTATTCTCACATGTTCTTTATACAGAATAACATTTCTATTAATTGTCCACTGAATTATGTGATCTGTAGAGCACCGTCCGTTTTCTTCTACGTGCGCGAGTGTTATGAGTCAGAGCGCGTTAACTCTTTTTCTACACATGAAATATGAAAGCAAATAGACATGTGATTGACAATATATTTTCTGTATGTGTTTTGTATGCAGCTCATGGTATTTTTATAGCAATAAAGGATGTTTATGACAAATATTAGCAGTGTAGCATTATTAAACTTACAAAGAGTGCATGTGTCTGCTTATTAATCAAAATCAACTATAGATCACAATCGGAAGTTATTACAAGCACTCGATGATGGTTTAAAGAGGGTAAACAAATACATTAATAATTACATACATTTTCAAGTGTAGCTTGATGCTAATTGTGCTTCTAATTATATTTTAGGATGTAGCTTATTCTTGTAAGCGTTATAGATAGTTTGTGTTTCTGGTATAGAACCAACTTTGTTGATCTTCATTTAATGCTGTATATTGATTGAACAGTGTACGATGTTAAATCCATTTAAGAGATACATATCTGAGGAAAAATCATTGTTGGTCGGCGCCACCTAGCGTGCAGGCGTGAATTAGCAGAAGGCGAACAATCATTTCGCGTTCGGTGTGAAAGCACCATTCGTTGCCGATTCGCCTCGCTTTTTCGCCTCCCCCTCGGTGTGGAAAATCCTTTATACACTTACCAATGAATCGGACGCTACATTTTATTCAAAACCTGTTTGAGATTGACTCAATATCCTCTGTGCCTTTTGGCTTTAAGAAGATTTCCAGAAAATTAACTCATAATTCCTGTTCTTTCCGACAACAAAGCTCTTTAACAAACAAACTCGTAATTACAACTTTAGAAGTGAGAAGCAGGACATTTTTAGCAGTACCCCTAATCCTTATAGCATATCCCGATAACATCACTGTTTGTCATGAACAAATCCATCCATTATATTTCTGAAATCTGATCTGAATCCATAAAGTCTGAGCTTTTCTTGACAGGTAACTTGCATGATTGAGTTAGCCGATGAAACCGGTTACAAGGCAAGGGTTGCACTTAATTGGTTTGGAGAGAATCATGCTACATAGACACAGAAATATTGTCCTAGGGACAATTAAGAGTACTTTAAACGTTAAATAATGCTCATGTTGAAATGTAATTACGATTGAAGTAAGATTTAATGTTGTTGACAGCAGAAAACAGCCACACAAAGAGCTGAGACTCAGCACACATGGGAGGAATGCTTGAAGCAGTCAGCTGTTTCTGACTCAAATCTGGTTACTTGGATACAATAAATGTCAGTATTAATCAGCTAAATTTATGAAGTAAATGATTGCTGATGTTGCGACTCTTTCCTTATGGTCATCAAAACCAAAAGTAGTAATTGGTCATCAAAGATCTAATGTTTGCAGTTTGAAACAATTAGTCCCATCAGCTCCAGCTTGTTTAAAGAGCTTCAGACACAAATAATGTGCTTAGACAACAAATGCTGATTTGCATTGCTAATAGCTGTTTTAAATTGCTAAATTAGTTTTATTTGAAGAATGTGGTTATGCATACAGTTTCTGTGCTTCATGGAACTCAGCTAAAAGAACTCGTGCTCTGGCAGCCAATCAGAGAAGACAACTGAAGTGATGTGTGTCATTTCCTGTTTTGTGTTGGTGTATTGTAGTGAGACATATCTGTTGCCTCACTGATTTGAACTGTCTTTGATTGTGGCCTGTGTTACAAACCTCTTACTCCACCCTGCTTTATGCAGTTTTCCCAAATGGTAAAGACAAATATAAGTTCAAATGAATAAGTGAAAGTGAAAGTGACGTGACATGTGGCCAAGTATGGTTACCCATACTAGGAATTAGTGCTCTGCATTTAACCCATCCTAAGTGCACACACACAGCAGTGAACACACACACACCGTGAACACACACCT
>NW_015539890.1:344577-352276 GCF_001515605.1 Sinocyclocheilus anshuiensis | reverse complement strand
CACCTCAGTCGTGGTATTGAAGGTGGGAGAGAGCGCTGTACATTCACTCCCCCCACCTACAATCCCTGCCGGTACGAAACTCGAACCCGCAACCTTTGGGTTACGAGTCCGACTCTCTAACCATTAGGCCACGACTTCCCCATAACAAAGTAGGGCTGGAAAATTAAGATTAATTGACTGACTGACTGATTGATTGATTGATTGATTGATTGATTGATGGATTGATTGATTTAAATTAAAATTAATATGGTGTGTTACATATATTTAAAAAAAATAATTAGGCTTTTTTGGAGCAGTGGGCAGCCATTTATGCTGCGGCGCCCGGGGAGCAGTTGGGGGTTCGGTGCCTTGCTCAAGGGCACCTCAGTCGTGGTATTGAAGGTGGGAGAGAGCGCTGTACATTCACTCCCCCCACCTACAATCCCTGCCGGTACGAAACTCGAACCCGCAACCTTTGGGTTACGAGTCCGACTCTCTAACCATTAGGCCACGACTTCCCCATAACAAAGTAGGGCTGGAAAATTAAGATTAATTGACTGACTGACTGATTGATTGATTGATTGATTGATTGATTGATTGATTGATTGATGGATTGATTGATTTAAATTTAAATTAATATGGTGTGTTACATATATTTAAAAAAAATAATTAGGCTTTTTTTTCTCACTTCAATATCCTTTTTCCACTTCCTTTGGATAATCATCTGTCTCAAATTTAAGTTAACATGATGTCATGGCATCTTTAGCATTACAAAATGGAAATAAATAAATGCTGCTTCATTTTTTTACAGCTGCATGTAGATACATACGGTGGTTGTAATAACATAGTAATTAAGTATAATACTTTAAAATTTGGCAATTCCAGAGCTAATGCATGTACACGGGTGCCAACATATACCTTTATACAAATAAACAAAGTGAAAAATCTGAATAATCTGTGTTTCAAAGATGTCATGCACCACTAGCATCACTAAATAAAATTGCAAAAAATAATGATTGCTTTTTTTTTCTTGTACTGTAGATACATATGGTGGTTTTTAAAACTTTGGAATTAAATGTAATAATTTAAAATGTGGCAATTCCAAAGCAAATACTTGCAAACAATATCAGACATAAGCATTTCTAAAAAAAATAATAATAATAATCTCAAATTTATGTCATGAAACAGATATTAAATACTTAATTTATGTAAATATATTTATGATTACAAGTTTTAACTTTGTGTGATTAATCAATTAAACGTATTGTTTCTGTTTTGTTTAATGCATGGCCTACATAAAAGATTCTTATGAATAGAAAAATTAAACTTTACATTTTTCTCTCTCTCTGAATAACACCTCCAGTCTCATTTCATTGATTGCAGCTGAGGGTAATCTAGGTTGGTGGTTAGTGATTAGGTTAGTATCACATTTACTGTGAGTGTAGCATATCATTGTATGTTACGCATCTAACCAGACTTTGCATCTATTATTATGACTTTTATTAATATCAGATACAAATTAAAGAGCAATTAATGCAGATATCGAGCTAAATCCACTTATGTTTTTCTACAAGTTTATGAATTACTGTTAAAATAAGACTAAAATAAATACATTGGTGATTGATAGTTAATTTTCTTTGATTGTATGAACATTTCCCAGCAGCTCTCCAAACTCCTCTGTTCTCCTGCACTGCTTTGATGGCTGATGAATATCCATGAATATAAATGATCAGACTGATTGGTTCTCGGACTTGAATTGGCTGACGGCGCTCCAGGTGGTGACAGAATTTACAGTCTGAAATTCTCGTGTATATATGCAGATCCTTCACGCAGCAAATGAGCAGAATCGAAATGATTACTCATCTGACGTGTCTCGCCATTGTAAGTCACTCTAAATCAATTAACTCTGAATATCTGTCAAAGAAGGTAGAGGATTTAAACAGCTCTACATATCCCATTAAACTTTATCTGAGTCTGTTCACTCAGGAGTGCAGCAGTGGCTTAGCTCTCCACACTACTGCATTCTCAATCTAGATATCGTGCTCTTCAAACGTAATGTTGTTACACTCAGGGCCTTTATTATGAATGTGACAGACCTTGCCTGTGTGTTGGGTTTTAAACGCGTTTCCTCAAGCACGCAATAGCCATTGAATAATGAAATGAATTGAATCCAAGCTCTTTTCTAATCTCCCGTGGAGAGAGATGGTTCCCTTGGCTCTGCCGTTAAACTCCACATAGAGAAGAGAGGGGATTTACGCTCTTAATGCTTATTGTAGCCCAAGAGTCATGTGACTGAAGGTGAATATTGTCTTTTAAGGAGGTACTCAGCGAGAGATGCTTAGATGTGCAGGTCTAACATCACCATGATTGGGTCCTTTTGTAACCTTGAATAGATCGTGCAAAAAAAGAAAAAGTCAACCATCATTTACTCTCGTGTTGTAGAGGAGAGGTGTCAGTGAATAAATGGGAAAACAAAGTAACTTGCGTTACTCATTTGAAAAAGTTACTCAGATATTTTGCTGTAAATTTAAAAGTTATGCATTGCTTTACTAGTTACTTGAACAAAGTAATGCGATTACCTCTGATTACCCCCCAACACTGGAAGTAATGTTTTGTGAGATAAACAGACCATAATTAAATGAATAGTTCACCCAAAAAATTATAATGTACTAACCCACAGGCCATCCAACTCTTAGTAGCATCAAAAGAGATCTGGAGAAATTCAGCATTAGATCACTTGCTCACCAATGGATCCTCTGCAGTGAATGGGCGCCGTCAGAATGAGAGTCCAAACAGCTAATAAAAACATCACAATAATCCGCGATCCATGCAAACCATTGTTTAATGCTAAATTTCTCCAAATCTCTTCCAGTGAAAAAAAACTAATTTACATGTTGAATGACATTAACTAAGATATATAAATGCTTCAGATCTATTTTAATTGTTAGTTCATGTCAATGAATGTAAAATAACTCCTCATGTTAACAAATGGAACCTTATTGTATAAATAATAATGATAATAAATGACAGAACATAAACATTCTAAGCAGTTTGCTCACATGTGACCTTTATCAAAACAATTTTTGAAATGTTGCCTTGTGAAAACCACGTATTCACTGTTTTGGAACAAACTACAGGTCTGAAAAAGCACATAATAATACATTTTGGAGCTTGAAAGTTCGTCTAACAATCCTTACTTAAAGGGTTAGTTCGCCCAAACAATTCTGAAAATTATGTCATTAATTACTCAGCCTCATGTCGTTCCAAACCCGTAAGACCTTCGTTCATCTTCATAACACAAATTAAGATATTTTTGATGAAATCTGAGAGCTCTCTGACCTTCCATAGACAGCAACACAACTGAAATGTCCCCAGGTCCAGAAACGTAGCAAGGACATCGGTAAAATAGTCCATGTGACATCAGTGGTTCAACCATAATTTTACGAAGCTACGACAATACTTTTTACTTAGTTTTTAGCGTCTTCCGCCAGTTTGGAGAGTACCCAAGAACGTAATCAACGTAATCAGCGCTGTTTACATTCAGTAGAAAGTGCGCGCATGCTGAACGTAAACAAGGCTGATTACGTTCTGGGGTACTCTCCAAAATGGCGGAAGATGGTAACTCGGGGACAAGAATTGTTTAATAAATTATGTTATTATTGTTTTCTTTGCACACAAAAAGTATTCACATAGCTTTGTAAAATTACGGTTGAACCACTGATGTCACATGGACTATTTTTACCGATCTCCTTGCTACGTTTCTGGGACTGGGAACATTGCAGGAACGAAGGTCTTACGGGTTTCGAACAACACGAGGGTGAGTAATTAATGACAGAAGTTTAATTTTTGGGTGAACTAACCCTTTAAAGCTACAAACGATTAATAAATAAAACTGCATTCTTCTTGTGGAAGAACATTATAGTCAGAGCTCTGTTTATATGTATGAGGAGTCACGCACTCAACAGGTACTGGGCTATCTTAATTTGTGTTACGAAGATGAACGAAGATCTTATAGGTTTGAAATGACATGAGGGTGAGTAATTAATGACAGAAGTTTAATTTTTGGGTGAACTAACCCTTTAAAGCTACAAACGATTAATAAATAAAACTGCATTCTTCTTGTGGAAGAACATTATAGTCAGAGCTCTGTTTATATGTATGAGGAGTCACGCACTCAACAGGTACTGCACATCAGGGACCGACTCGACAGGTCTAAAGTAGTCCAAATATAAACACTTATTATAGGCTCAAATAACAGCATACAGATTCGTAACGACCTGATTTTCAGTTTTGTGTAAACTATTCCCTTAAACACCCTGAGATTTTGCTTAATTTGTATTGACTAGCGTTAAGTATTTTTGTCCAGTTGATAACTCAATATTTCACTGCCTCAGAGTGTTCGCACATGGTTAGCCAATTGTGTGAGATTAAGCGCTGCAAGCTAACACGCTTTTTCCACAGGGAAACCACAAAGAGATTCTCTGCAGATACAGAGACACAGAAAAAATAAACAGCCGTAGTCAGTCAATGTATTTCTCCTTCATGATTTAAGGTATCATTTAGCAATCCAATGTCACCATAATGAAATCAAGGGATAATTAGAACTGTCAATTATCAAACACAAGGATCCAGGTCACACTCAAGTCTAGAATGTCCTTCTTGTGTACAGTTTATTGAGTGTCCTTCCTTTAAGTTGGAGCAGGTTTAATAGAGTGCTGCTTGTCTTGATCGCCACAGTAATTCCCATTACATCGTGCTGCCTGAAGGTTGCAGGTAAATCTGGGAGAAACAAACTGGGCCTCCACAGGAGAAACATTGCCATTGTGATAATATATAAGAGATATAGATATAGATATAGTATAAGAGATAAAACACTACCTTATAATTTACTGAAAAGGCTTTTATAGAGATCAGTCTAATTTCGCTGTAAGCCTCTAATATGCATTTTCGATAATTTTACAGGCAGTCAGTGAAGTGTATATGAAATGTATCAAGAATATTTCAGGATCATGAATACTTCCAGAATATGTTCTGCCTCCTATAGTTTGCTTGTAAGACTTCTGAAGAATGTAAAAGCATGTACATGTTTAGAAATGTCACATTAATTTCCAAAATCCATCCCAGAATATGCTTTAACATCATTATGTTTATAACAATGCTTGGGCCTCTGAGGGTTAGTTTTGCATTATCATTTACAATAATTTGGTTCATTTTAAATGTGTGTAAAGGTTTTAGAATATAAAGAGAGAGAAAAAAGAGATGATGTCCATAGTAAAGGTCTAGTGTTGTGTGTTGAATGCAGTTGAAATGCATCTATTGAGTTTTAACTAATTGTGTAATAACAGTAGACAGTAGTTAACTGAATCAATAGTTATAAACAGTAGCTAACTGAATCAGCACATGTTCTCTGTCTAAATTCATTGTTCTCTCTGGCCGATGCGTACAGTCTTTTTATCCTGCTGTAATTAGCTTTAGCCTGGCTTCACTGAGGTGAAAATTAATGTTAAAAAGATAGATTTTTCCTCTGTTACCTCATGCTGAACAGTCTGTGTGATTCAGAGCTGCTGAATTGACTCCTGCCTGACTGAAACAATCTCCAGAACTTTGTCATTCTTCTGAGTTCCTTCATCGCAACTTGATCAGTGGTTCTCAACGGCTTTTGCTCCAGGACTAAGATTTCACACTGGACGACAGTAACTTTTTTTTTTTTTTTTTGTACACAGTTAACAAAGGTCCTCGTAATTAAACATGTATTATTATTACTATTATTATTATTATTATGAACGTCATAGAACCAATGACATGTTATTGTTATATGTTGCGTCCATGCTTTCTGCAATCAATAATATATTTATAAAAGCACTTAGAGTAATTATTCTTGTGTATGATTTGAGCTGTAAAGTTATTTAAATAATAACTTTTTAAGGTTTACAGTGTTACATTGTCATGGCGAGAAAGTTGTAAAATTGTTTTAATTTTTTTTTAATGTTTAGCTACAATCATGTTAACATGCATATTGTCTGTTTTGGCTCCGTTCACTCCCATTTAGGGTTATATCATAAACAGAAACTGTAAAAACAAACAAACAAACAAACAAACAAAATCTCCTTTTTGTTTAGTTTAACATGAAGTACTGAAATAATAATAAAAAAAACGTTATGTAAAAATTTGCAAATTTCACAGTTTTAAACAAAATACATAGACATAAAATATATACACAAAAATACTAAAACTTATAATAAAATGACTCCAACTACAAATTACAAAAGCAATAGTATATATATATATATATACTTCTTTAAAATACTACTTTAATGTTTTTAATGTAGTCTGGGTTCAATTTTCTCCATTGTATTTGATGTAATCTGTTTGGCGTTTGCCTAATTTAGCTACTTTCTACAAAGTGAAGCATGGCTTTGCACCAAAATACAACCTTTGACATCAACAACCAAATCTGGCATTTTCAAAAGTTGATCAGCCTCTTTATTTCCCTATCATTATTATGAATGTTTATATGGTAAGTTGTGTTTTACTATTTGGATTTATATTTGGGTTTTTTCTCCCCTTGTTATTCGCAACCCTATCATAACAGACCCAATAACCATTTTTCAATCATGACCCACCAGTTCTGACGTAGAGCTCGCCGCTATGCATTGTGACTTTCGCTGATGAGTTTTTATGGTCTAATTCTCTAAATCCAGCAAACATCAACAAATCTCTTAAGGTTGATTGTTTTTGTATTTAAATAAAGAAACAATAGAGTGTTTGGCTACAGTGGAGCGTGAAGCAAGCACATTATCTGCGTCATTATAATGGAAGAGGGGAATCGATGTGCCCCGTGTGCCTCAAAGAAGCAGCGAACAAACACACTAACCCATGTCACACACACCGACACGTAAACTGAGCGCACAAGAGAGCTCGTTCACAAGTGTCTGTGCTTCTCCAGATAGTGTTTGCTATGTAAATTGGCATTGTTGTTATTACAGTGGTAATTAGCTAGAGCAGAGAGTGTGAAATAAAAGCTAGAGCCACAAACACGCAAGACTGACAGCTGACAATGTTCCCACACCCTTCAGTTTATGACTTGCACTCTTGTTTGCAGTTATGCATTCCTTTGCATTTGAACCTATGCATTTATAGAAGTAATAAAGAGAGGATTTGTTTGTGTTTACTCATGTGCTTCACACATCTGGTAAGTGGGATAGCCTACTGTATGTGCCTCATGTTCTCACTGACATGCATGTTATACCTGACGAACATCTGCCTTTTTTTTAAGGTCATTATATCCATTTAAGGAAAAGTCTTGTAGGTTGTGACACTTTCTATTATTGGCAGGGACACACACACACATACGTCTTCCTCAAGGCTTGCAATTTTCTCAGCCGTTTCACCCACAAGCCCTCTAAAAGACTGGCAATACTGGCATTGGATAGTTCCTATCAGTCTTTTTGTTTTAGCGAGGTCATCCTAGGTGTGTTATCTCATGTCTGCAGCACATAAACGATGTGTATTCATTTCACTGCACATTTTACATGTTGTAGCATTTACTCGGTGTGCACAAGCTTTACCAGACTGGATCATGAATATGAATTTGGTGGCATTTGCCCCAACACTGACATTGCTGTTTTGTTGTTATTAAACTATATGTGTTTAATGACTGGCTTTTAAATAAAATATCATAAAATATAATGATTATTCCTGAATAAAATAAAATAAAATA
>NW_015539890.1:342721-344454 GCF_001515605.1 Sinocyclocheilus anshuiensis | reverse complement strand
TGATTATTCCTGAATAAAATAATAAAATAAAATAAAATAAAATAAAATAAAATAAAATAAAATAAAATATATTATAATATATAGGTTCAACTTTTAAGTTGAAGTACTAAAATAAATGACTAAAACAAAATTACTTAAACATTAAAATTAAAATGGAAACAAAAATATGAAAATTAATTCAAAATATTAACAAACTATAATAGTATATCAGTGATGGCAAAACAACACTGCTACATGCATGTTCTTTGAAAGAAAAAAAACTGTGAAAAAATATATTATTTCTTCAGTTTCAGGAGAAATTATCTGAGCGAAATAAAAATGCTGTATAAAATAATGTTTGTAATGGAAGGGATTTTTTCTGCTATTTTAAAAGTAAAGAAATAAATATTTTTCATTCCTGGAACTGTTTTCTATGCCTATTTAAGACTCAAATTCTGTTAAAAACAAGTTGTTTTGCTATACTCAAGGTAATTTAATCTTGTTTTGAGGATGTTTGCATATGTTATTATAAAGCATGACTGTAAAAATACATGAGAAATATATATATATATATATATATATATATTGGTGTTACCTCTTGCTTTATTTGACTGTCAGAGCACTTTCACCCCATTCCAACTGTGAAATGTTCCAATAATGCATTTAAACATAATTTCAAAATCACTTTTCAGAATGGAAAACATTACTCATTTATAATGCCATTTTAAAATTGAATCAATATCCTAAAGCACTGGAAATGAGTCTGGTAATAATATGTACAGGTTTCTCTCTGGTCTGCGGTTTAGTCCTGGAGGTGCTTTTATAGCTGTATGAGTATTATAAATGGAAGGTATGAATATGATAGCTGGGACACGGACACACACATACTGTACGCACATAAATGCACACACATACACGCATTCACTCTCACTGTGTTTCTCTGTAATGCATTATGATCATTTGTTTCAGACCCCAGGCACTGAAACACATTATAAAATCCTGGAAAAAAAAAGTAATGTGAAAGAAAACCTTCAGGTCACACAGTTTAGGGATAGAGAGAGAGAGAGAGAGAGAGAGAGAGGGACAGGAAATTTCAGTCTGATACTGAAAGGCAAAAAAGGTAGTGACAGATTAAATAACGTTCATATATTAATGTCAAAAGTGTGACACATACAAAAAATGATAGATAGATAGATAGATAGATAGATAGATAGTTTTGATAATGATAGATAGATAGATAGACAGATAGATAGATAGATAGATAGATAGATAGATAGATAGTGTTTGTTTGGCTAGATGGATGGATGGATGGAGACAGACAGATTACATAGATAGATAGATAGATAGATAGATAGATAGATAGATAGATAGATAGATAGATAGATAGATAGATAGATAGATAGATAGATAGATAGATAGATAGATAGATAGATAGATAGATAGATAGATAGATAGATAGATAGATAGATAGATAGATAGATAGATAGATAGATAGATAGATAGATAGATAGATAGATAGATAGATAGATAGATAGATAGATAGATAGATAGATAGATAGATAGATAGATAGATAGATAGATAGATAGATAGATAGATAGATAGATAGATAGATAGATAGATAGATAGATAGATAGATAGATAGATAGATAGATAGATAGATAGATAGATAGTGTTTGTTTGGCTAGATGGATGGATGGATGGAGACAGACAGATTACATAGATAGATAGATAGATAGATAGATAGATAGATAGA
>NW_015539890.1:331906-342698 GCF_001515605.1 Sinocyclocheilus anshuiensis | reverse complement strand
TAGATAGTAGATAGATAGATAGATAGATAGATAGATAGATAGATAGATAGATAGATAGATAGATAGATTTGTTTGTTTACAAAGAAAGAAAGAAAGATAGAAAGAAAGAAAGAAAATTCAGGAGTTATACAGCTGTTTGTTTGTTTGTTTGTTTGTTTGGATGGATGGATGGATGGATAGATAGTACATACATACAAACAGAGAGAGAGAGAGAGAGAGAGAGAGAGAGAGAGAGAGAGACATTGAAAAAAAAAATATGCATAAGGCTAATTCTGTAGCCACAAACACTTCTGCATCTGTAAGGAATATATTTATATGTGCATTACTGTGGAATTAAATTAGCATTGTTGAATTCTTGAATAGTTCCTGAAGCAGTAAGTTTAATTCTGGCGGTGCTGATGTATTGTCTGATATTTCACTGTATAAGGTTCATTCTTATGCATCTATTACTAGTGCAGTAGTATGAAGACTGCAGAGGTACAAATACCTCCAGGAAACATTGAATTGTGTCTGCCTATAACCTCACCATACATCACGTGTCTCACACGCTTGGGGCGTCACCATCGAAAAGCCATCAGTGTAAGAAATGAAGGGGGAAGGAGGTGCTATTTCCCCTCCTTAACACAGACCTCAATTATGTCCCCCTATCCACCCCAATTAACCATCCCAACAGAAACATCAATACCAGACTGATGTTCCAGCAACCTCCATCCCTCACCAAACACTCAAATAATCCCACAACCACTGCAGGGTCCATCAATCCAACAGAGATGGAGAATGCTCCACATTAATCCATCTCTAGTTTGTTTCTGTGCCGGCTGTATTTGTTCTGTGGGTCTGTGCAAAAGACAGATTCAGATTCAGTGTCCTTTAGAGCAATTTAAACCTAAAGTATCAACAATCTGCTATGTTGTTTTCTTCCTGCTATTTTTGAGTATAGAAGTCTCTGTAACACTGGCAACAGTTGATATAAATGTGTTAATCTGAGAATTAGCCTGGAAGAGGCCTGTTCATTACATCCAAGATCAACTTTACTCTGTGGTAAACTTTTATTTGTGTTTGATCGTTTTGATATGAGTGTCTAACCAGTACACTGTCAGTTGTCTTCACTGTCTTTCTGAAGTGTAGTACACACTGGAAAAGGTTATACTTTGGACCAGAAAAAAAGCCAATTGTATGAATTATTCACCCCCCACCCCCTTTTCAGTGTAGCAAGCATACATTAAGCACACATCTGACTACTGTGTGAATGGGAATATGTTTATTGATTTGAACATTTCCTGAACTCAGAATGACCCTGCTGTCTTTAGGTAAAGTAATGTAATGGCAGGGTTTTTCTTTTTTTTTTTTATGCCAAGAACTCTTAAATATGACCCCCTTGTGAGAGACCCCTTCCTTAAATATACTGCATAGGTAGCTATATACAGTACAGTATTTTCTTGTATGAAGACTTATACTGTGTGAGAAAAGGCACATACATAAATAAATACTGTATGAAATACTTGTTTGGAAAATTGAATTATTGGTTCTAATACTATCACTGTACTGAAGTCAAAGCAGATTATTCAAATATTATGTGTAAAATAATGACATTTCACAATACACATTTTTCCAAAGCAGAAAGAGCTCTTCCTTAAAACTGCAAACTGACAATAAACACAATAAAGTACTGAATATATATTAAAAAAATAGAGACAGGTCGTTTTTGTTATAATATTTCACAATATGTTTTGCTGTATTTTTGATCAAATAAATACAGCCTTGTGAGCATAATAGACTACTTTCATAAGCATTAAAAAAAAATTCTCACAGATCCCAAACAGTGGTGTACCATATATATATATATATATATATATATTTTATTTTTTTTTTTATGTATTTGCATTTATTAACAAAACGAAATGCTAATTTGTTTTTACTTCTTAAATTGTTAAAAATTGAATAAAACAAAATAATTTTGAAAATGTTTGAAAACAATACGTGTTGAAAATGTTATATTTGCAAGGTTAATACTAAATTTACTCTCTAAATTTAGTCTCTACCTCAAACATGCCTGAATGTTAGAAGTGTGTTTATTTCAAAATGTGGTAGTTAAAAAATTCTGTCCCCTACAGCTTTCCGTATTTTGGTGAAACTTGCATGAGGTGGCAACTTGCAACAGGTGACATTTAGTTTCAGAAGGCCCTGCAATAAGCTTAATAAGCAATATGCAAATTTAACTTTAGAAAGTGCATTATGCAGCAAGTTTTATGTGCATCTGATATACAAAGCAGAATGCAGCTCTGAATGACATTATTAGTGACAAAAAAATGACTAGGCATGAACACCTGGTAAAGACAAAGTTATTAAAATACATTCTGGGCTTTACTAAAAACATTCAGGGTGTAATGGAACCTCTCGGGCATCTAATGTACGTGTCCAGTGGTGTGAAGTGAGCGGGACTGTGCTTTTGCAATTCAGTCTCTAAAACTGCTGAGTTACAAGCTTGTATGTGGGATCGATAGCAGAATGGAGGAAGTTTATGCAAACGAAAGAAAGGGAAAAAGAAATCACCCTCAGGTCATCCAAGATGTAGATGCATTTATTTCTTCAACAGAACAGATTTGGAGAAATGTAGCATTGCATCACTTGCTCACCAATGGATCCTCTGCAGTGAATGGGTGCCGTCAGAATGAGAGTCCAAACAGCTGATTAACACATCACAATAATCCATAAGTAATCCATACCACTCCAGTCCATCAATTAATGTCCTGTGAGGCTAAGAGCTGCATGTTTGTAAGCAACAAATCCATCATTATGGTTACGTGTCCAGTGGTGTGAAGTGAGCGGGACTGTGCTTTTGCAATTCAGTCTCTAAAACTGCTGAGTTACAAGCTTGTATGTGGGATCGATAGCAGAATGGAGGAAGTTTATGCAAACGAAAGAAAGGGAAAAAGAAATCACCCTCAGGTCATCCAAGATGTAGATGCATTTATTTCTTCAACAGAACAGATTTGGAGAAATGTAGCATTGCATCACTTGCTCACCAATGGATCCTCTGCAGTGAATGGGTGCCGTCAGAATGAGAGTCCAAACAGCTGATTAACACATCGCAATAATCCATAAGTAATCCACACAACTCCAGTCCATCAATTAATGTCCTGTGAGGCCAAGAGCTGCATGTTTGTAAGCAACAAATCCATCATTATGGTGTTTTAACTATAAACCATTAATTCTGGCCGAAATATGAGTCTATAATCCATAATATACCAGAGTGGTTTCGTGGTTTCAGATTTTCAGATTTAACTGGTGGGGCAGTAGCACGAAGGGCCGTGTTCAGTTCTCTCTCTCTCTCTCTCTCTCTCTCTCTGTGTGTGTGTGTGTGTGTGTGTGTATGCGTGGCTGTCTGATTGAGATGGAGTGCTATAATCAGTGTCCTGTCTGTAAAGTGTTTGATGAAGCAGGAAGAGAAGAGAAAGACAATAAAGAGAGAGAAAAATGGGAGAGAAAGACCAACTGGAGAGATTGACTCAAGTGCCATTCACATCCCTACCTGTTCTCCAGAAGGATTCCTTCATTTGTTCGTTCATTCCTTCATTTAGCTTAATCTGTCTCACGCAAACACTTTCTTTCATTGTTTGTTACCTTTGCCTCTCTGTCTGGGTCAGCGCATGTGTTTCAAATGCTGTTTTGATCTTGAACGGAAATTATTTTAAAGCATAATCTAATTTAAGGTAACAAAATGAGTGTGTCTGTGTGCAATATTTGCATTCTCTGTTCAACAGCTGTATTGCCGTAGGCTGTTCAGTCGGGGACAAATTGAGCAATTCTCTCTCTTTCTTATTCTTTTCTCTGCAACTTCACTAAGAATGAACTGTTCTCACAGTGTCGTTTATTTGCACACAGACTCTGTATTATTCACTAAAGGAATTCTGCATATCAGGTTATGGCACAAACAAGGTTAAAGAAAGAGTGAACACTATTTCTGTGGCACATTTCTCCACGCAGGCCGGTTCTGAGATCTGAGCTGTGGAGGTCTGTTTACCAACCCATGGCATACTAATGCATACTGCACACGCAAATAGAAAAATGCTACAGATGCTTTCAAGATCTGGCAAGCTCTAATCTGACTGGCTGTTTTTATTTAACCTCCAGCAGTAAGGGCATAACATATTTTTATCAGTCTGGAAAGGAAAAAAAAATACCAGGTAGTTACAATGACTTTGTTTGCCAAGTTAGTATTATTAAATGATTGAAAGATGTTTAAGAAACTTTGTAGTAAGTAAACTAAATGTCCACAAGCAGAACTGAATATTCCGCTTTGCTATATCCTTGATCTTTTATACTTAAAAAAAAACACAAAATTATGTGCACATTTTCTTCTTCCATTTTTTTTCAATCACGGAGACTGGCTCTGTGTCATTTTTTTATTTTTTATTATTATTATTATTGTAATAAACTGATAATAAATGTATACCTTGAATGTTGCTTTGGATAGAAGCGTCTGATAAATGTATAAATGTAAATGTAAAATAACTGTTAATTGTGCTATTGGCAAAAAAACACTGACTAATTTTAACTCTAAATAAAATGGAATTTACATTAAAAAGAGGCATGTTTGGGCTGAATAAAAATGACTTATAATTAAACTGGCTTACAGAGGCTGGGTTAGTGAATAAGACTTAGGATTTTGCACTACAATCCAGTTTGCAAAATTGAGTAAATTAATTTCTACATGTTTTAAGGCAGCTGAATGATCAGATTTAATGTCTGTGCTACTTTAAAACTATTTTCCCACTCACATATTGTTCTGATGGCACATCGAGTTCATTTTCATTTGACAAAGACATTTGTTACTTAACCAACAATTACAAATCATTCATCATTTGCACACCCACAAGTGGCTTAAAACGTACGATTTTTCCCCATGGTACCCGAAAGGAGTAAAGAGTTAAACGACAAAAATCAGCATAAATGCGACTAAAAATAATTAATCTATATGACCTGTATACTACGGAGCCCCTAAAGGGACATGGTGGTGGAAAAAAATCAGATTGACTGAAAAAATTTGGGGTGGGAGGAAAAAATATTTGTCAGATTTTTTGCGTTCTCTCGCAAAACTTTTGCATTCCCTCGAGAAACTTTGCGTTCCCTCGCAAAACTTTTGCGTTCTCTCGCAAAGATATTTGCGTTCCCTCGCAAAACGCAAATATATTTTGCGAGAGAACGCAAAAGTTTTGCGAGGGAACGCAAAAGTTTTGTGAGGGAACTTAAATATCTTTGCGAGAGAACGCAAAAGTTTTGCGAGGGAACGCAAATATCTTTGCGAGGGAACGCAAAGTTTCTCAAGGGAACGCAAAAGTTTTGCGAGAGAACGCAAAAAAAAATTTCCTCCCACCCCAAATTTTTTTCCCACCACCATGTCCCTTTAGGGGCTCCGTAGTATACTGTATGTCTTATGAGTAAATGATGAGCATTTTTATTTCTGGGTGAACTATTTCTTGTGTCTGTAAACCCAGTATGCCCCCTCATGCTATGAAAGAGGAAATCAACGAGGTGACCAATTAATGGCTTGCTGTGCACATCTGGACCCAAGATTGGTGTTTCATACACAGCTGACAGAAAATGAATGCTGAATGTCAGGTCAGTGGCCCAGCGTAGAGACATGTGTAGAGTCATATACAATCTCCTAGGTTTACTTATAATACCATTGCCAAAATGATGAATAACACTCACTTGAAAGAAGAAGACGCAGTTTTTCTGAATTGAATTTAATTTTAATTTAATTTTTTTTCCAATATAGGACATTTACAAACTAAAAATTCAGTTTCCGTCTACTCGTGGTCCTGGATTGATGTTGATGATTATGTGAGTTGATGTGGATTAGGTCTCCTGGTTATTCTCCTGTCCTTTTGTTTTGAAGTTGGAATTAAAGACTATTTATTTTTATTCCGTCATGCGCTATTGCTACAACCACGTTCCGTAACAGTACATTTAATTTCACAGCCACACAACATATTTATATTTTGGTGAAGCTTTGTAAAATATGATTTCTTGGACCTTTGTTTTGAAGGGAATTTAGATCCTGGAACTTAGGAAACTTTGAATACCCCTGTGTTTGGCAGTAGTCTCTTGTCATAGTACACCAGCATTCATTTAAAGCGTGTCATATTGTAAGTCCTGTAATAACACAGTGGCACTCATCGGATTCAACCTGCTGAAGGTCAGTCAGTGTCTAAGGGGAACAGCTAAAATAAAAACTACATATTCTGTCACATTTTCAAGAGTCACTCAAGAGAATGATGCTATTTCTGACAGCAATAAACCTATACATTAAAGAACTGCTTCATATATTTCTTCTACTCTAGCAGCCTCTCACTTGCAGGGGCACAAATGCCACACGCATAGGGAAAAGAAAGTGAAGTGTTCAAGCATTAAGAAGAAGCTTGCTAAGAAAAATAAATAAATAAATCTCCCTGACCCAGAGGAGTATGAAAGGCTGTGTTGGCTGTAGGTAATCACTCCTTACAAGTAGCCATTTATTAAAAGTCCTCCAATGATATTATTCCAGTAAAATCAAATCCAATGAAATGAAATGAGATTAAATAAAATAGTGCTCTTTGTAATAATGTCAAATTAAAAGTTGTACTTTTTAAAGTGCATTTTAAAGTTGTATAGTACATTGTGATAATCCGATGTGTTGACTAACAGACTAAAGCACATGTAAAGAACCTGATTATAAGTTTAGCTGTACTGTGTTATTTGATACTTACAGTTAATATATTTTAAACCTTCATCATTACAAATGTGTAATTACAAATATATTTAAATATACACACATCATATACAGTACAAGTTTACATATAAATGCCATTAAAATCTATTTTAGTTTAGCATAATTGCCTGTAGTACATTTTAGCTATATTTTAAACACAACAGAATTATGAAATTATATATATATATATATATATATATATATATACAGTATATATAATGTACATGTATACGTTTTACTTATGTATGTCAAAAAACACTGCATTTAAGTTAACTGCATTCACTATAAATTGAAACTATAAAACATTTTCATTTAATTAAGTGACATCAGCTGAAAAGTGGTTATTTTCTTTGTAAATAACATGCAGTGATGAATCATTCATATTAAGAATGAGTATTAAGAAAGTAAATGGGGTCCATTTTGATTTTATATATTGAATACTGAAGCAGTGTATGCTGGGATTGTACGCAGGACTCTGCTGTATGTTTGAAAGAACAGTATGCTACATTTGATGAGCTCGGTCTGCCAGCACTGAACACATCCCGTGTGACTGACGGCTCTGCTTCTTTGTTTCTCACCCTCTAAAATGAGTCAATTTGTTTCTCAGTGAGTGACAGCGCTCCTGACAACTGTGCATGAGTCACACATTCATCTACATGGGTAACTGATACACAACATGGACTTTCTTTCTTTCTTTTTTAATTAACGTCAAGATTTCAGGTTTCACAGAATAAGGCAAAGTGTTTCTCTGAGATTCCGTGACCGGTCACCATTTAAGTTTTTCACCATTTTTCATTTTTGCCTTCACTAGTTTATATTAAATGGTCTGAAGGTGCGCTGACATTTACTCAGCAAAATTTCACAGGTGAAAGAAAGTGGGACAAAATATGATGAATGATACACGATTATCGGCAATGAAATAAACATCCAAAGCTATGCCAGCTAGCGAAACAGCCAACTAAATAACTGCTTTCCGAACAGCCTTTTTATGGTCATTTTATAATATTAAAATGTAATGTTATACAAAAGTGGCTGAATAGACATCACCAGAACAAGCAACCTGTAAATTGTGGATCTTCAAGTTTACTTTGCTGCGAAGTTACTTTGTTGCTCATCTTTGCTCATTTCATTCACAGAACCAAGAGCTATTGGCCTGTATGGCAAATTTGTGTTCAAATTTTTCAAAAATTCATCAGGCAAAACTTCTCATCGCAGTGATTTCTAACAAAATAAATGGATTAAGTCGTTTTTATTGTCAGATATGCAGTTCTGGGGTCACTTTTTTTTTTTTTTTGCATTATGATGCTAATTTATAATTGCCTGTTGTCCCTGGCAGCCAATTTTCTACATAACTGTTGGTGTCCTGATCACCCTGTCTGCGTTTATTTTGAGATTATATAATATGAGATATATAGAATAAGAATGATTTGAACTACTGGCCTGATCATAAAACAACAAGCATATACAAATCTTTATTAATGAACCGTGCACATTATTTCTAAAAAAAAAAATGGGGGTGGAAAAAATAGATGTCATCTTCCCAAAGTATTTTGTTTCAACTATCCACATTAACACTTAGGAGCTATTCTGAAACAGACACACAGAGAAAGTGTGTTCATAGATATAAATGCATAAAGCTACGAAAAATAATTCTCTCAGGGGAATGAGGACACGGCGCTCCTCTTCTCTGATGTTTCCCGCTGTCCCAATAAATAAAGGACTGGATGAGAGCGTCTCCTCTCACCTTAAGCCCAATAAAGATTTCATTACTCTTCCCTGATCTCAGAGCTGCAATTAAAACCCGACGTCTCGTCAAGGAAAGTGAGAGAAAGCGAAATCCAGACAAAAGTAAGAAGTGTGTGTGAATGTGTGTGTGAACCTATAGATGCCCTATCTGTGACTGTCTGTAAAATGAAGCCTCTCTACATGTGTTCACCTCCCATGGTATCAGTACATCATAAAATAATAACACTGAAAGGCTTTGATTTGCAGTGAATGACTGATGCTGCTTCCTGTTGTGAGAGAAAGTACATTTAAGCCTTAGTGCTGTGCCCTGCTGGGTAGAAATCACAGGGGCCAACTCCAGTCAAACATCCCTTCAGATGTATTACACACAAAACACATGATCTCAGAGCTGCAATTAAAACCCGACGTCTCGTCAAGGAAAGTGAGAGAAAGCGAAATCCAGACAAAAGTAAGAAGTGTGTGTGAATGTGTGTGTGAACCTATAGATGCCCTATCTGTGACTGTCTGTAAAATGAAGCCTCTCTACATGTGTTCACCTCCCATGGTATCAGTACAGCATAAAATAATAACACTGAAAGGCTTTGATTTGCAGTGAATGACTGATGCTGCTTCCTGTTGTGAAAGAAAGTACATTTAAGCCTTAGTGCTGTGCCCTGCTGGGTAGAAATCACAGGGGCCGACTCCAGTCAAACATCCCTTCAGATGTATTACACACAAAACACATATATATCGAATAATAGTGATATTTAAACAGCAGGATCGCCATTTTCAAACAGATTTCATACATTGTTATTTTGCTGAAAATGGTGGCTGGCCTTTTTCCAGAATGCCGTTTAAACATGAAAGGATTGATGTTGTTTAGCTTTGTTTACGACTGTAGAGAGAAGCATTGAACGGCTCTTTTAAAGTTGGTGCGAAAGCGATTTTCCACCTGTATCTGCTTGGAAAGCTTTTGTTTGGGGTATAAATATATCAACTTTGATATAATCTATCCAAACTAATGGAATTTACCTACTGTAGACTTTAGTCAGGGTAGTGAAATATCTCATTTGTAGGATTTGATGTGTTGTCTTCATTTTTCATTCTTTCAGGTTCTTATTGTTGTGTATTCTGCTTTAAACTCAGTTCAAATTCAGAAATGTTCAATTAATATTTGATGTATTAAATCATTGGTTGTTTGGTTTACAAGCTTTCTCACTGCACATTTCACTTGGACATTCATCACATTAATGACTTTAAAGGAACAGTTCGCTGAAAAATTACGGTTCTGTACGTTTGTATCATTCCAATACTGTTTTTTCTGCTTCTTTTTCTTTTAAAGAACATTCACACACCTCGTTTCCACATCTGTAGCTTCATAAATAAATAAATAAAAACAACCTTTTCTATTTGACTTGTATGCTATACTTCAACTGTCAACGTACCACCAACATTTTCCTATAGAACTATAGACTCGTGGACAGATGTCTTTCTACCTACATGCAAAACTCACAAGTTCAAAACAAATCACTGCAAGTTCAAAATGAAATGAACACTATTGCTAGTAAATCAACCAACTACTTTTATTATTTTTTGAATAAATTATTATTACAAGAGCAGATTATCAATTAATTAAGACTTATTTTTGCATGTTTCCTTGCACAATACTATGTTATGACTGCTAAACATTGAATGGTTTGTAAACTAATACATTTTTAAGTTTGCATCACATAACTCCATGGCTTTTCTGATGTGGTAAACTTGCTCGGTAGCTCACCTGGTATTAATAAAAGAGTTTAAAAAAGTTCAAATTCTGCTACAGAAAATGTTTTTATCATCCTTTTTCTTCTCTAAAACGTGACTTTCTTTTTTTCAGGCAGTTTATCAGTAATCACTCTTGTAGGGCTACATGAAGTGATTTCTCAGCATTTTTTTAACACTGACCAGTTGCAAATGTGATATTTATTGACAACAATTCAATAATAAGAAGTTAATATTGTGGTATATATTAGACACAATATTGTCTATTTTTGCTAAATTGTATACGTGAAAATATTACCTATAAAGCCACAGAAGAACTGTTGTGCATCTCCTTATTAAAACACAATAGGTGTTGGACTTGAAGCAGAACTGCACAGACCGTTCTGTGTATGACATCAAAGTACCACGAGAGCGATTAGACAGCATTTTTTTATTTTTTGTTTTGATGTCAAATAAGTCTTGCTGTTTTGCTTTTTTGTTAAAGCAGTGTTGCTGTTGTAAAGTTGTACAGCTACAGTTGTGTTGCTGGGTTTTAAAGCAGGTTTGATTTTT
>NW_015539890.1:328891-331583 GCF_001515605.1 Sinocyclocheilus anshuiensis | reverse complement strand
CTACACATAGATCTGTGCACGCACTGTCAGAGCTGTGTGAGATCACTACCATCCTGCTTTTGTGGGGGTGGGTAGGGGTGTAAATAATTATTATTATTTAATTTTCCCCCGTAGGTTTTTAACATTCTAAAAGCTCTTTATTTCAAAGATACTAAAAGCTAGTCAGTGTATTCAGCAGGTGTAATGTATTCTAAGTTGCTTCAGAAGTATTGCAAGTATTACGTACAACAATAAAACAGTGCATTGACATAAAAAAGGACATTTCCTTTTGGTACTTAAGTACTTTTAAAAGCAAGCACTTTTGTACTTTGACTTAAGTAAAAATCTGTCTTTACAACTTTTACTTGTAATGGAGTAATATTTGACCAGCAGTATCTGTATTTTCACTCAAGTAATGGAGTTGAGTACTTTGTCCGCCTCTGATCCCATGTTTGCCTTCGGTGACACTATTGGTTAGGTTTAGGGTAGGATTCATTGCAGCATTTACCTTTTAGCGCCTCTCACCAAACATCTCATTTCTGAACTGCCGTGATATCTACAACAACCAACATAATAAAACATTGCCAGACTTCCATGCTTCTGCTGCGGATAAAACTGTCGGGAAGCATGCAAAAAGCAACACAATTACCATTTTGCATAAATAATACCACAGGCACATTTTTCCAATAAGCCTGAGTTGGATTAATTATTTGAAGCAGATTCTTTAATGAAGCTTTTATAGTAGTTTTATCCATTCCTTTGTTAATCCATTGGATTAGTCCAAACATCTTTAGACCTTTAGGTCTTATTAGATCTTGAAAACTCCAAGTTCTAGTTACTTGATCTTGGTCTTTCTCTTCTCCGTTTTCTTCCATCATTCCAAGCATAATAGTCTTTCCCAAGGAGTCTTCTCTTCTCATTATGCAGCTGATATAAGTACGCTTCAGTATTATTGTTTGATGAAGTTAGGTTGCAGCAAATAACCACTGAAGTAACTTTTCAGTGTAGGTGATCTACAGTGGGCCAACGAACAGGTTCAAAACCATTATGGATTTCGGAGTTTGTTTGAGTTGTGTGTATTTGAGGAGGTCGAATATCCCAGAGTGACTTGTTTTCTGCGTTTTATGGTCTGTTTGCTTCAATGGACCACAGAGCAACAACAAAAAACATTTACAAGCTTTTAAAGGTCCTACTGGACGATCACAACCTTCAACTGTCCTCTGGAAGCTAGAAAACCAGCAGAATGAAGAGCTAGCACTTACTATACTATAACTGCTTCACCTTCTCTTGGGAAAAGTCAGTAAAAAGATGCTTCGTACTGTATTTCAGTGCATTTTATTCACCAACCACTAACAAAGCAGCTTACACAGAAAATACAGTAAATGCACTGAAATAGTGTTGTGCCATGAGCATTTAAATGATGTGGTTCACTGTGTCTGAATTTGCATACTGTACGGTCTGTCTGTGCTGCATTTGATGATGAACCTCTCATCTGTTATTAAAATATGTACATCTTCCTGTGGCCTCATGGGAATAGTAAAGTGTCCATCGGATGCGCCCTTCAGAATCTCAAAAATATTAGGTAATCTGATTTATTTATTTTTTTTGCCCAGCGCTTCATAAATACTGTGTATTTGAACGTACTACTTAATGAACTCACACAAATGCATCCTATTCATATGAGAATAATCAGATATGTACACAATATAAGCATATTATCTGCAGAAAATGATGCAAATGCACAAGTTAATGTGCTAGTCAGAATGTGTTCTGTTGTGAATATGTTCTTTCCATAGCAATGCACAAAAACACATCTACATACAGACAATGAATAGATAAAACATTAAGAATTCACAACATATTGTATCGTATGGAGCTTATAATATGACAAAACTAATTATGCTTGCGTGTTGTTGTCTGTAATATAGGTTGAACTTTGGTATATCTGTTGGCCGAGGTTTGTTTAAAAAGAGCTGAGAGAATAGATGAAAGAATCGTATTTGGTGGGCTGGAATAAATTGGTGTTAGAGCACACTATAAGCTAGGCTAGCTTTAGCTGATAAGCAGGCAGTGTTGGAGCAGATGAGATCGAGCAAAGCGCTGATGCATATCTGCGATGGTGAATGAACGGGATCCGGCTCAGACCGCTCTGTAATGAGTTCTACAGCACCACGGCCCGACTGCAGCGTTTGATCAGAGACACAGAGACACGGGGCGGCCTACACCACTGTTTAGCATCACAATGTCATGCAGTGCTTAGAGTCAGACTACCAGCACTCCACACAGATACTGTTTCACGAACAGATTCAATATTAGATATGGCAAATTTTAGTATGGGCTTGTCACATTTCCCGGAGGGTTATTAATAAAGTGCCATTTCGGAACTAGGATAAATGTGCTTATATGTATGATAAAGTTATGTTTAGCTTCTCAGTCTCTCTCTCTCTCTCTCTCGCTATATATATATATATATATATATATATATTGTATTAGGCATCAAGCTTTATCTGAGTTTTCATTTAAGAGGTTCAGCTACACTGATTTGTATCTCGGCCAAGGACTGGAGCCACAGTCAACTTAACATGAGATAGTATCAAGTTCTCCTTTCTATAGATGTCATTACTTCTTTTCTCTTTTTGTACCAGAATGAAAAGGGTTTTTTTTCTTTTCTTTTTTTTTTTTTTTTTAAGCTCTTAAGGTCCGCAGTAAAAGG
>NW_015539890.1:324970-328864 GCF_001515605.1 Sinocyclocheilus anshuiensis | reverse complement strand
AGGGTTTTTTTTTTTTTTTTTTTTTTTTTTTTTTTTAAGCTCTTAAGGTCCGCAGTAAAAGTGTTCTTTAACTGAATGCCACAGCTAACAGATATTTTACTATGGTTTTAACAAGAAAAGGCAGTTAAACATTTCTTCACACATCCTCCAAACTTTAAACTTAAATATGTGATTTTTTATTTTATTTGTAAGTTGATATCCCTGAAAATTGTAAACACTGACACTGTGGCATCATCAAACATCGCTCTGTTTAGACAAAGGCATCTGAGCATGCATTTAGTCAAAGCTAATGAAAATGAGATGCAAATGACACAAAATGATGATTAAATTAATTGAAACAAATAAAAGTTTTAAAAACAAAGCACAAGTTGTGGAAGTTGAAAAAAACAAACAAAAGGTCTGTATGTTTGTATATATATTTATATATATATATATAGTGACGTGACGCAGAACTATGACTAAACTTTTGGGTGAAACTTGTTTACTTTTTTCATACTTTTATTACTTGTGGAAAAACTTTAAACACTTTTAAATAAGTGTAAAGAATGGCATTGGTTTTGTACATTTAATTTTTGTTTAACGTTATTAATAAAAATGTTGTTCAATTAGCATGTTTTTGTGTTTTGCTTTGGTACTGAAATTGGTACCGAGAACCGTGGATTTTCACTGGTATTGGTACCGAATACTGAAATTTTGGTACCGTGACAACACTATATATATATATAAGTTAAAATCATTTTCAATAGCGCAACAAATTAAGTAAATTTGAGTTTAGGCTGTCTGTCGGAAAGGGTTGCCAGGTTTTTACAACAAAACCCGCCCAATTGTTACTCAAAACTGGCCCAAACTAACCACGTTTCGAGGGGGTCCCCCGGTAAAAACGTGTTCAGGGGGCTAAAATACACGTTACTGGGGTCGCTTCAACCCGCGGACTTCCATGGACTAAAATACACGTTATTGGGGTCGCTTCAACCCGCGGACATGAAAAACAACCCGCGGCAAAAGTGATAAAGTAGCCCAATTCCACGTGAAAACCATGGACTTGGCAACACTGTGACGGATAGTAATGTCTACAACGGACACGACTGCTGTCACGGCGCGACCACAGCTTGAAGTTGTCCAATTTGGCACGGTCTCCCTGCTGCACTAATAGTAGTAAGCAGGGGCGTAAATTTCGTCTAACAGTTGGGGGGCCCAAAAAAATTTTTAATTTCTCGAGCAATTTTTGAAGGGGACACAAATAATACATTTAAAATCGTACTTGTAAGGATATGTATACACAGAGGAAAGCCTTACTACTATTAGTGCAGCAGGGAGACCGTGCCAAATTAGACAACTTCAAGCTGTGGTCGCGCCGTGACAGCAGTCGTGTCCGTTGTAGACATTACTATCCGTCACAGTGTTGCCAAGTCCGCGGTTTTCCCGTGGAATTGGGCTACTTTATCACTGTTGCCGTGGGTTGTTTTTTCATGTCCACGGGTTGAAGCGACACCAATAACATGTATTTTATCCCCCTGAACACGATTTTTACAGAGGGACCCCCTCTAAACACGGTTAGTTTGGGCTAGGTTTGAGTAACAATTGGGCGGATTTTGTTGTGGAAAACCTGGCAACCCTTTCCGTCAAGCAGTTAACGTTATTATTGCTAACATAGCGGACTTTTGTTTTTGGCTGAAAAGCACTTGTAGAAAGTGTTTTGAGTTTCCTGAAGCTCAGACAGCAGTGGAGGATGGTGATGAAGTAGACAGCAGTGGGGGTTTATGTTGGAGAGGGTTTGGCGAGAGTCCGCGTTCCCTGACAGCTGCTCAATTAGACGTTTCAGATAACACACCCTTAAACGGGAAAAGCTGTTTCAGTGTGTCAAACCTCTTGTAAACTGTCTGAATGGATTATGCTGGCTACATGGTGGTACGGCGTAACCATAACGAAGGAATTAGCTAAAGCTGTCAGAGTTTTACACGAGTTCCAAGTGAACTCATAATTAGTCATGTTCTAGTGATCACCTGATTTCTGCCTGAGCGTAATTGGATGATGTCAGAAGAGATGATTCTCAGACAGAAATTTCAGAACATCGGATTCTTTTTTTTTTCTTTGCTTATCCCCTTTTTTGAAGGTGTATATCCTTCTGAAAGAAACCATAACTTACATTGCATCTTTTTTTTCCTCATGTCCACTAGTTTTTTTTTCTTCTTCTTCTTCCTGAACTTTATAACTGAACAGACTGTTTTTACTACTTGACCTTTAAGATTTTAATACATAAATTACCTTTTTATGACTGGCTAACCTCTTCAAGTATGAAAGGAGCTTACTTCTAAATGAGCTTAATTTGAATAAATGGTTTGTTTGGGCTGGGGATGGTCTTTGATTGGTAAATATTCCAGTATATCAGCATATTTTGACTCTACTATCCGAGTGTCGCAGCAGAAATTTTTCCAATCTTCTATTGTTCAGATTTAGTGAGCCATGTGAATTGTAGCCTCGGTTTCCTGTTCTTAGCAGACAAGATTGTCAGTGGTGTGGTTTTCTGCTTCAGTTGAACAGTTGTACCTAATAAAGTTGCCAGTGAGTGTGGTTTACAAATCATGCACTTTGGAAAATAATGAGGTCATAACATAGTATTATGCGAGGAACCAGAATATGGTCCTTAATATCAAGGTACGGTAATAATCCAGCCCCTGCATTATTTCACTTACAACCACCATACAGGGAATAATAAATCACTTGGTAAAGTATGAGATGGCTGCACTGAGGGGAATGTGACTAATGTTGATATTTTCCTCTGAACACTCTTTATGCACCCTGACAGGAGCTTTCACCTCATCCTTTATTTCACTCATTTTATCCAAGTGACGTTATTCAGTGCAAGAGGAAAATACCTTTCCAAGGGTAATCAATGTGTTTCTCCCTGAGTGAGATTTAACTCAGTGCCAGCATAAATATTCGCATGTAAGCTTGAACATTAAGTATTAATAAGTCTATACAGAAAGAGAGGCAGCGAGACCCTGTTTTGAACTTGGCTGTACAGTAGGTTCAATGAATAATGACAGCATTTCTCAAGACTGAAAAGAGTCACAAGTGAACTAAAGCTCAAACAGCTCCACCAGGAATAAAGGTAACAGTGCTCCTCATTGTGAAATGGAAAGACTCTTTCTTCTTCGACAAGCCTCTAGACCTACGGGTCAAAGTTTGGCTGGTTAGCATGGCCCTGTTAGCTCTTACTTGTACAGACTTGGCATACAATAAACGTTGGTGGGAGATTTGCTTTTGAACCATAATTATGCATGCATGATTTATATTTTACAACTGCTTGACATCTTGCAGCTACAGACCTATAATTTATATATTATAATATATAATTAATACAGACCTATAATTAATAATTGTTGCTCAACAAATAAAAAACATATAATACAGAGAAACAAATTATAAAGTTTGGCTTATTGAATATCAGGTCCCTTTCTACTAAAGCACTTTTTGTAAATGATATGATCACTGATCATAACCTAGATGTGCTCTGTTTGACAGAAACCTGGCTAAAACCTGATGATTACATTATTTTAAAGAGTCTACCCTCCAAGAGTACTGTTATAAAGATGAGCCACGTCCAAAAGGTAAAGGGGGATGTCACAATCTGTGATGGCGAGGAACAATGGAGACAAGGAATAAACGAAACAGTCTTTAATCCTAGAAACACAGGGTATATCCAACACTGGGAACGGCAGGAAACACATGAACATAACAAGTAGAACCGACAGAGACAGACTGCACAGACTAGGGCTGTGTCCGAAATCGCCCCCTATACCTTCATTCACTATTCCCTACATTAGGTCACTAATTCAGTTCACTAGAAGGAGTGAATGAAAACGAGTAGTGAATCGGACATTGAGTGCACCG
>NW_015539890.1:318640-324207 GCF_001515605.1 Sinocyclocheilus anshuiensis | reverse complement strand
TGGGATGACTAATCAAACTAATTAACAAAACGAGGACAGGAACATGACCAAATAAGGGAACAGAAACAGGGGCAAAACATGACACAGACAGTCCATGATCCTGACAGGGGAGGTGTTGTTACAATTTATAACAATATTTTCAGTATTACTCAGAGGGCGGGCTTCAAGTATAACTTGTTTGAAGTAATGGTGCTTCATATAACATTATCCAGAGAAACAAGTGTTACTGATAAATCCCCTATAATGTTTGTACTGGCTACTGTATGCAGGCCACCAGGGCAGCATACAGACTTTATTAAAGAATTTGTTGATTTTCTATCTGAGTTAGTGCTGGCTGCAGATAAAGTTTTAATTGTTGGTGATTTTATTATCCATGTTGATATTGAAAAGGATGCATTGGGATCAGCATTCATAGACATTCTGAACTCTACTGGGGTTAGACAACACGTGTCAGGACCTACATTATCTAGTCTTGTGCAAACTTCATATAGCTAAAACTGTAAATTCTACTCCTTGTTACAAGTATGCTAGAACCATCACTTCTACCACATAAGACTGCTTTGTAAGTCTTTGATCTATCTCAATTCCTTAGCATATCCAATAGCTCAGAACAACTTGATGATGTAAAAGAATCTATGGACTCTCTCTTTTCTAGCATTTTAGATACAGTTGCTCATTTACGCTTAAGGAAGATTAAGGAAAACGTACTCGGTTACTAACGTAACCTCGGTTCCCTGAGATACGGGAACGAGTACTGCGCCTGCTAGACGCATATGGGAAAAAAGCCTTTTTCTCCTGAACTGAAGCCTTTTCATTCACACAGTGAAACTGCATGGCCATTGGTTCGTGCAGTCTATTAAAAACTAACCAATGGCTAGGCAGCGGAGCTGCACGAACCTATGGCGACGAAGCCCGCCAAAGCCAGCCAAAGCCCGCCAGAATGGGCGGGGCATCTGGCTATATAAGTGGGCGTTCGCCACAGGATTCTCAGGTTACTTCGACTGAATCAACGACTGAGTTGTGCAGCTACATAGCACGGCTAGCAACGCAGTTCTCATTCCCGTATCTCAGGTAACCGAGTACGTTCCCTTTCGATACGACACTCGTACTGCATCTGCTAGACGCATATGGGAACACAGTACAATCACGCCGTGCTAATGTAGTGGAACGACTAAAGGTATAAAACTGGCACAGAAATCGTCCCAAGCTATGCGACATTTCCTGCCTAAGCGCTCCAGCTCCACTGCTGCCTCTGCTCGCCCTAAGTCTGCGCCGACTCAGCAGCCCGGGAAGCCCGCACTTGCCGCCTCCGCCGTTCAGCCCGCTAAGGAGCAGCAGACGTGGGGACGCTCTTGCTCGGCCAAACGCTACCCTCTTCCTAAGAGCCAGGGACCCCCGACCCAAGATTGCGTTGGACCCGGCGCCTGATCTGCGAGACAGGAAGAGGACGGGGTCAGATCTCGCTACGGCTGGACTGCCCCTCAAGCAGCCTCTCTTAGACCTCTTGACACCCCGTTCAACTCCGGGTACAGAGGGAAATGTGTTTTGTGCGAACAACGGGTCCGTTCATGCACCCAAGCATTCAACCGCTGTGATAGCGGAAAAAATAATAAAACACAAACATTTTCAAAAAGCGAGCAAACTTCCTCTTCCATCACTCGTAAGTGTTCTGCCCCCGTGCAGCCATTCACCCGAGTTAATTCAACCCCTCGTCACGCGGGCCGAGCCCTGGCAGGCCATTCCCGGATTGTCGAGATGGGTTATGGGGATAATAAAGCGAGGATATTCACTCCAATTCGCTCGAAGTCCCCGCTCTTCAGCGGAGTGAAACTGCACGGCCATTGGTTCGTGCAGTGTATAAAAAACGAACCAATGGCTCGGCAGCGGAGCTGGCTATATAAGCGGGCGTTCGCCACAGGATTCTCAGGTTACTTCAACTGAAGCGACGACTGAGTCGTGCAGCTACATAGCACGGCTAGCAATGCAGTACTCGTTCCCGTATCTCAGGGAACCGTGGTAACGTTAGTAACCGAGTACGTTCCCTTTCGATACTACACTCGTACTGCGTCTGCTAGACGCATATGGCAACACAGTACAATCACGCCGTGCTAATGTAGTGGAACTACTAAAGGTATAAAACTTCCATAAGCAACCAATGCCCATAGAGAAGTTAACAACAACTCAAGGCTAAGATGGGCTGAGCTTCCCGAGGTCTCACCCGGCCTGGTTAATCGTTCCAGAGTACTCCCTGTAACTTAGACACCCAGGGGTCGAGAGCTAACAGGTGAAACAATGCCAGAGAACTTGAGCGTGATATGGTCAAGGGCTCTCTGCCAGATCTGTTTATGCAGCGCATGTCACTTCAAGTGGAAAGGAACTTCCAGGTTATAAAACCTTGTGAATGTGTACGGCGAGGCCCAGCCGGCCGCCTCACAAATATCCACAATGGACACACGCCCAAGACGAGGCGATCCCATCCTCGATCTCAGACACCTGAATCGCGCCCTCATAAGGAGGTCGTTCAGGATGATTACACTGAAACAGATCCTCACGCAAATTCGGTCGGGAGACTGGTTCTTTTCTCTAAACCTGAAGAATGCATACATTCACATCCAGATAGCCCCTCGTCACAGGCCATTCTTGAGATTCGCCTTCGAGGGAGTGGCTTATCAATATACGGTCCTTCCCTTCGGGCTGTCCCTTTGCCCGGTATATGCGCTGCTCTCAGCGAGTGCAGGTTGGGTTGAGCCCATTCTAAGAAGCGCTCTACCAGAGTGAAGAGACGCTTCGAGGAGAGGCCTCCCTGGCGATTTATGTAGGACACCACAGACATGTTGTCCGATCGGATTAGCACATGGTGCCCCTTTAGGACTGGCAGGAAGAACTGACAGGCTCGACATACTACTAGCATTTCCAGGCAGTTGATGTGAAAGCCCTTTTCCGCCTTCGACCAGTGGCCGAAAGTCGGTATGCCCTCGCACAGCGCCCCCCAACCTGAGTTGGAGGCGTCTGTCTTGACAACTGTCCCTCTGCAAACCATCCCCATGGCCACGCCCTGTTCCATCCAGCGGGAGTTCTTCCAGGGGTCCAGGGCCGATATACAGGCCTGACTCACCCTGATCTGCAGGCATCCGTGACGCCACGAATGGGATGGAACCCGTGGTTTCAACCAGCGCTTGAGGGGGCATTCGACCAGTGGCCGAAAGTCGGTATGCCCTCGCACAGCACCCCCCCAACCTGAGTTGGAGGCATCTGTCGTGACAACTGTCCCTCTGCAAACCATCCCCATGGCCACGCCCTGTTCCATCCAGCGGGAGTTCTTCCAGGGGTCCAGGGAAGGCGAATCTCAAGAATCGCCTGTGACGGGGGGCTATCTGGATGTGAAAGTATGTATCCTTCAGGTCCAGAGAAAAGAACCAGTCTCCCGAGCGAATTTGCGCGAGGATCTGTTTCAGTGTAATCATCCTGAACGACCTCTTCATGAGGGAGTGATTCAGGTGTCTGAGATCGAGGATGGGCCGGAGGCCACCATCTCTTTTGGGGACGAGGAAGTAACGCCTGTAGAAGCCTGACTCGCTCTGGGCTGAAGGAACCATTTCCACAGCTCCTTTTGCCAGCAAATTCATCACCTCTGAGTGCAGGACGTGAGCGTCCTTGCTTTGCACTGAGGTGGAGACCACGCCGCTGAAGCACGGTGGTCTTCGAGCGAATTGGAGTGAATATCCTCGCTTTATTATCCCCATAACCCATCTCAACACTCCAGGGATGGCCTGCCAGGCCTCGGCCTGCGTGGCGAAGGGTTGAATTAACTCGGGTCGGGTTCCCTGCATACCCGCTGTGGCGGGGGCGGCAGGTGCTGGTTTTGCGGGCTGCTGAGTCGGTGCAGACTTAGGGTGAGCGGAGGCGCATAGCCTGGGATGATTTCTGTGCCTCTGTGAAGCGCTCAGCAAATCCTTCGACCGACGGGCCGAAAAGGCCTTTGGGAGAGACTGGAGCATCGAGGAAGGTGATCTTATCCGCGTCCTTAATCTCTGTCAGCGTCAGCCACAAATGGCGCTAGAGCACCACAAGGCTGGCCATCGATCTCCCGATCGCCTGGGCGGTAGTCTTGTTGGCGCACAGAGCCAGGTCGGTTGCGCTCCTCAGATCCCTGAGGGTAACGGGGTCCAGGCCAGGCTCATCGGAGGATTGGGACGCTGATCAGACCGGGAGAAAAGGACGGGGGAATACTCTCTCTGGGGCGAGAGCGAGGCACGCGGGATCTGGGCTGACGTGGGCTCGCTTGCAGCCGGTCGCTCGACCCCTCTGCCCTGCTGTTTTTTCCTCACAGGTCCCTGGGAGGAAGAAAACAGGAGAGTGCGAGGGGCGGAGTCGCTCTCTGAAAAGAAAGCAATCCGTGAGCGGAGAGAGGCGAGACTGAAGCTCTCGCAGTGGGAACAAATAGCTCCCGTGAGCGCAGCTTCCGCATGGGATTTCCCCAAGCAGGAAACGCACTCCGTGTGGCCGTCATCGGGGAGACCCACACGAACGTAACGGCTTGGCATTTGCAACAACGGCAATTTGCTCTTTTAGAAGTTATTTTAATATCGCCGGATGGCGGCAAAGGAAAACGAACCGGAACTGCTGCGTCGCTGGAGCGGCAGAGAAGCAGGTCAGCCATGCTGAGAGGTCCCTATTCCAGCTGTGAAGGCGTGTCAATGGCGAGCGGCTTCGGATCAGCTTGAGGACGTAGAGTCGTCGCTGAAGGAGAAGAAATCTGAGAATCCTGTGGCGAACGCCCCTCTTATATAGCCAGATTCCCATATGCGTCTAGCAGATGCGGTACGAGTGTAGTAGCGAAGGGGAACAGTCTGACACCGTGGTATAATGAGCAAACTCGCACCCTAAAGAGAGCAGCCTGGAAAATGGTACGCAGCTGGAGGACAACAAAACTAGAGGTATTTCGTACTGCATGGCGGGAAAGTACCCTAGATCCATTTCGCATTGCATGGCGGGAAAGTACCTTCTCCTACAGAAAAGCTTTAAAAACAGCTACATCTGATTACTTCCCGTCTCGTTTAGAAGAAAACAAACATAACCCCAGGTATTTATTCAATACAGTGGCTAAATTAACGAAAAATAAAGCATAAACAGGTGTTGACATTTCCCAACAGCACAGCTGTAATGAATGACTTGATGAACTACTTTACTCCCAAGATCAATACTATTAGAGATAAAATTGTAACCATGCAGCCGTCAGCTACAGTATCGCATCAGATAGTGCGCTATAGATCCCCTGAGGAACAATTCCACTCATTCTTTACTATAGGAGAGGAAGAATTGTATGTTAAATCATATAAACCAACAACATGTATGTTAGACCCTATTCCATCTAAACTACTAAAAGAGGTGCTTCCAGAAGTCATAGATCTTCTTCTGACTATTATTAATTCATCGTTGTCATTAGGATATGTCCTCGAACTCAAAACCTTCAAACTGGCTGTTATTAAGCCTCTCATTAAAAAAACACAACTTGACCCCAAAGAACTAGTTAATTACAGACCGATCTCGAATCTCCCTTTTCTGTC
>NW_015539890.1:317885-318250 GCF_001515605.1 Sinocyclocheilus anshuiensis | reverse complement strand
CATCAGGAAACATGGTGTTAGCTTTCACTGTTATGCTGATGATACTCAGCTCTATATTTCTTCGTGGCCCGGCGAAACATACCAATTTGAAAAACGGAATGCATAGTCGATATGAAAAACTGGATGACGAGTAATTTCTTACTGCTAAATTCTGAAAAAAAGGTGTTAATTATCTGACCTAAAACCCTCTGCATGTAATGACCTAGAATACTGTCTAACACTTAATGGCTGCTCTGTCAATTCTTCGGCATCAGTTAGGAACCTAGGTGTGCTATTTAATAGCAATCTTTCCTTTGAAAGCCACATTACTAGCATTTGTAAAACTGCATTTTTCCATCTCAAAAATATATCTAAATTACGCCCTA
>NW_015539890.1:314838-317349 GCF_001515605.1 Sinocyclocheilus anshuiensis | reverse complement strand
CGTTCATGACCTCAAGGTTAGATTATTGTAATGCTTTATTGGGTGGTTGTTCTGCACGTTTAATAAACAAACTCCAGCTGGTCCAAAATGCAGGTCCAAAATGCAGCAGCTAGAGTTCTTATTAGAACCAGGAGGCTAATATGGTTCAGCGTTGGTGTGGTACATTATTTTCATAGATCATTAATCTTTTAGTGTCACTCACTGGACATTTTGTTTCTGAACTGCTGCGATATGTTGCAACCAACATAATAAAACGCTTTTTGGTTAACACTAAACATACTTTTAGTGTCAATTACTGGACAATTCACTTAAAAAGTGCTGTACAGTTAAACATGCAAGAAGCAATGTAATATCAGTTGTCACCACAGGCACATTTTCTAAATGAGTCTGGGTTGCATATATATGCTAAAGAAGAAACACTCTTACATCAATGTCTGAACCTGTTAAATCATTTTGTTCACATTTTCATCATGGACTATGTGCTATTTACCACATAGTGAAGGAATCAGTTTTTGTTTTCCTCTGGCAATTGCTATCACAAGCATGTCCAATGTCTCCTCTGGTCAATTGAATAACTGCATTCACCTGCCAGTGAGGAGCAGAAAGCACAGGCGTAAATACGATGTCACTCTTCGCTTTTTTCCACCTTAAAAGAATGCGGCACCTCTACGAGCCACTTTTCCATCTAATTACTGTAGTCACTGACAGCATGGTAGGCCGGTAATTTGATTTATATCGAGTTACACAAGGAATGGATTAAAAGCTAATAAAAAATGCATAGCGCCGCCCTTTCAGTCACCGCATTTGTCACAGGCCTTTACTTTCCTTCATGTGCCCTTTATGCTGCGCTTTGAGCAGAGAATGAGAAATAGACCTGCATATTCATTCACATTCTGTCTTTTTTCCCACTCTCTTCAGGATGCTCTTGGCTGGGATAAAGAAATAGATTTACAGGCCTCCGTCGGTTCATGTTATAGTTGTAAATTGCTCCCGATGCTATGTGTTATTGAGCTACCAGAGAGCTAAATGTGCATCACTCATATTGTATTATTTATAATCGTATCTTTTTTTTGTTTTTCTAGGATGAAGACAGATAAAAATAGAGTAGGGTGCAGTTGTTGGAATAGAATAATCCAGTAGAAAAACAATATACTGCATATAAAAACATTATTCTTCAGTATAACGTGGAAATTATCTGATATATAGAGTATGCATGTGGTGTTGTAGTTAATATTAATAATTAATTTAACTCATAAATTACAACTAATTATAAAAACACATTAGAAAACTAACATGAAATAAACAAATCTACTTTTAACTTAAACCAATGATTTAAAAATATCACAAATGGGATTTCTATGAACTGTAGACCAGTGATAGGCTTATGTTCAATGATATGATAATAAAACAAACACTATATACTTCTAAAGCTACTTTTTATAATATATATTTAATTATTTACTCTGCGGTAAATTATTCGCATTCTGTTATCTTCATGTTGGTGCTTTTTTCCATGGAATTTTCAAGTCACCATTATTGATATAGCGCTTTTTACAATGCAGATTGTGTCAAAGCAGCTTTACAGTAGTAAACAGGGAAATAGTGTGTTGAAATAGTGTTCCGTTCTCCTCTGGCTAGACGAAACCACCAGTTTAATTCTAGGTTGCAACAAAGTCAGATTGTGCAGAGGACTCACCTGGTTCCTGTGGTCTTCTCCCGATGGCCGTCTAGGTGATAAGGTCTTCGAAGGGGATCTGTCTCTGGGGCTCATCTAGTTGACATGGTCTCTGCTGACATTCAGGGCTGTCGAGGGCATCTTTAAGTGCTCATCCACCATCTGGTCTGGATACGGCTTGGTCCGGGTGGCTGCAGTGACCATCTGATCTGGATACAGACTGGATCTGGTGCCTACGGTGACCTCAGAATTAAAAAGAAGCAGACTAATATTAGCGTAGATGCCATTCTTCTAACGATGTCACATGTACATTGGGTGTTATGGGAAGTGTTCCTGGTTCCGGTTGACCTAATTAATGCAGCCTAACAATCCTTTAATGGATTTGAATAATAGAAATGTGTTAGTGTGTTATGTGTAAGCCAGGTTAAAGAGATGGGGTTTTAATCTAGATTTAAACTGACAGAGTGTGTCTGCCTCCTGAACAGTGTTAGGTAGATTGTTCCAGAGTTTGGGAGCTAAATAGGAAAAGGATCTGCCGCCCGCAGTTGATATTTATGTTCTAGGTATTATCAAATGGCCAGAGTTTTGAGATCGTAGCGGACATGAAGGACTATAATGCAATAAGAGCACGCTCAAATACTGAGGTGCTAAACCATTTAGGGCTTTATAGGTAATTAGTAGGGCTGTGCAATATATCGAAATTATCGAAATATCGCAAATGTACATATCGCAATATGCATATCGCTACAGCTTGCAATATTTGGGGCCATGAAAAAAAGACAAAGAGAAAATCACTAACTGCTCTTAACTAAATAACTTTTGTAGCTTAAATTAAA
>NW_015539890.1:307531-314022 GCF_001515605.1 Sinocyclocheilus anshuiensis | reverse complement strand
TTTAAACTGACAGAGTGTGTCTGCCTCCTGAACAGTGTTAGGTAGATTGTTCCAGAGTTTGGGAGCTAAATAGGAAAAGGATCTGCCGCCCGCAGTTGATATTTATGTTCTAGGTATTATCAAATGGCCAGAGTTTTGAGATCGTAGCGGACATGAAGGACTATAATGCAATAAGAGCACGCTCAAATACTGAGGTGCTAAACCATTTAGGGCTTTATAGGTAATTAGTAGGGCTGTGCAATATATCGAAATTATCGAAATATCGCAAATGTACATATCGCAATATGCATATCGCTACAGCTTGCAATATTTGGGGCCATGAACAAAAGACAAAGAGAAAATCACTCACTGCTCTTACCTAAATAATTTTTGTAGCTTAAATAAGAATCAGTGCATATTGAATTCAAAGAGTAAATACTAAGCAGTGTTTTATTTTTCCTTTTTATTATTCAGTTCCTAAACTCATGTTAAAATTACATTTTTATGTAATGCTCGAGTAAAAAACATACCATTCACTTTCAGAAGTTGTTGTAGGGGTGCTTTCTTGTTAGAATCAGAATCAGAATGAGCTTTATTCACCACTTAAGTGTGTGCAAACACAAGGAATTTGTTGGGGTTTTACAGGAACTCTTGGTACATACATACATACATACAAATAACCATGACAAGATAGTTATAGAAGTTCACAGAACTGACTCAGCAACAGCTGAGTAAAACTGTTTCATCTGAGCATGTGGAACTTTAAGCATTATCGTATCGCATATCGAATATCGCATTATTTAATGAGTTATCGCATATCGCATTTTTCTTCAATATCGCACAGCCCTAGTAATTAGCAAGATTTTAAAATGTATACAATGTTTAATAGGGAGCCAGTGCACTTTTGTCAGAACCGGACTAATATGGTCATACTTCTTGGTTCTAGTAAGAACTCTAGATTCTGCATTTTGAACCAGCTGGAGTTTGTTTATTAAGAGCAACCACCCAATAGAGCATTACAATAATCTAAGCTTGAGGTCATGAACGCATGAATTAATGTTCCTGCATTTACCATTGAGGGCATAGGTCGTAATTTAGATATATTTTTGAGATGGAAAAATGCAGTCTTACAAGCAGTTTTGCAATGCGGTTTTGTTAGAAACGTGACTTTCAAAGGAAAGTTTGCTATCAAATAGCACACCTAGGCTCCTAACTGATGAAGAAGAATTGACAGAGCAGCCATCAAGTATTAGACAGTGTTCTAAGTTATTACATGTGGAAGTTTTTGGTCCAATAATTAACACCTCTGTTTTTTTTTTTGTTTTGTTTTTTACTTTTTCAGAATTTAACATTAAGAAAATACTAGTCATCAATTTTTTTTATATCAACTATGTCTTCCGTTAGTTTTGCAAATTGGTATGTTTTGTCGGGCCGTGAAGAAATATAGAGCTGAGTATCATCAGTATAACAGTGAAAACTAACACCATGTTTCCCAATAATATCTTCCAAGGGTAACATGTAAATCGTGAGAAGTAATGGTCCTAGTACTGAGCCTTGAGGTACTACATACTGCACTTGGGATTGGTATGACACCTCTTCATTCACCGCCACGAATTGATGGTGGTCAGATAAGTATGATTTGAACTATGCCAATGCACTTCCTCTAATGCCAAGGTCATTTTCTAGTCTATTCAAAATAATGTTGTGGTCGATAGTGTCAAATGTGGCACTAAGATCCAGTTCAAATAATCTATTTGCAATTTGATTAATTAATCAGCATATAATTGATTCAGTTTTTTATTCCATGGTCAGTCCTAGATATTTTTGGCATTCTTCTCAGGCAGTTTTCTTCAGTATGCAGGTCATAGTATGGGGAAGTCACACTGAAAGAATCCATACCTAGTTTCTCAATATATGCGAAATACAGCTGCAGAGTATGTAAGCATTCAGGTGCACCTGAATTTGTCATGGTGTCTTAGTGTTTGAAATTGAATATATATCACGTTCCTCCGCCTTATTGAGAAGTGCCTCTCAAGGCCACGGCTGCCACTTCTGTGCCTGATCAGAATAGAATACACAGAGGAAGATCGATAAGTTACCATGCATTTTGTGGTTATTTTACCTTACAAAATGGATGAAACTGATGTGATCTCAGTCAACCCTTGACTTGTCATTACAGTTCACTCAGTGTTAGATCAGATACACATGTGTGCAAATATGTGTCATAGTTTTGTTGAATGAACAAATTAGCTATTTTTGAGTGTTCATTGTTAATGTGAAGATTTACGCATGACATTACTGTCAGTGTTTATCCAAAAAACCCCAAAAACCATGTATGTATGCAGTTTTATTTGGAACAACACAAGTAAATAATCATAACATTTTAACTGGGTACATACAAAAATCTGTACAAAAATAACAAGTAACAAAGTCAAATCTAAACAAATTGCAGTGTATAAATACAAATAAAAAAAAGAAACAAATTACTACATCTTATTGCTAACGAAAACACACAATGCACAAATCATGTATTACACAAATAGAACAATACATTAAATTAAATGAAAATAGCATGAATGTTACACTACTGCACTTCAAACCAGGAAAACCTGGAACAAAAAAATGTAACAAGTCATATACACAGAATTATGAAATTATTGCATTATTAGTATTCTACAAAGTTAGAGGAAAGACATTTGACAGATATACAGTGATATAATTGATGTGACTTTTTTTTGGTTCCCTGGGCAACCCTGATTATTTGTATCCTCATTTGGAACATTAGCCATGTGGTCGCCTGTTACGGGGCGAACGAGACGTGAGACGTGCGGAACCATCTGCAAAGCTTTTATTTAAAGGCGTGGTCATAAAAACAGGCAAGGTTCTGACAATGGCAAACAGGTATATAGAGGGCAAGACAAAAGAGTAATCCAAACCGGGCGTGAGTCAGTAGACAGCGAACGTTATCCAGAGGGCTTGACAAGAGGAGAAATCCAATAACACGAGCAGTAGTACAGGCGAGGTGCAAACACAGTCCGAAACAGCAGGCAAAGGGTTAATCCAAGATAAACAGGCAAAAATCAGGTAACACGGGAAAGCAGGCAAGGCAAAACTATGACAGGACTAGGCTAGACTATGAAACAGGAAATCAATAAACAGGCTCCGTAAAATAGCTATCAACGAACAGTGATAAGTGCTAAACAATACTCGGCGATCTGAACGAGGAAGTCCAGGGCTTATAAAGCGTGTCTGATTGGATTCAGCTGTGTGTGTGTAATCAGTGCAATGGATGATGGGAACTGTAGTCCGGAGTGACATGTAACAGTCTGTGTGGTGTGAGAGTCAATGTAGTGAGCACGTGACCTCTGGTGGTGAGTGAACGGAAGTTCATAGACTGGATTCGTGAAATCGCCTTTAAATGAACACACGTCTAATTAAGATGTTCCCATTACTGTATTAAAATAGCTTCAAATGTAAAAAAAAAAAAAAAAGCTTTCCCACTGTTCAGAACATGACTACTTTGTATTTCTCACTTTGTTAATTTGTCCAAACAAAGGTTATTCTCTACACACAAAGTATGAAGAACACATTGACTTTTTGTGTCAAGCTTTCCAATTAATTACAGAGCACAAAAGAGGTCAAACACATCCAGCAACTGAAAAGCATTTTTCTTTCTCTACTTAATTTATATTTCAAATTTAGTTGGTGCTCAATAAATATTATGTTTTTTCTTAGGCTGCTAATTGAACATGTCAGTACAATTAAGAAAAACAGTGTGGTTTAATAAATGTTTGACAAAAAAAAAATAAAGACGGTCTGCACTCTAAAGTAACTTGGGCAAAAAGTAAAATTTTTATTTGTTGCAATACTTTTGGTCTTAACACCACCATGTAATTCATTTGATTGCTATACTATGCTTTAATTAATTGTCAACTCCCTTTTCTGAGAATGAGAGAGAATGTTATAGCATTTTCAGTCTAGCGAAAGGTTGTGTCCAATCTTCTTGTTGGAGACCCTTATTCGACCCAGCAAGAGGCCAGGAGGTTTGATCTTTGAGAAAACAAGTCCCAAAGTGATTCTTACAACTCTGCTGCTTCTAGCAGCAACAGTTTCAGCACAAACTTGCAGGGCAAGCAATCTCAGATGTCTAGACCCTTATTCTTACAAGTTGTGGAGAATTGTTGTGATCAGAACTCTTGTGAGGTTTGTAGACTGAGGGAAGTGCTGCACACAACACGACTGTGTGTGGGATTTCCACCCACCAGCACGCAGAGCTTTTTGGCAGTATCTTTGTGAAAGCAAATCAAATATTTCAATGTGTTTGAGTTTACAGTAGCCTATGTGTATGCATGTGTAAGTAGGAATGTGTGTAGGTGTGTGAGCATGAGGCTATCAGTAATGCAGTCAAATACCTGAATGACAGAGACAGATTGTGTTTATTGCTCCTGAATGACCCTCTGAGAGCGTGCTATAGAGCAGGACTGTCAAATCCGACTTGTCAATCATTTTTAATGCTATCCTCCAATTGATTTTGATGACATCAAACGTGAATTCAAAAGCAATCCATATATTGGCATATACTTAGCAACACACTGCCTGATCCAGTATTTTCTGGACATACTTCAGATATCTTAGTTTCAAATAAATTTTAAAATGTGTTAACCAATCAATATGCTCACCTGCTAGAATAAATCTGCTCACTTTACATCAGTGTTATTTTACTATAATAATCGTTGTTAATATTTTGAATTAGATTTTTTTATTAAAGTTTTAGTTGTGATTTTTGTATTAGTTTTTATTTGTTTTGGCTGTTGTTGTTGGTTTAAATATGCTTATATAGTTTTTATTATTTTTTTTTTATTTTTTTTTTTTCATTTTTACATTTTATACGTTTATGCATTTGGCAGATTTTAGTATATTTAGTTATACTTAAATTAAACAAAAATGAGAAAAGTTGCCTTGGCAGCTAACTGAAAAAAAATATTTTATTTCAGTTTTTTGTTATGCTAATGTAATAACCCTGCTTCACATGGGCAGAAAGAGAAAAATAAGTTCAGAAGAAGAACAACATATTTTCCACTTATTGGCTGGATGGCTGATGCAGGATGGTGATAATAGAAGAAAGAAAGGGAGAGAAAGAAAGTGAGGCAGTAATTATAAGAGAATTAAACAGAGGAGAGTGAGCTCTAGCCAGATTAAGGCTGACTGTCAGAACAGAAGGAGAGAGCAAATAACAGGATCTCTCACTTTCATCCCTCTATCTTCAGCTTAATCTTGATTTTTCTCTCCCAGTATGTTTATTGTGTCGTACTAATATAATATGCCAGAACAAATATAATAAAACATCAGACTCTAAGATCTGATTGGATGAGCTGCATCATTGTAAATAACCGCCTACACATGTGACCACATTGTCTGATATGAATATACCAAGTCTGGTCACCATAATAAGCCTACCGTCTGGCAAATTAAGCCATGTCAAATGAGAAAGAGTGCTGTTGTACTGAATATCAGCACAGCTGAGATTTGGTTGTAGTCAGAACAACAGCATGATTGTGAGCAGCATGTTGCGTACTTAGCATATTGCATACTTAGCCTGACTGAAATAGTTTTTTTAACAAATGTTAATATTGAAAAAAATATATATTTTTTTTATTTGTTTGTTTGTTGTTTTGTGTTTTTTAAATTACCTATATATGTTTTTCTCTGTTAACTGTTAGGAACTATGTTACTTGAAATAGATTTTTCTTTTTTAAATTAATAAATAGCAATTAATTAATTAATTACATATATATATATATATATATAGAGAGAGAGAGAGAGAGAGAGAGAGAGAGAGAGAGAGAACCACTGGCATTTTGTTGAACAGTAAAGTAATGGTTGTGAACATGCTCGTGAATGATTGCTGATTGGTGATTGTTTTTACCATTAGCCCCACCCACTTTTGGCCACTTGTGTGTGCATTTGGTGTAAAAGTATGAGTATGTGCATGTATGTAAATCAGTCTCATAATTTTTCAAGGTTAAAATTGACAGTAACAGTTTATGAAAATGAAATCGAACAAATGTAAAACAAGATGTCTTTGTATGGATTTTTTAATGGGCAGATTCTAATGTTATTTGTTGTGTTTTTGTTTGTGTCCACAGGTTTGATTATCAAGAGCTGCTACACAACTCCAGTTTTTGCCTTGTTCCTCGGGGCAGGCGGCTCGGGTCCTTCCGCTTTCTAGAGGCCCTGCAGGTTGGTGACTCTGAAGTTTGCTTGTCTAAAGCTCTGTCACGCCATGCTTCCTTTCATAACAGGTGTTTTTGATTGGCCTGAATGTTTTTAGGGCTCAGCCGTTTGGAGCCCTGAGGTTGCACTACCCTGACGTAGAAGTTATTGATATTGACATTCTGTCATCTTTTCAAAAACACCCAGAGAAGATTCTTATATTGGAGAGGAGAGGTGAAGAGATCTATTAATAAACCTCTCTCTCTCTCTCTCTCTCTCTCTCTCTCTCTCTCTCTCTC
>NW_015539890.1:300862-307243 GCF_001515605.1 Sinocyclocheilus anshuiensis | reverse complement strand
ATTAATTACATATATATATATATATATAGAGAGAGAGAGAGAGAGAGAGAGAGAGAGAGAGAGAGAGAACCACTGGCATTTTGTTGAACAGTAAAGTAATGGTTGTGAACATGCTCGTGAATGATTGCTGATTGGTGATTGTTTTTACCATTAGCCCCACCCACTTTTGGCCACTTGTGTGTGCATTTGGTGTAAAAGTATGAGTATGTGCATGTATGTAAATCAGTCTCATAATTTTTCAAGGTTAAAATTGACAGTAACAGTTTATGAAAATGAAATCGAACAAATGTAAAACAAGATGTCTTTGTATGGATTTTTTAATGGGCAGATTCTAATGTTATTTGTTGTGTTTTTGTTTGTGTCCACAGGTTTGATTATCAAGAGCTGCTACACAACTCCAGTTTTTGCCTTGTTCCTCGGGGCAGGCGGCTCGGGTCCTTCCGCTTTCTAGAGGCCCTGCAGGTTGGTGACTCTGAAGTTTGCTTGTCTAAAGCTCTGTCACGCCATGCTTCCTTTCATAACAGGTGTTTTTGATTGGCCTGAATGTTTTTAGGGCTCAGCCGTTTGGAGCCCTGAGGTTGCACTACCCTGACGTAGAAGTTATTGATATTGACATTCTGTCATCTTTTCAAAAACACCCAGAGAAGATTCTTATATTGGAGAGGAGAGGTGAAGAGATCTATTAATAAATCTCTCTCTCTCTCTCTCTCTCTCTCTCTCGCTCGCTTACTCTATTTCTCTCGCTCTCTGTGTGGTTTTTCATTAATTGTGTTCTCAGTCTCTTCTGTCAGTTTAGTAAGGAGAATCAACTAATGATGCAGTCAAAAGTCCAGCGATTTCACATCTTATTTTCTTGTATTAGAGATTACAGTTCACTCTCTCTACCAACATAACTTTTGAGCATTGTATTATATTTTGATGTTCGTGATACCAATTAAGCAATCATTTTAATCTAATTTGAGGTGTTCAGTTGTTGTGTGAACAGTGACGTTTGTAAAAAGCATATAAGTCAATAACACCCATGGGCAGTGATGCTGAACGCATGCATGAGATGAAACTTCAGCTGAATATATTAATAACTGACTGCCATAATGCAGGAGCTGTCAGTGCTGCACATGCAGGATTCTTAGATGAACAGAGAGTTTGAATATTGCATAGCATTATAAATAAATATTCATTTGGAAAATTATAAAGTTCAGTAAGTTTTGATAGATTTAATGCATCCTAGGTAAATACCATATGTTTACATTTAAAGAATGTCGGTATGTGGTGTAAATATTCAGATTTACTGAATAGAGAAAGAGAGAGAGAGAGAGAGAGTATTTTAATATGTTTTTTAGAAGTCTCTCAAGGCCTCATTTATTTGATCAAAATTACAGTAAAAAATAGTAATATTATAAAATACTACTTTGATAACTATTCTCTATTTTGTTTTATATATTTCAATGTAATTTATTCCTGTGATGCAAAGCTGAATTTTCAACATCATGAATCCAGACTTCAGTGTCACATGATCCTACAGAAATCATTCTAATATGCTGATTTGCGTCACGTGTATGTTCCCGTTGAGTTCCTGTTTTCCTTATTTGGTCCTTCCAGTTCCTTTTCACATTATTAGTATCACCTGTTCCTTGTTATTAGTTATCCCCATCACCTGTCTGCCCCTCATTATCTCCCCTGTTTAGTTCTAGCCCGTTCAGTTCTCCCTGGTCTGGAATTGTATGTTGATGTCTTCTCCTCGTGCTACGTGTGATTCCCTGTGACAAGAATATATCCCTTGGTTTAGTACTCCTGGTCTCCTCGTTCCTCACACTACCACCGACCGTGACAGAATTCCAGACCAAAAAGTGATAAGCGGCACCCCTTCTACCCGTGTTTGTTTTTCGTTTTTTGAAAAGTGTTTTTGTTTTGTTTTCCCGTTCGTTTCTCCCCGTCCAAATGGAGGAACGAGCGATGTTAATCGCCGTGGCTCAGGCGAACCCCGACACAATTCTCTACACGAAGGCATTCGTGCCGCTCGCCCTCGCCAGCTCCCTGGAGGGAGAAACCCTCCTGACGCTGTTCCGGATCGGGATAACCTACCATCGTCCCGCGGAGCTCCCAGACACCACCAACCTCGGCTGGAAGGAGGGAGTCATCCGGTGTCTGGAGAGCTTCCGATCCCGATCCGGGACCCATCTGCCGGCCGTTCCTGAGTCAATTAAGCCGGCCGTTCCTCAGGCAAGCCCGCCGGATGTTAATGTGGCAAGCCCGCCAGACATTAATGTGGCAAGCCCGCCGGAAAATAATATGGCAAGCCCATTGAACATTAATATGGCAAGCCCACCATCCGTTCATGTGGGCCCAGTGTCGGTTCCAGCCCCAGTGCCCACTCCTCGTAAGCACCTTCCAGAGCGCCCCCTGGTGCCGGCTCCTCGAAAGCGCTTTGCTGTGCCTGCTCCTCCAGAGCACCCTCCAGTGCCAGCACCACGTCAGCGCTACCCTGATCCCCAGTTCAGCCCAGGAAGGGCTCCTGTTCCCGAGTATAGCTCCCCGTTAAGCCCAGGAAGGGCTCCTGATTTCCCCTTAAGCCCAGGGAGGGCTCCTGATCCCCAGTTAAGCCCAGGAAGGGCTCCTGATCCCCAGTTAAGCCCAGGAAGGGCTCCCGTTTCCCTGTTAAGCCCAGGGAGGGCTCCCGATTTCCCGTTAAGCCCAGGGAGGGCTCCCGTTTCCCCGTTAAACCCAGGGAGGGCTCCGGATCCTGAGTATAGCCCAGGGAGGGCTCCCGATTCCCCGTTAAGCCCACAGAGGGCTCCTGATTCCCCAGCTCCGCCATGGCCTCCCGAGCCCCCTGATCCGCCATGGCAACCCGAACTGCCTGCTCCGCCATGGCTTCCTGATCCGCCCTGGAGGGCGATCTGTCACGTGTATGTTCCTGTTTTCCTTATTTGGTCCTTGCAGTTCCTTTTCACATTATTAGTATCACCTGTTCCTTGTTATTAGTTATCCCCATCACCTGTCTGCCCCTCGTTATCTACCCTATTTAGTTCTAGCCCGTTCAGTTCTCCCTGGTCTGGAATTGTACGTTGATGTCTTCTCCTTGTGCTTCGTGTGATTCCCTGTGACAAGAATAAATCCCTTGGTTTAGTACTCCTGGTCTCCTCATTCCGCGCTCCTCACACTACCACCGACCGTGACAATTTGCTGCTTAAAAAAAAAAAAATCCTATTATCAAAGTTATAAAATGATTGTGCTGCCTAATATTTTTGAGGAAATAAATTTTCTTTAGGAAGTCCCAAAGAACAGCATTTATTTGAATTACAAATCCTAACAGTGTAAAAAGTCTCTACTGCTGCTTTTGAATTATTGCATTTAATAAAAAGATAACATAAACACACCTTTCAAGCGAAGTATAACAAAAGCAAGGCTTTGAAGTCCGTGTAAAGAGAATTCTGAGAATTGTTTCTAAACACATTATAAATGTTAGAAATGTATTGCAGAAACGCATTACAAAGACTCTGAAGTATGTAGTTCTGAATTGTGGAGTTAAACCGTTAAACAGTTTTTCACCAATTCCGTGTTCAGAATTTTTTGGGCGGGGCTAAAACGGTGGCTCGATGACGCAATGGAGCCACCGAGCATGGCTCCTCCCCTAACACCAAGACGTGTGTTCGACTTGAAGCAGCACTGTGCAGATCGATCGATGTGAGATATCACAGTACAGAGCTATAGAGAGCAGACGGCTCCTCATGCTTTCGAATCACTCTCGTGTCATACACTGATCGTTCTGCACAGCCCTGCTTCAAGTCGAACACGCCTAATAACTACAGCGCAGTGGTTTGCCCGCTCAATCGCAAGTTACTGCCATTTGTTAGCCTAGAGGTTGCTAACTAGCTATGCCTTCGTCACGTAAATGCATAATACCTGGTTGCAATAATTTACAAAACAGCTCGGTCTCCTCATTTAAATAAGCTGCAGAGGAAGACAGTTGAGAGAGAGACGGCAGCTTTTCCGCGAGTGGCTGTGGTTTCAGCGCTGCCAGCGGAGTGTTTAACACATTTTTCTGTGGTGTGATAAACTCAGAACACACAATTAATATTGACTGTTTTGTTTTGTAGAAAACATGGAAACACCAAAGACGCTTTAATATGCTATGCATTTTATTAGACAGGTGACGACCGCACAGAGTAGCATTATAACAGAACGTTCAAATGTATCTAATATGATAAAACAGCGCTGCTTGCTTCCGCTGCTTTCTGGAAGGAGCGGAAGCCGTCGACTGTGGCATAATAAAAGCTCCGCTGCTTTCGAGCCGTGTGTCGCGCTCGTTCAGTGGCCTCGTTTTGCTTCGATGGCTTTCCGCCTCACTCTGCTTCATACTACGACGTTAATAAATCTTTAATACATTAGCTCATCCATGAACATGATTTCTGCCCGAGTCCCGTCGGATTGCTTCGGCTGTGGGGATGAAGACGACAACTCCCATGATTCCACACTCAGTCGCGGCGTCATTAAACTACGCCTTTGTTTCTTTGTTTGTTTTGAATACGTGCCCTCTAGTGGCAAAAAAATTACATATTGTGCCTTTAAAATAACAAAGGTGACAACAAGGAATCCAACCTAACATGGCAAACACAACAGCAAAGACAGTATAACCACCAATAAACAGCAATTGAGCAGAGTTTAAATACACAGACCGAACCAAACTAGAGACAGGTGTGGAACATAACTATGGCAAACAATGAAAACATACTAGAAATCATGAAAAAACAAGAAACAGTGGCTGCAAAACCGTATACTTCTCTATTATGCAGTTGGCGAAAAACAGTATGTGACAAAAGAAGTGTGTCCGAATGAATGTAAATACTTATAAAATAAGTACTTGCTCTAGAGATTAGAGAGTTTCGGATGCAGCCAGGAACTAAATACAGGAACTAAACATGAAGCATGTGAAGAAAGAAAAGTCTTCAAATATAAAGAGAATGTGACAGTAGTAAAGCTTTGTGGTACTTTTTTGTGTTGATTCATATGTATTATTATGTGAAATTTAATTAAGATGTTTTTGATAGTGACTGCAGCTACATATTTATAGCACTTGAATAATGTGTTACTTCATTTCTGAAAAGCATCTGATAATTATGAAGGTCACTTTGTGAGAAATGTTCCATCCTCTAATAAGCAAAGAGTTGCATAAAATCAGTAAGTGGATTAATAAAAATGTGTCCATATGCGGACAGACGCTTCTCTGTCTCATCTTTAGCCTGTCAAATCCGATATTTGTCAGTCAGGTATGGGAGGTAAAGACAGGGTGTTTGACTTTCCTCAGTATTTTTCACATCTCTCCAGCACTTGTGTGAGGCTCCCTGTGTTGTGCTCTCTGATGGGAGCACTTTGAAAAGAGACATCAAAAGGCTTTTAGATGCTGGTGCATGTGGGGCAGTCCTTCTCAACCATCTCCATTTAAACATGGAGGAAGTCCGGACTGTGTGTGTGTGTGTGTGTGTGTGTGTGTGTGTGTGTGTGTGTGTGTGAAAGGTCAGGTGGGATTACCAAAGCTGTGGTCTCTGCCTCACTCCTGATATCTGGCGCAAACCTCCTTAAGTCTTCCATATGACTGTCACCTCTGAATGCTGGACAGTGAGATGCGGTCTGGAATTTATAAACAGTCTCTACCAAAATACGACCTGCCTCCCTGTAAACCCTTGGCATCAATATGCCGACGTGAAAGGTACTGGGAATTTTATCGTCATTATTAAGTTATATATTGGGTAATATTGCCATTATTGCATATATGTTGGTGTGTGATTTTTCAATGTAAACCGTCACAACAGTGTAATTTATATTACACTATTTACGCATATATGAGCACGTAACCCAACCCCTGCCCCTAAACCTACCATTTGTCAATAAAACACAAGATATTACAGGCAGATACAACTACCGTCATAATTTATTCAAAAAAATATTAATATTCCAAGGCAAAACAATTGATTTGTGAGAGGAATAGGATCGCCGCCTCCGTCTGCCGTAAAGCGCATCCTGTGTGCTGCAGTCAAATTCAAAAAATGCCGCCAGAAGAAGCCTTACGTTAGCCTTGGTTGTGAAATGTTGTGCGTCTTGTGACATGCTACGGGAGTATCTTTTTGAATGAGATGTGAGCGCGTTAATGGATCGGGATCATTTTCAGCGATTAAAACCTAATGTTTACTCTCTTCTTCGCATAAAGATATCGCATGGCTTCTGAAGACTTGGAATGCAACACAACATTTATACTGCTTGTTTATGGTCAGTTTTTGCAATAAATACCTGTGGCTGCACTTATATTTGCCTGTTACATGTTTTATATTGTTCAGAAGTGGGTAGGTTTAGGGTAGGGGTGGGGTTAGGTGCTCCAATGAAAGT
>NW_015539890.1:289248-299731 GCF_001515605.1 Sinocyclocheilus anshuiensis | reverse complement strand
GTGAAATGTTGTGCGTCTTGTGACATGCTACGGGAGTATCTTTTTGAATGAGATGTGAGCGCGTTAATGGATCGGGATCATTTTCAGCGATTAAAACCTAATGTTTACTCTCTTCTTCGCATAAAGATATCGCATGGCTTCTGAAGACTTGGAATGCAACACAACATTTATACTGCTTGTTTATGGTCAGTTTTTGCAATAAATACCTGTGGCTGCACTTATATTTGCCTGTTACATGTTTTATATTGTTCAGAAGTGGGTAGGTTTAGGGTAGGGGTGGGGTTAGGTGCTCCAATGAAAGTATAAATTTATATAAAATTATTTATATTTTTAAAAAAATGCATGCAAACCATTCAATTAAAGGGATAGTTCACCCAAAAATGAAAATTTGATGTTTATCTGCTTACCCCCAGGGCATCCAAGATGTAGGTGACTGTTTCTTCAGTAGAACACAACCGAAGATTTTTAACTCAAACCGTTGCAGTCTGTCAGTCATATAATGGAAGTGAATGGGAATCACGGCTTTGAGAGTCAAAAAACACATACACAAACAAAACCAAATTAAACCCTGCGGCTCGTGACGATACATTGATGTGGAAAGGTCTGTGCAAGAAACTGAACAGTATTTATATAGTTTTTTACCTCTGATGCACTGCAATGTCTGAACTGTCTGAACTGTCCTGAGCGCGCCCTGAGCGCGTCCTCGACAGCCGGCGCGTGACGCGTCTTCTTCTTCTTCATTCTTTATGGCAGATCGCAGACTTATAAGTGCATTACCGCCACCTATCTCTCAAATGGACCATTGACACTCCTAATTGAGTGTTAAAGGATTAAAAAACGATATAAATACTGTTCAGTTTCTTGCACAGACCGATCGTTTCGTGTCTTTCCACATCAATGTATCGTCACAAGCCGCAGGGTTTAATTTGGTTTTGTTTGTGTATGTGTTTTTTGACTCGCAAAGCCGTGATTCCCATTCACTTCCATTATAAGACTGATAGACTGCAACGGTTTAAGTTAAAAATCTTCGTTTGTGTTCTACTGAAGAAACAAAGTCACCTACATCTTGGATGCCCTGGGGGTAAGCAGATAAACATCAAATTTTCATTTTTGGGTGAACTATCCCTTTAAGAGAAACAACTGAAAACAATGGAGGACTATAGGACTATTTAGGTCAATATGTGACGAGTTGGGAGTGAGAACGTGTTGGCCCCACAGAGGTTGATCAAAAAAATTAAATTACATGAAATTATTAATTCGTACAATAGTTACATTTAAGTTCAAAGTTCAATTCTCAACCGTACAACATTCCGCAATATGGTGCTTGCTGACAATGTTTTCATAATTCATATTTTTGATCGAAATATATTTAAAAGTTGTTTTTTTTTAATCATTTAAATCATCTATCATGTTGGTTATTATTGTGGTGTTGACTATTCCTATTTACCCACATCTAAACATCATAATTGACCATTCGCAAAGACCCGCCCTCCTTAGTTACTGTTGCTATCCACAACAAACAATGCCTCTCTCACACTACACATCATGTTTATGCACGCAGTGAAAAATACATCGCAGAGCAAAGAGGAAACTGACAATGTGCAGACAGTCAATACAGAGCAGGTTACTTCTGGTATGAAACAAGGTCTCAGGACTCTCAGCTTTCAAATTGTGTCATTTTTAAAGAAATTCAAACAATAAATACCGTTTTGTGGCTCTTCAATGTGTCTTGACAGATCACTGTATTACCTCAGTTCAAACACGTGAACCGATCGTCTTTTCATATTTACGTAAAGCACAAAATGAACATAAATAAACATCAGAAAGTATTTTATGTCAACTGTGGCAGCCAACAACAGCACAGCTTAACCCTCCGCACACATTTATATTTAGATATATTGAAAAAGTTTCAATTCAGTAGATCTTTTTTATAATTCCTTACATTTATATAGCGCTTTTCAGATCGCCTGTCAATCAAGCTCTTTGCGATTTGGAATTAAGTTTTTTCGTTTAGTTTTTTTTTGTTTGTTTTGTTTTGTTTTGTTTTGTTTTGTTAGAATTCACCAAATTCAGACATTAGGTAAAATGTCCCTTTCTGCACAGATCAAACTCAGTTCCGTGCAGCAGAATAATATCATATTTCATTCATATCATATTGCACATGTTAAAATTTTAATTCAGTTTACAAAACTTTTCTCTTTTTTCAGAAACAAGAAGTTTATATTTTTATTACACTTCTCTCTGGAATACTTGATCTTGATTGGTCAGTGGCATTCAGCAGTCAAATATTTCTGAATAGCAACTTTTATATATATAATTATCAGGTGACAGTACAGTTTACTGTTAGGTTTACTCATCATGTTGTTATTATTATTAATAATAACCTTCTATCCAAGTCAACATTCTGCAAAGCAAAAGTGGGTGACATTCACAAAATACTTAAAGGATTAGTTCACCCCAAAATAGAAAATCTGTCATTAATTACTCACCCTCATATCGTTCCAAACCCGTTAGGCCATCATTCATCTTTGAAACACAAATCAAGATATTTTTGATGAAATCCGAGAGCTTTCGGATTAGGGTTGCAAAGGGGTGGAAAATTTCTGGTAAATTTCCGGAAACTTTCCAAAAATCCCTGGAATATTCCAAAAAAATCCTGTAAAATTTCCAACATTTCTGGAATATTTCCGAAATTTACTGGAAATTTTCCACCTTTTTGCAACCCTATTTCTGATCCTGCACAGACAGCAACGCAACTGAAATGTTCCCAGACCCAGAAACATAGTAAGGACAATGGTAAAATAATCCATGTGACATTAGTGCTTCAACTGCCATTTTTTTTAAGCTACGAGAATACTTTTTGACTTCATTCAACATTTCTTCTCCTCCAAACCACGTATTCTGCCATTATGGAGAGTATCACGACGCATGCACATGCTTTCCTCTGCACATAAACAAGGCACAGCGCATACATGTTCTACGTCAGCAGCACCACAATTAATTGCATTAATCAAAGGTAGTTGTTTAGCCAACAGTGTTATTAAACTGACCATTACAGTAGTGTACTATAAATGTGTGACATATTAAATCACTATAGCAATCAAAAACAAATATGTGTTTCAACATAATGCACATGACATTGCTGTTTCTGAGTAAGAACAAAGGTATATTATTGCTCTAGAGTTTTCGTTATGGCATGGCTGATGCTACTGTTTTAACATCAGAAAAAAGTAAAGCTCCTCCATCTCCTCTGCTGCATATTAACATTTTTTAAAGTATTTTTTGTATGTGTGTGTTTATTTGGATCAGGCTTTTCAATGTTGAGCACTAATTGTTCTTTTTTTCCACAAAAAAGTTTAGTAAACATGGATGTCCTTGTCTTTCATGTGTGACTGACTTTGTTTTTTTCTTTTGAGGAAAAAAATTACTATAAATATCCATTGCAGAGTTGATGTTATACGGCTCGTTCAATGAATCGCTGGCCGTCTCAGTGATCAGCCGTAAAACAGTGATTCTGTCCAAATTCCCTTTAAAATCTTAAATGATTCCCTTTGAGCTAAATTGACCTGTTTCCCTTACAACACCCAGAGGAAGATAGTATTATACCAGGCATATAAATAATGAAGGAAAGTAACCAAACATTGTGCAGTGTCTGGTTCTTCACATTTAACATTTTTTTGCTTGGTTTTATTTTTTTTAACACGATTCCTAATCATGTCAGTCTGACCTTAGTCAGTCGTAGTCATAGTCAGTCAGTTCCAAATTTCCGCACATGTTGCTTTGAGATTCTGTAACAATGTCATATTGGCATCAACATAAAGTTTTGTCCACTTTGCAGCTTATTATGGAAAAGTCTACCCACTTTGACAGGCCTGACTGGTTTGGAAATCACTTCACAATGTTAGAGGGTTAAAAATTTCCATAAAAATGTGTGACTGTTGTGGTGCAAGAAACCATAACTAACACAGTAAAGATTAAATAAATTAATAAGTAAATAAATAAATGTTTGTTATAGTATTTATCTCTCTTTATTAAATGAATAGTCTACCCAAAAATGTAAATTCTGTGATACTACACCTGTAGTTTCAAGCCTGTATGATTTTCTGTTTTCTGTGGAACACACAAGAAGATTTTTTGAAGAATGTTGGTAACCACAGTTTCGGTTCCCATTGACTTCCATTGTATTTTTTCTCCATATAATGGAAGTCAATGTAAACAAACATACCTTCTTTTGTGTTCCACTGAAAACAGAAATTCGTGCAGGTTTGGAACGACATGAGTGTAAGCAAATCTTGACAGATTTTTCATTTTCAAGTGGACTATACTTTTAATGTTAGTACAGTTACAACTGTTGATTGTTAGTTCAAGTTAGCTCAGGTCGATTCAATTTTATGAATGGATACAACTTTACAATCTTGCAGAATCTACTAGCTATTGGCAAATGAAAAAGTCCATGGAAGAAATGACATTGTTTCAAGGTGTCAATGTGCATTTTGACAACAGTTTATCGATTGAAATGAAGACTGTGAAAGTGTTGTACAGTTGTTGGTGGCAGTTGTGTAGAGGGCTGAGGATTTGATATGGATGTGTGTGTGTGTGTGTGTGTGTGTGTGTGTGTGTGTGTGTGTGTGCGCGTGTGCGTGTGTGTGTGTGTCTGTTTTGCAGGCAGCCTGTATTCCTGTGCTGCTGAGTAACGGATGGGAGCTGCCCTTCTCAGAGGTCATTGACTGGAGTAAAGCTGCCATCACTGGAGATGAGAGAATATTGCTGCAGGTACACACACACACTCGCATCAGACTATCAGTGCACAAAACACTAACAAACACATAGTCTTCTTTATAATAATGTAATTGTACTGTAGAGTAATGAGACCACATTACTGTATAATCTGTTTTAAACCCTCCATCATTCCTCTTAACAGCAGACTGAAAATCCTGCTTTTTTTCCCACATTTTCTAAAACGACCACTCGCAGCCCTGGGAGCTTTAATTAAATGCTGCTGAAATTCTCATGAGGGGGAAAAAAGAAGCAGCAATGAATCACAGGAAGTTCTAAGAGTGGTTTTAAAATTGATATCACACTTTTCCCCGAGCTCTTAATTATTCAAGCCAATTCACTATTTCCCCAAAATTCAGAAGGAGAAATTAGCCTTCATTTGCAGAGACAATTGATATTTTCATATTTTAGCATGACACAATTAATTAAGTCTCTTCTAATTTTTAAAAGTGAAGTAAAGTAGCGAACACAGACGATCACAAACAAACACACAACCCAGCGCGGAACGGCAGCCAGACGCACACAGCATTCCCACACCAGAAGGGGTGTGCCACAGGGCTCAGTTCTAGCACTATGTAAATTAAACATTATTATTATTATTATAAAAATATCTGACTTTTAAAATTTTGCTGGTGGCATCGAATGCAGTGCTGAATGACATTTTAGACTCTCTCTTTCTCACAAATATTCAAATACCCACATTTCACCTACAGTATGACTGTAATGTTTTATTAACCCATTAATTTCATAGTGTAGGACAAAAATTTTCAGAACACCAAAATACAAAGCTACATACATCCTTCTAAAATTATTTTCATAAAGGCCCATATATGTTGTATAAGAAAAGATATTAAGCTCCATATTATAAAGAGAACTTTTCAAAACTAAATAATTGACCTTTGTCTAATTATCATTGTACTAAGTGCCAAAGTAAATTATTACAGTATTAGAATATTCACTTTATTTGAAGTTGACAGTGTATCTTTTTTCTATCTGCTATTTATGTTAGATTTATAAACCTTCTAAATAGATAGATAGATGTCTATTAGATTGATAGAACAAAATAAAAAAAAAGATTGTTCTAGCACTATGTAAATTAAACATTATTATTATTATTATAAAAATATCTGACTTTTAAAATTTTGCTGGTGGCATCGAATGCAGTGCTGAATGACATTTTAGACTCTCTCTTTCTCACAAATATTCAAATACCCACATTTCACCTACAGTATGACTGTAATGTTTTATTAACCCATTAATTTCATAGTGTAGGACAAAAATTTTCAGAACACCAAAATACAAAGCTACATACATCCTTCTAAAATTATTTTCATAAAGGCCCATATATGTTGTATAAGAAAAGATATTAAGCTCCATATTATAAAGAGAACTTTTCAAAACTAAATAATTGACCTTTGTCTAATTATCATTGTACTAAGTGCCAAAGTAAATTATTACAGTATTAGAATATTCACTTTATTTGAAGTTGACAGTGTATCTTTTTTCTATCTGCTATTTATGTTAGATTTATAAACCTTCTAAATAGATAGATAGATGTCTATTAGATTGATAGAACAAAATAAAAAAAAAGATTTGTTATTTTATTACTTATACTGTTTAAAAAAATAATTTGTCATGGTTTCTGACCAGAAAGAAAGAAAGAAACATGTAATAATATAAAAATTTGATTAATGTGTTAAAATATGTTGTTAAACAATTTTAAAGCCCCATGTAGTCCCAGAACCTTAGTTTGAAAACCTTTTGTGTATGACATGAAAAGTTATGTTGCATTTCTTTTAATATGTGAAGTTTATTAATGGTTGTTTTGTGTTTCATCTCTTTGACATATTAGTGTTCAAATGCCACCACAGTTTCGAAGCTGAATAAGCACTTTTATTCTGGAGAGAACTGAGAAAATGACATGACTGTGAGGCTCTTAAACTCCATTGTGTAGGACCTGTCCATCACAAAGATAGTCTTAACCACATTAGAGGTTAGTCTGCACTTAAAGCAGAGAGAGATGCGCTGCGCCCAAATGAGTCATACTGGGGGAAATTTACTGAGCTACTTGGTGTCATTTGTAGTTTTTTTTTTTTTTTTTTGGCACTTAAAGGGATAGTTCACCCAAAATGACATTAAATGAAAACACCATCATCATTTACTCACTCTCATGTCAATCAAAAAAAAAAAAAATGATGATTTTCACAAAACAAGATATTCTGATGAAAGAATTTTAGTTTTTGTGTGAAATAACCCTTTTAACTCTTTCTTAAGGCCTGTTCACGCACAAAACATAAAGGATAATAACTATATTTGTGTTCACACCAGAAGGCAATAATGTTCAATCAGCTTTTAACACTCCAAAGAGAAAGGAAAACTTGAAATCGCATCATATGACCCCTTTAAGAAAATTGTGGACAACTCAATACTGAGTTGGGTTGAATTAGAGAGAGCTCAAAGGTTGGACTGTTGAATCTCATGTCAATCAAAAAAAAAAAAAATGATGATTTTCACAAAACAAGATATTCTGATGAAAGAATTTTAGTTTTTGTGTGAAATAACCCTTTTAACTCTTTCTTAAGGCCTGTTCACGCACAAAACATAAAGGATAATAACTATATTTGTGTTCACACCAGAAGGCAATAATGTTATTTTTATGTGTGCACTTTCGTTATGTGAGCATAACGTAGGAAGGATTTTGATTGGCTGGAAAAGAATCACTCTGACAATCGTTCCAACGATATTGTTTCTCATAGTTGTATTTGTTTTGAGCTATTCTCTCTGATTTTTTAAATTGTATGGTTATAGTTCCACTTAAAGTTCTAAAGTTAAGCCATATGGTGACCTAACAGACATGTAGTATCAAAACTGTTTATCATATAAATGTAAAAAAAGTCTTAAAAATGACATTGCACACTGAAATTTGTAAATATAACTTTTTCAAGTTCTATCCCTTTCTACTGTATTTTCTAATTTAATTGGCTCCATATCTCCTCCATAAAATCCTGCCGGATTTCCACTCAGTATCGTCCTTCATCACATATAGTCCATATAGGTAATTTAGTTGTAATAGTTAATGCTGATCATGTGTCTTTTTCTTGACATATGCTTTGTTTTGTCTCTATCTCTCTCCCTCTCACTCATTTCTTGTTCTCTCCATCTCTCTCCCTCTCTGACATCTTCTATTTTCTGCAAAAGCTTTCATCATGAGTTGCTGTCACACATAAGATGATACCTGCCATGATCAAACGCACTTGGTCTTTTCCAGACCTCTCCAACACATGAAAATGCAGACGGATTTACACAAACATTCCCTCACACATCTCTTTGAGAAGGTTCTGCCGGGGTACAGGCCAGCCTTGGTCAGCTAGATGGAATAGAAACTTTGTGCTGGGTTTCTGTATCTCTTCATCTCAGGAAGGTGTTGGACAAGTCTTTTAATAACAGGACCAGACTGACAACTGCCAGACGTCACTGCCAGAAATATGACTGCCTATAAATATGTTCAGAAAGCAGACAGAGGAGCTTCACCAACTTCACCAATATCACCACAGTGATCAGTACAGTGTTTTACAGCGGTATCTCTGTTTCTGTGTACAGTAAAGCAGCGGGACTCAACTTATATATTTTTATATCGCATTTTATGCAGGGTTATTATAGTTCACTAAAAATAAAGCCAGAAAAAAGTTACTTGAAGTAAAATCTGAAAAACTTAAAATATTTAATAATAATAATAACTTATTTTATTTCAGCTAGTTGCCAAAACAACATTTATTTAAACACAAGAAACACAACCGAATTAATTTGACTTAAATTTAAAATGAAAATGTAATGACAATGTAAAAAAAAAATAGAAAGTTGTTCAAAATATAAATAAAAACTAAAACAGTATCTCAAATACTAAAATATGATACTAAAATAACACTGATTTTATTATTTGCATTTTGAGTTGTTTTTCCCTGCTGACCATGACAAGAATAGATTTGTGACTCATTTTTGTTGCAACCCACCAGTTGCAGGAACCATTGCAATAAAGTAGCTTAATTCAAACTCATTGAAAACCCTGTGTCACACATTCTGGGACTATGAGTAAACAATATGTTTTCTGTCACTGAACAGACACTTTTTCATGCTGTGTTTTTGCAGCCCCTGAGGCTGGTCTCTTTCCAGAGCTATCCTAATCCCTGCTTCTGTTCCGCTTGGAACGTTTTCAACAGAATGACGGTGTGTGAAATTTCGAGCCCAGTGTCTGGATTTGCCCTCCTTCTGACTGAACCGTAGTTCTTCATATCAAAGACAAATGACAGAAAGATACAAAGACAATGAAAAGAGCATTTCTCCTGTTTGCTCACTCATTCACTTTTAAATTCATTAATTAATTAATTAATTAAATTTTTCCTAATTAAAATTATTTACTTCTAAAGAAATTATTTGCACTTCAGACAAATGTTTAAAGTGATTAAGACTTAACTAATCCATATCAATGGATTAGAAAAGCCTTTTATTCAACATAGAGGATGGGAGAAGGATGCCATGTTGAGATCACATGACCAATGATACCTTGCAATTCAAACATGAAAATAATAATGTATTATACCAACCTAGTTAGTTTTTGTATTATATTCCACTGGATTTGGATTAAAGCTCTGTGACCAACAAAAGTTTATGATTCTTATACATTTTGCTCAGAACGAAGCCTAAAAATAATTGGCAGAAGTTAAAAAACAAATGTACAGTAGGCTATAAACTAATGACACTATCAACATCAGTAACAACTTATTCAGTTTGTAAAAGCGGACTAGTGAGTAGTTTTATTGTTCAACGTGATGGTTTAATCAACCTCTGTAGTTTCATGCCTCTCTGTTTCATGCCAAGTAAAGGCTTTAAAAGCATACACAAGCGTGGAAAAATACTGTGAAAATATATTTAGCTTGTGTTAACCACTGGCCTTATTTTAGGCATTTAACCCTTTCAAAAATGCATTGACTTCAGGGTGGTGGAAGTAGAAGTGCTAAAATAATAACTTGTTTCCAGGTTTAGGCCTATTAAAATGCAACATTGAAAAAAAACATTTACACTTTTCTGCGTAGACTGGTAGTTACAGTGTGATGTCCATGCCATTCCATGTTGACAAACTACATAATTAGTCTTTCAACACTCGTGCATGTGTGGTGTTTGTGTGTGTGCATGCAGGAATAAATGCTATGTAATTAAACGCTCCACAGAACAAGACCAACGAGATGCTTCGCTTGCTGCGTGGATCTGACAAAATCACTACACTTCACATATGAACATGTAAAGGCGCAGAGATACACAAACACACTGACATGAGGGTTCTCTAATTAGACTGTAGTTGATCCTAATTGATCTGTGCATTTCTAGACTGTGGAGAGACAGAACCAATCAAGCCCAGCAGAGGAGGACTCAGGACATAAAAGGATTTTTGTGTGTGTTTGTGTGTGTGTGTGTGCCTACTTAACCATGTTTTGGGGACAAATTTGTACCCAAAATTGAGCAAAACCTGACAAAATCACCAAAAACCTCCATTTGGGGACGTCCTCATATGTAAAACTGGTATAAAAATAAAGTAAACAAAGGTTTTGGGTTTTTTTTTGTAAAAATACAGAGGGGATAGGATTAATGGTGAGGTGGGTTTAGGTTAAAAACGTGTATAACTATCTGTATATAAAAACAATAGAAGTCTATG
>NW_015539890.1:286559-289238 GCF_001515605.1 Sinocyclocheilus anshuiensis | reverse complement strand
TGTGTGTGTGTGTGTGTGTGTGTGTGTGTGTGTGTGTGTGTGTGTGTGTGTGTGTGCGTGCGTGCGTGTGCGTGTGTTTTACAGGTTATTTTTGGTTTAAGATCTCTCACACCCCGTTGTGATGGGGGTGAGGCAGATTGTGATTAATTAGTGTTGTAATAAAACAAGATTAATGTGTTTAATTTGAGTTATTAGGCCTGTGTGCATACTGTTGAGAATATTGTCTATGTATTGCCTTCAAAGACTGATAGAGATGGTCTGCCAAGTTGATTTATTTTATTTTATTTTTTAGGCATAATCATAGGCAAAATTAAAGCATTGTTTGCATTTTTTGTGTTTCTATCTATCTATCTATCTATCTATCTATCTTATGAAACCCCGTTTCACCACAGAATTAAAGGGGTCATATGATGCGATTAAAATTTTTCCTTTCTCTTTGAAGTGTTACAAGCTCTTGGTGCATAAAGAAGATCTGTAAAGTTGCAAAGACTAAAGTCTCAAATCCAAAGAGATATTCTTTATAAAAGGTAAGAGTCAGCCACGCCTACCTAAAACGGCTCATTCTAACACGCCCCCACATGTCTACGTCACGATATTGATTTGCAAGATTTGCATAGCGCCGCCCAAATGTTCACGCAAAGAAAGAAGGCGTAACTTTTATTCTCGCTGTAGTATTGTTGTTGCCGCCATGTCATGAAGACGCTGTGTGTGTCGTTGTGAAAGTGAAACTACTTTGTTTGGCCTTCCAAAGGAGGATGATATCCCCTTCATCATGCCTAGAGTTGATACGTGCTGGTCGCTGAGGAAATACATCAGCTTAGTGCTGTGGATCGCCGGATCGGCTTTGAGGTATTCGGCCAATCACAACGCACTAGACAGCTGGCCAATCAGAGCACACCTCGCTTTTCAGACCGATGAGCTTTGTAAAATTTTGTAAAAAAAAGTTTCAGAAAGGCGGGACATAGAGGAGAAACTATAATGTACAGTATGTGGAAAATAATGTGTTTTTTGAACCTTAAACCGCATAAACATTTCATTACACCAAATACACAAAATAATGTTATTTTTAGCAACATCATATGACCTCTTTAAAATATATATACTGTATATATATTTTTTTAATTACGACTAATTATCTCACAATTCTGATTTTTTCTTGCAATAGCAAGTTTACATCTCACAATTCTGACTTTTTTTTCTCAGAATTGCTTGATATAATCTCGCAGTTGTGTGTTAAAGTCAGAATTGTTGAGATACAAACTCGCAATTCTGGCTTATGTCTCACAATTCTGGCTTTCTTTTTCAGAATTGTGACCTTATATCTTGCAATTATATCTTATATCTTGCATATCATGCAATTCAGAGTAAACTCACGAAAAAAAATTGTGACAAAAAGTCGGAATTATTCAGTGGCCGAAATGGCCTTCCATTATCTATCTATCTATCTATCTATCTATCTGTCTGTCTGTCTGTCTGTCTGTCTGTCATTTTCCACTTTACAATACTTTTTTATACTTTACAATGCTGTCACATTTGTTTGCATTGTAAATGTATTAGCTATCATGAACTAACGATAAACAATACTTGGTTAATGTTATTTTTTTACAAGTACCAATATATTTTTTACCATTTAACTACATTTAACAAATGTTAATTAACAATGAACAATAGTGTATTTCTAAATTAACATTAAATTAAGCATAAACAGTTTGAATAAATGGTATAAAAATATGAACAAACAAAATAAAACACCTACTAAAAGGTGTCAAAATATTTTATTTGTTTGCCTGCATGTCATGTGACCATTAGCCAACATCAGAGATCCATAAACCTGTGGATGTGTTGTTAAATTATTAAAATTATTGAATGTCTCTGGGTAACCAGAGGCTACTGACCAATTTATTTAATACAGATAAAAAACAGTCTGTATTAAATGAATTTGTAACCATTTTAGAAAGGAAAAAATATATAAGTAAACATAAAAATAAATACAAAGAATAATATTTTAGTTTTTCTTAAAAGATAAATATGAAGGAGTCCATATTTTATTTGACATAAAAATGCAATATAGAATCTAAATCTATAGACTATCCAAACTTTTTTCAAAAGCACTGATTTCAAAGCACTGATCAGACTGTTTAGACCTCACTCATTAGTTTGTTTTTATGTGTTTATTGGAATTAAAATGCCTGTGATTGCACACAGCATTTATACGCTCACAGAAACTGGCTGTCATTGGTTCCAAGGTTTAACCACAGCTAAAACATTCAATTCAATTCACATTTATTTGAATAGAGCTTTTCACGGTACCATTTCAAAGCAGCTTTCAGAAAATGAATGTTTCTACATTACAATTAAGAGTGATCTGTTTATCAGAGGTGACTGTGTCAAAGTAATGTTCATATGGCAGAAATGTACAATTCTAAGTTTATACAACTCGTGCAGTTAATGTATGTCATGAATTCATTTAAGCACAAACAATGAGCACAACTGAGAAAAATTAGACAATTTTGACAAATCGAAAGCACTCACAATCAGTATTTTTCATGATTAGTTCATCGCAGCACCTATAATGCTAATTGTGACTGTAAATAATATTGATATTTGTGGTTTTCACAGATTATCCATGACAGGATACGAACACACATGTCCCGTAGCAGGCTGATGTGGAATTCTTTG
>NW_015539890.1:285183-286538 GCF_001515605.1 Sinocyclocheilus anshuiensis | reverse complement strand
GTGTGTGTATGTGTGTGTGTGTGTGTGTGTGTGTGTGTGCGTATGTGTGTGTGTGCGTATGTGTGTGTGTGTGTGTGCGTCTCTTCACCACCTTCAGCTCAATGCCGTAAAACTTTGTTGCAGTGAAAATGAAATCATAACTCAGATAGATGTTGGTTCCCCTCCAAGCAGAGTGTGTGTGTGTGTGTGTGTGTGTGTGTGTGTGTGTAGTGGATCGTGAACATATGTGTCGGCCATATTCCTTCCTAAACCCGGCCTGTGTGTGTTTGCATGCGCATATAGGGGTCTGTAGCGGATTTGTCCCTGGGCTTCACATGTCAGCAGTAAATCTGTGTTGCAGGAGTGATAGATGGTCTATACTCTGCTGTCACAGGTGTTGTTAGTCTCACTTTCCATAATTTTGATGACAGGGCAGTTTAGACTCCCTGTCCGCGGCCATAACTGGAGAGAACTTCAGTGTGGCGTGATATACAGTGTGATTCGCTCAGCTAGGGCAACACTATAAATCTGGCTACCTGTGATACATGCTGTTTATTAGGCAATGAGATATCATCCAACATGACCAGTGGACTGCGCCGATGGCTTGCTGTGTTCCTGTCTTCCTTGAAACAGTCATTTGAAAATATTTTAGATGTTGTGGCTTGCATACATAATGATGTTCTGTTGTACACAGCTCAGACGAATCTTCTGGTTTGTTTTGAATTTGTTCTTTTTTTTTGGTTGTTCTGAACACGCAAGATAATTGGTTTAAAAGGAATAGCTCACCCAAAAACTGTTGAAATTTTACCTACCCTCGGGCCATCCAGGATGTAGAAGAGTTTGTTTCTTCATCGGAACAGATGTGGGCAAATTTAGCATTACTTCAAGCACCATTTGCAAGTGAACGTGGGGACTCCACCATGCTCCTGTTTGGACTCTCATTCTGACGGCACCCATTCACTGCAGAGTATCCACTGATGAACAAGTGATGTAATGCTAAATTTCTCCAAATCTGTTAAGATGAAGAAACTTCACATCTACATATTGGATGGCCTGAGTGTGAGTACATATTCAGCAAATTTTCTTACTTGCAGATTAAAGTGTCTGCTAAGAAAAATAGTAGATTTTTGTAGACCAAATGTCTAATGTCCAAATGTCCCCACAAGTATAGTAATACCAGTAAATTTTGACCTCGTGGGGACATTTTTTTGGTCCCCATGAGGAAACAAGCTGATAAATCACATAGAATGGAGTGTATTGAAAATCTGAAATAGCAGAAAGTTTCCTGTAAGGGGTAGGTTTAGGGGTAGGGTTGGTGTAGGGCAATAGAATATACAGTTTGTACAGTATAAAAACCATTACGCCTATGGAGAGTC
>NW_015539890.1:275120-285173 GCF_001515605.1 Sinocyclocheilus anshuiensis | reverse complement strand
AAATATAAACCAGTTTGTGTGTGTATGTGTGTGTGTGTGTGTGTGTGTGTGTGTGTTTCAACTGTGAACCAAATGACCTCTTATGACTGACTGTACTTCCAGATGTGACCACAATTAGTGGATGGACCATTAGCATTAATTGCAAATAATACGTTTTAAAATCAAACCAAAAGTGCATGTGAATTTGCTTGTTTGTAGTTCTGTGTATTTGTGTGTGGTTTGTTTCTGTGTGGTCTGAGTGTGTGGCCTGTTTGTTCACGTGTTTTACACTGTGCGTGTGGTAGCGTGTTCTTGTTTTGTTCATTTTTATAGAGTCTGAATCCCTGCAGAGAGGAAATAGGGATAATAGATGTTCTGGCTAAGTGTAATTACTGTCACTGTGATATATTATGAACTTCTCTTTTGTTTTACGGCCTAACCAGAAATGTTTCACAGCTTTGATCAATTCATTTTACTAGTTTTATCCTCTCTTGTTCTCTTTTGTTCTTTGTAGTAACCTTTATTGTGATGTAATAGAGACTTAATGTAGCTGTCGGCTTTCTGGAGTCGCAGTCGCAAACGTAGATAAATGAAGCGAATCCCTGTGGAGGAACAAAGATAAACAGGTGCTCTCTTTGAATGGCTGCCATAAAGCAAACTGATACAAATGCAGAGAGATGTTACACACCGGAGGCTGATCCCGCTGAAGACTGATTTCATAAAGTCTAATCTGCCGTTCGCCGTGTGTGGAAACTGCATTTTTATGTGCTTCATGATTTAAAGCAAAGAAATTCACCAGCAAATACAGACTGTCCAAAAGCACTAAAGTCGTTTCTGCTATCCACGTTTGTGATTTCTGCAGGTAAGAGTCCGTCTCAGGAGTTTACAGCCATCATTCAAGTGGTCACACCTCTACAGTCCCAACAGCAGCCCATATTCAAACTGATCCATGCGGTCGCCAAGTCCAAGTTCTGTGCGCAGGTGAGAATATGAGAGCAAATAATGAGACACAATGACAATACTTCCATTATTATCTATGCTTGAAAGTGTGCATCAGGTTAAGGACCATTCACACTGCCAGTGATTGTTTGCTGGAGGTCACATTGTTGGTTAGAGTTCTTGCTTTATCGGTGGCCTGAACAACTGGCTATATTAAATCACAAATGAGACGTATCACTGGTAAAATTAAGAATAACTATGTTATGGTAACAAGGTAACTTTTAAAAACAGTTAAATGAACAAATAAAACAATTATTTACATTCACAAGGATCTTAATATTCACATTTAAACATCTTAACAAATAATCAAAAATTATCAGAACACATATGATCAGAATACAAACAAACTGTATTATGTATAGACATGTTATATCCAGTGTTATCCAGTGCCAGAAGTGATGACTATAAATCCACAAATGCTGTATATTTAGTATTTATACATTATTAGAAAAATTAAACACTATTTTATATTTAATATAATTTAAAATCACTTGAAAACCACAAAAATATGACTTCACATTGAATGTGAACTCTGTCATTGGCCCGTCACCACAGCCAGACAAACATCTGATAGTGTTGACAAATTTGGCATTTCTTTCACAAAACAAATGGAGTTCATGTAATAGCCTGTGACGAGTGGGGCGGGGCCGAGAGCCGTGGGAACGGAGCGAGGCCGGTGGAGTAAATGATAATGCGCGACACCTGCGCCACTCACCGGTCTCGAGTCCCACGGAGGAGCTCCAAAAGGATAAAAGGAGGAGTGACGACAGTGTTGGACGAGAGAGGACCAGGCCTGGAATTTATGTTGTTGTTTTGGTTCTGTTTGTGCACGGCAGTCATCCGTGAGGGGCTGTCGCGCTATTTTCAGTTTTCTGTTTGTTTATTTATTTATTAAATTATGTTTAATGTTCGCCGGTTCCCGCCTCCTTCTTCCCGACCTACGAACTGTGTTACATAGCCATTTTGTTTTCTCTGTTGATGCTAGATGCTAATAGACCCTGCTTTAGGAGAATAAAATTATCTAAACATTTCAAATAATTTCCTCAGAAACTGGAAGATAGTGTTGACAAATCATGGTTGAGACACAGGACATATTAACAAAAGGATTTAAAATATTATAAAACTTACCATTATTAAGTGTTGCTTTTGATAAAACAAGCTCTTTTTTATCATAAAAAAAAAATGAGTGATTGAACCCTTCTCTGTGGACACACTGTTTTAGATGTAGTGAGAAGACAATTAGTGTCATAGATTTGATATAATAATGATAAAATTAAATTGAAGGGGATAAATTGTAAAATACATTCTATTATTAATCCCTCATAACATTTACAATTGAAAATATTTTCGTTTTTAAACCTAATAGCAGTTACAATTTCTGGACGTGTTTTGTTCCATGTCTCAAGAATCAGTGACCTGTGACTTTTTTCTTCTTTAGAACTTGTTCAGTAGGGTGCTTTTAACAGACAAACAATATATAAATAAATAAATACACAGATGAAGTTTTATGATACAACTTGTTTGCATAACATTCATAATATTTCAACTCCTTTGATAACATTTTGTGAGGAAAAGAGCAAATAATTATTCTATTTGCTGAAAAACATCTCCAGGTTATGCATGTAACCATGGTTCCCCAAGGGAACAAGAAGCTGCGTCGGAAAACGCTATGGGAATGCCTTCAGCATGACCACGCCCTGAATCACGTGTGTAATCAGTCCAATGGATGGGTAAGACGTCACGAGACCAGGAAGCTTAAAAGCACGTGCGGTGGAAACAGCGGCAGCTTCTGGAGAATGAAGGAAGCGCTCGCAGGGATGCCGGAAGTATGGCAGGGAGACGCAGCGTCTCGTTCCTTCGGGGAACCATGGTTACATTCCCATTCAGGAACTCGAGCTGCGTCGGAAAACACTATGGGAACGAGTATGCCCACGCCGCCAGACTTTCCCTGCCTAGTGTGGAAGAGCACAACTAAGGCGAGAGAACAGAGGAGCCGGGAGTGGCACGAATATCGAGGTCATAGAACCTCACAAACGTGAGCGGCGTGGACCAACCCGCAGTGTTACAAATGTCCTGCATAGAGGCACCCGACAGGAAGGCCTTGGAGGCCGCCACGCTTCAGGTGGAGTAAGCCCCCTCATCCCCAGGGGCGAGGGGAGGCCAGAGGACTCGTAGGCGAGGGAGATGGTATCCACAATCCACCGATTGAGGGTCTGTTTAGAGGCAGAAAGACCCTTCTTAGGGGGACCATAGCACACTAGCAATTGGTCTGATTTCCTCCAGAGGGCAGCTCTGTGGACATATGAGTCCAGTGCTCGCACTGGACACATACAATTAAGCTTCTGCTGGTCAGGCTCCCGAAAGGGAGGAGGACAGAAGGCCTGGAGTATGACAGGCCGTGGTGCAGATGAAGGGACCTTAGGAACATACCCCGGCCTGGGGTACAAAAACGCTTTGGCCAATCTGGGCGCAATGTCTAGGAAAGAGGGGGCCACGGAAAGGGCCTGAAGGTCACCAACTATCTTAATCGAAGAGATAGCCAGAAGGAAGGTAGTCTTTAGAGTGAGGAAACGCTCGGAAATCTCTTCAATAGGCTCGAAGGGAGGTTTACAGAGAGCTTCTAGCACCACAGCCAGGTCCCACGGGGGGACACGGGACCGTACCGGAGGCCTCAGCGCACTGCGGAGGAAACGTGTAACTAGGGGGTTTCTGCCCACTGACTGACCACCGAGAGGTGCGTGGTATGCCACTATGGCCACCACATAGACCTTCAAGGTGGAGTGGGTCAAACCTGCGGAGCTAATATCAACCAATCGTCAATATAGTTGAGTATGCGGATGCCATGGAGTCGCTGTGGAGCCAGAGCAGCATCCACACACTTTGTGAAAGTGCGGGGTGAGAGTGCAAGGTCGAACGGAAGAACCCGATATTGGTAAGCTTCGCCCCCGGAAGCAAACCTCAGGAACTTCATGTGATGGGGAAGGATGGAGACATGGAAGTATGCGTCTTTTAGATCTATCGTGACTAACCAGTCCTTGGACCTGATCTGAGACCCGACCTGCTTGACAGTGAGCATCCTGAACTTCAGTCGCATGACTGAGTGGTTCAACTGACGCAGATCTAAAATGAGACGCAACCCTCCATCCTTCTTTGGAACAATGAAGTACAGGCTGTAGAACCCGGACTCTCTGTCGAGAGGAGGGACCACCTCGATGGCCTCCTTCCTCAAGAGAGTTTTTACTTCTTGTTCCATTACCAGAGCCTGCTCGGGGCCCACGAGAGTGGGAGTGACCCCGTTGAAATTAATGTCGTTCATGTCGTTGAAATGCCTTTTTCTACAGTGTGCAGCACCCATTGAGACACATTTGGCAGAAGCTTCCACACTGCCAAATAGTCTACTAAGGGAATCAGTCTCTCGAGACTGACCTCTGGTGTACAAAGAGCTGCTAGCACGGTGACCTGAAGCGGAGGACCGGCAGGGGACAGCCAATCTAGCTGCTCTAGAGACCTCCGTGGAGGTGGCGAGCCCCCCAGGTCCACTACGTTTCTGGGCGGAGGCTGAGGGAAGCACTCGTTGAAGACCACTGTGCCCTGAAGCATCGGGGGTGGCAGGGTTGACAGACCGATCTCCTAAGGGCACTGAGCAGAGACGGGCACCGTATGATGAGGTGTACACTGCTCTCCCCCAGAGGGGCCTGCCCTCAAAAGGCCTGAGCCACCAGCGTCAGGACTTCTTGGCCGAGGACTTCTTAGCCTGAAGGATGGTCCGCAGGTCCGGCTTCGACTTCGAAGTCCTCGACCAGTGAGAGACTCGGTGATATCCTCTGACTTAATCTCCTTGCACTCATCCAGCTCCTTCAGCAGGTCGGCTTGGTACGCTTGTAACACTGCCATAGTGTGCAAACATGCACCAGTCTGACCCACTGCCATGTACCCTTTGCCCACCAAGCTAGATGTAGTACGCAACGGCTTGGAGGGCAGTGCCGGGGCTTTCAGAGACGATGCCGAACCGGGCTTTTGAATGAGATTTTTTTTCTATTTTCTAGTTTCTCATTTTAATTTTTTTTTTAAATAATATTATATATATTTACTAATATACTGTAATAATTGTATCTAATTTTTTATATATGACTATATAATTTTTATTTTTTATTTTTAATTTTAGTTTATTTCATTTTAGTTGTTTCAGTACTTACATTTAAAATAATTGAAAATGAAAAATGTTGCTTTTTTATATATTTAAATTTATTTCAAGTCAATTATTTCAAGTATAATATTTATTTTTATTTATGTATGTATGTATGTATGTATTTATTTATTTATTTATTTATTTTTCTATGGTTTTAGTTTTACTTAACGATAATAACCTAAAATAAAAATAAAAAATAAAAAATAATAAAAAATAAAAAATACATGAAATCATAGGTTTGGAACAATATGAGATAGAGTAGGGGATTTTCCATTTTGGATGTGATATTCCTTTTACTTTCTGGAAGGAAAGTGTTGGTATAATAATTGCAGCCCTGGCTGATGCATCTTATGAACAAGATGAATGATTATCAATGCATGAATCAAACTCATTTAGAATGCCCACGAATTTTGACATGGTTTTCCACACATCATTTTTTTATTATGTCCCTGTATGTGGGCAGCAACTAATCATGTAAAACTAGTCAAACGTCTGGCTGTGCAAAACTAGCATACACTCAGTCTGGCTGCGGTATCTGATAAGTGACAGGTCATGTTAGCTTCACTGTCTGTGTTCCTCATGGGTCACTGCTCCTTTGCCTAAAGTTTCTATACTTTAAACAACTTCTTGTCAGCTGAGATTGCATCGGTTCAGTTTATATTAGATAATTACTACATTTAAAAAAATTTCAGATTATGTATTACCTTGTTAAAAAAGTACACTTTTGCATACAAAAATGGATGTAATGTTTTTGAACACTTAATTGCATGTAATTTACATTTAAATGAAAATGTATTGCAAAGTATGACACACCTACAGTTTTTTTTAAGATTTGAAGTACACATTCAATACAGTAAACCACAGTTTTTTCACAAGAGCTAACATTAGACTGTGTCTGCAAATGCCCTTAATTAACACAGTTACTAAAAATGAGAAGTCTCTTGGTAATTTCTAGTTTGTCGTAAATTTTTCTAGTGGCTCTCACACCTCTTTTCAGGACTAATAAATGAGAATGGGATTTGTTGAGAAATTTTGATTACTTTTTGCATGTGGGCTGTAATAATTCACACCTGCACCTACAAAAACAGGTTGCAATCTAACATTGAATACATGTATACATGAAATGTGCAGTGCAGCTCATGTGTTTTAATGTGGTTTCAGATTTTAGTGCTGTGGAACTATGAGAAGCCTCCACCACCTAGAAACAAGTGGCCCTCCATCACAACACTCTTCTCTATCATTGAGGGCAAAAGAAAGGTGAGATGGGAGAAAGGTGATGAAATAAATAGTATAATTGCATGTTGGTTTAAAGTCTTGGCATGCAGTTCTTGACACAACAACACACATGCAACGAACACTTTGCATACATGCACACAGACTAGCCTTCTAGATAAAGACTTTTTATTTTAAATGTTATATTTTTGTTGTTGTTTTATTTTTATGCAAATGTATTTATTATAGATATTAGATAAATCCTGCCGATATTTTGCTATTTTAGAATTAAAATAATGATAATTTAGTGTGAAAATCATTTTAAATCATTTAAACCATTTTCAAATTCCCCCAAGCAAGGTTTTGTCACGTTTAGTTAGCTTCCAGGGACAGATTTGTACATAAAGTGCAGGTAAGTGAAGTTAAACTCAAACTTTCCAGTGGGAAGGAAACAAAATAACACATAACAGGACAGATGTCACCATTTAAAAACTCTAAAATGATTTGAAATAAATTGTGCGTGTGTATGTGTGATATCTGCACAGCTGTGTGTGGGTGGTTATGTGAATATTCTGAATGTATCTTATCATTAGCACCTTTCAGACTTTGTCTGCTCATCGTCATCCCTCTTTGGACATGTTTTACTCATTTACATCTTGTCATGTGTTATTTGCAGAAACAGTTAGCCTGAACAACTTAATGTGATGGATTACTCTGTCTCCTCACTTATCCCTTAGTTGTTTTATCTCATATCTCAAAATGTAGCTATTTAGGGTTTTTAAATAGAGTCGATGGAAAATGTGAGGAAAAAAAGATCTTAGGAGAAAAAATTATGTTTAACTCAATATTTTTGTAAAGTTAACACATTTGGGTGTTAACTATGAGAACATTTACAGTAGATTTGTGAATTTTTAGAAAAGTCACTTAAAACACTCTCGATAGGTCCAACAGTTAACATACGTGCAGCACAGGAGAATTCCAGGTTTTCTTGATATACTGATCTGACACAACATTAAAACCACTGACAGGTGAAATAAATAACTGATTATATCATTACAACTGCACCTGTCAAGGGGTGGAATGTATTAAGCAGCAAGTAAATACTCGTTCTTGAATTTCATGTGTTGGAAGCAAGAAGAATGGGTGAGATAAAAAGATCTTTGACAAGGGCCAAATAATGATGGCTAGACAACTGGGTCAGAGCATCTAATGGCAAGTCTTTTGGGATGTTCCCCATATGCAGTGGTTAGAACCTGTCAAAAGTGTTGCAAGGAAGGACAACCTGTGAACCGTAATCAGAGTCATGAACACCCAAGTGCTAGTGCGTGCCAGGGCCAGTCGCGTTTCCACTGTCACTTCCGGGGCTTGATCGGGCCTCGTCGGGGCTTCCTCAGGGCCAACAGCCAGGGATTTTTGGCCCGTCAAATACCTTTGTCCAAAGCGGGCCAACACGGGCTTGAGGAGTGATAATGAACAAAGGAAGAGTTTATCCAAGTTAGGATACGGTAGGCACCGCTGCTCATTTCGCATGTATTCATATCAAGCAACCAGCTAGCATCAACTTTTAATACATTTAAAACAATTTTAATGGCAAAACACACTTTCAGACAGTTGGTCTCATTCACTAATAATTGCATAGATTATTCGTATTTATATGCACATTCAAAACTTCTCACGAACACTTTCCGCCTAATTCACACTCATAAGCATGCGCATATGAATTTCTTTTTATTTCTTACTTCTTAGTGTTAGTGAATCTGGAGTGTTCTAAATGAGCGGCCACGTGAACAAAGCTAACCATTTGCATAAAACACACCCAGACCATCTCCATATAAGGGCTTTCCGTACACGCTTTCCTTACAGCCTTCCGTCACTCGCGTCAAAGACACTCCATGCAATACACAATATAACACTCTTTATACAGACCCAGTTTACAGAGCTTACATTAGCTGGCTGTACATGCACTGTTATTCAAAGAAACCTTGCAGCTTGAGCTATAGTCTAACGCAGCTTATGTTACTCTTTCACTGTATAATTAATTTTAAGATAAATTATACTTTTTGATTATAATTCTAGTTCTGCATCCACATATGTCATACATTTCATATACTCTGTGTAACTCATAACTCTGATTTTCTGTCTGTGAGCTCCCTCTGTTGCTTTGGCTGGATTGTTTTAAAATCACTTAAGTTAAAAGTTGTTATATATTTCAGAGCCTATTAAATATTAAAAATAATGGTTTTCAATTATACTGTAATGTTGAATGGTTATAATTAATAGGTAAGATTGAAGGAAACTGCACCAGCAGCACAAATGAAAAACATTGTAAATATGTTTAGTCATTGTAGTAGTAATAATAGCCTGTTCCCCTTCAGGAACTCGAGCTGCGTCGGAGAACGCTTTGGGAATTTCCCCAGCGTGACCACGCTCTGAATCACATGTGAAATCAGTCCAATGGAAGGGCGAGACGTCACAGGCGGGTGACGTAGAGACCAGGAAGCTATAAAAGCCCATGCAGTGAAACTGGCGTCAGCTTCAAGGAATGAAGCAAGCGCTCGCAGGGATGCCGGAAGTATGGCACCAAGACGCAGTGTCTCATTCCCTCAGGGAACCATGGTTACATGCGTAACCTGGAGACGTTTCCTTTCAGGAACTTGAGCTGTGTCGAAACATTCCTCGTAGAGGGAGCTCTGGATTGGAGAATGGTCTCAACAACCTCGGTTTAGAGACCGGAAGCTGCAAGTTGTACCCCCTCAGGAGCCATACCCATGCTTCCACAGCTCCGGGGCGGGTATGAAGATAGTACCCGCCGCCTGTGAGAGGAGATCCCTCCTGAAGGGTATCTCCCGTGGAGAGCCGTCGAGAAGGGAAATCAGGTCCGAGAACTATACTCGGCCCAGCCAAAACGGGGCACTAGCAGCAGACGGACCCTGTCCTGGCGCACTCTCTCCAGAACTCCAGCAGAGCGATCGTGGGAAAGGCGTACAGCCCCAATTGAGCTGGATGAGTCAGAGAGAACCAGAGGGGACAGTGCGATGTCTCTCGAGTCGCAAACGGGTCCACCTGAGCCTGGCCAAAAATTATCCGTACCCCGGGCCTCGGCCCCTGCCTCAGCAGGATGTCTGCTCCCATAATGAGAAGCCCAGGAATGTGAACTGCTCTCAGTAAGAGGAGTTTGCCCTGGGACCACACAAGGATCTGGTGCGCCTGCCTGTAAAGGGGGCGCGATCGCAGACCTCCCTGGTGGTTGATATAAGAGACCGCCGCTGTGTCGTCGGTGCGCACCAACACATGGCAACCTCTTAGGTCTGGGAGAAAGTGTTTCAAAGCTAGAAACACGGCCAGCATCTCCAGGCAGTTGAAGTGCCATGTGAGATGGTGACCGGTGAGGGACGTGTCCATTGCTAGCATTTCGCAGCGACAAGGAGCTCCCAGCACCGAGCCCTGAGCCAAGAACCAAGGTTTCCTCCACATGTCTAAGGCACGTAGGCATTGCCGAGTGGCTTTGAGCATGCAAAGCGGGTTTCCCCTCGGGGAGAACCCCTTGGTCTTGAGCCAACACTGTAGGGGTCTCATGTACAGCAGGCCAAAGGTATCACGTTGGACGCAGCTGCCATCAGACCCAGCAGTTTCTGGAACTGCTGACAGTGAGTGACCGGCCTTCTCTCACTCTC
>NW_015539890.1:273533-274965 GCF_001515605.1 Sinocyclocheilus anshuiensis | reverse complement strand
GTTGAGGGAGGATGGAAACATGGAAATAAGCGTCTTTGAGATCTATCGTAACAAACCAGTCCTCGGACTGGATTTGAGATACTATCTGCTTGATAGTGAGCATCTTGAACCGAAGCTGTTTGATAGCGTGGTTCAGAAGACGGAGATCTAAGATCGGACGCAACCCCCCATCCTTCTTCGGAACGATGAAGTAACGGCTGTAGAACCTGGACGTTCTATGGCCTCCTTCCTCAAGAGAGTGTCTACTTCTTGTTCCATTACCAGAGCCTGCTCGGGGCCCACCAGAGTGGGAATGACCCCGTTGAAAACGAGGCGGAGGAGAACCGAACTGATTTGGTAGCCTCTTTCTACAGTGTGCAGGACCCATGAGACACATTTGGCAGAAGTTTCCGCGCTGCCAAAAAAGGTCTACTAAGGAAATCAGTCTCTCGAGACTGACTTCTGGTGTAAATCAGACAAGTAAACACGGTCTGGTGTGATAAGATTCATATCAAAACCGAAAATGATGTAACGCATGCGTTACCTCGGCATCGCACGAGCCGCTTGGTCAAACAAACAATATCAATCTCCTCAGAGAAAGATAGCTGCAGCATTGAGCTCTCACTCAGAGGGGGAAGAAACCGCTGCGCTGGCACTAGATCTAGGGAACGCGGGTGGAGATAGGGAGTCCTCACTGCCACACCTCGTTCTCGCTCTGAGTAGGTCTCCAGCATGAGAGGCGGACGCACTGACAAGGAGGCTAAAGACTGCAGCCACTAGGGTCAGTCGCTAGTGCGTCTCTTGAGATCAGGGGAGTGAGGTTTACCTGCACAGCACCTACCGCTGGCCTCTGTTACATCAGCAGCAGCGGGACCAGAACCACAAGATCACAGGCACGGACACGCTCCTTGGAGTGTGCCCGGCGAGAGCGGAGCGTTTAACCGCGGGAAAAGCACAATCAGCCCCCTCTCTTTTTCCCGAGAGCTGACTGCGCGAGCTCCGCTCCCCAGTAATGCTGCTCATTATAAAATTAGGCATAATATGCTTGTGTAACTGATGCTTGTGCAGCTGGCGAGCTCATCGACGCCCTCCATATCAACCTCGGAGGAGGAAGACAGGTGGAGCGTTGAGCCCTCTCCCTGGGTGGAAGAACCGCAGCACGGGCTTCCGAACCCCGAGAGCTGACTCTGCGTGCTTCGCTCACTCAAAATATAGCGCGGGCAGGGAGGAACACACAGCCTGAATGCTGTCTGCTCTCACCCAAATGCTTCTTTTTGGCTGAAGCTAGATATAATGGTCTTAAGTGGACAAACAACACTAAATAAGACTCACAACAAATAGCGACTGAAACATACACAGAGCACTTGCTGAATGACAAAAAGCTGACGCCAGTTTCACCGCACGTGCTTTTATAGCTTCCTGGTCTCTACGTCACCCGCCCGTGACGTCTCGC
>NW_015539890.1:272471-272992 GCF_001515605.1 Sinocyclocheilus anshuiensis | reverse complement strand
GATTTCACATGTGATTCAGAGTGTGGTCACGCTGAAGGCGTTCCCAAAGCGTTTCGACGCAGCTCGAGTTCCTGAAAGGGAACTACTGTAGAGCTACTTTTGTTCAAATTGCTAAAGAACTTATCATCTGGATGTTATTTTGACATGTCCCACCCACCTAATGATTGTTGCAGACAACAAACAGATTGTTGCCCTTAATGGCAGTGGTGCTCCCTTATAGCAGTGGCCTCTTACAGCAGGATAATGCATCCTGCCACACTGCAAATATAGTTTAGGAATCGTTAGAGGACCATGACAAAGAGTTTAAGGTGTTGCCTTGGCCTCCAAATTCCCAGATCTGAGGCCCCGTCCACACAGAGATGCGTTTAGCTGTATACGCATAAATTTTGTATCGTATAGGTGTTTCGTCCACACGGATCCGGCATTTTGGGAGAGTGAAACCGATATTTTTTTAAACCGGGTCCCAGAGTGGATAAATCTGAAAACGCTGCCCTTGTGTTTTCGTGTGGAAAGCGAATCCG
>NW_015539890.1:265889-271766 GCF_001515605.1 Sinocyclocheilus anshuiensis | reverse complement strand
AGCGCCACATACTGGTCTGGCATGTATACTACATCATTTTGTGTCGGTTTCGTGGTTTTGTGTGGATGCAGATATTTCTTGAGACAAGGGGAAAAAAAAGATCGGATAGGGAAAGCTCTGGCTTCGTGTGGACGTAGCCTCAATCCGATTGAGCATCTATGGCAGGGATCTTCAACCCTGCTCCTGGAGATCTACTCTCCTGCAGACTTCAGTTCCAACCCAATTTAACACACCTGTCTGTAATTATCAAGTAACCCTGAACACCTTGATTAGCTGGTTCAGGTGTGTTTGATTGAGGTTGGAGCTGAAATCTTTAGGACTGTAGCTCACCAGGAGCAGGGTTGGAGACCCCTGATCTATGAGTATGTTTACATGGACAACAATATTCAGATTTTAACACGATTAAGACAATACTCTGATTAAGATTATACCATGTAAACAGATATTTTGGATTACCTTAATCCGGCTAAAGTCATACTCGTAAAGTAAACACAAATCGAATTAAGACATGTGGAGTATTCCTATTTTAGTTTCATTACTGAAGTGCAGTATAGACATGTACACAGCTTAATCACACCATTATCGTCGTGTAGGACTTTTCGCCACATTTTGCGACAGGATAAACACACGGCAGTGGTCAACCGTTTGACGGCAAACGAAAGAGCATGGATTCAACAACGCCATCGTCTGTTTGCACGTATAGCATGACAAATAATTAACTGCACTTGAAGCATTCAGTAAATTAAAAATTAAACACGGAAAATTGCATGACAATTTGGCTCCTCATGTTTCAACCATGTTTTGACCAAATCTTAGATTGTCTGATTCGGTCTGATACCCTACACCTCATTCAGAATAAGCTAAATAATTTGATTACTTATGTCCATGTAAACGTAGTCTATGGGATGTGCTGGACCAACAGATGCCATCCATGGAGGCCCCACCAAGCAACTTACAGGACTTAAAGCAGGGGTCTCCAACCCTGCTTCTGGAGAGCTACCATCCTGCAGATTTCAGTTCCAACCCCAATCAAACACACTTGAACCAGCTAATTCAGGCAGGCAGGTTACAGGCAGGTGTGTTGAAGCAGGGCTGGAAGTGAAGTCTGCAGTGTGGTAGGTCTTCACCCTGTTGAAAAAAACAGCATATGCTGGTTATGTATGTTTTAAAGCATGGCAGCATGGTTTGACCTGGTTTAAGCTGGTCCTTAGTTGGTCAGAAGCTGGTCCTGAGCAGGAGCTATTTGCTCAAGACCCCTTAAACCAGCTCATGACCAACGACCATACTTCAAAACATACTTAACCAGCATATGCTGATTTTTTCGACAGTGTAGGAGCAGGGTTAGAGATCCCAGACCACTCCTCCCAACAACACACACACACACACAAGGAAACAAATGCCACTGGAAATCAGCTCAAGGGAGAAAATATTGCCTCTTAATTGAAAAGTTCATCTCTGACCCTGGTGTACGGTAAAACATTTATATATATCAGTGCACCGCCTTATTAATGTTAACACTCACTGATTTCATAATTTAGTTGTTATGCTTCAGGTTGTTTGCACATGTAATTTAAGTGGAGCATGGAACACATCCAAAATAATCACAGCATCCCATAATTTCACACAGCAAAACATTTTTGTGAGCAGATTTCTCATAAATCAACCTGACAGTTTGTTATTGTACTGTGCCTTAAAAACACACTGATAGGGATGAGTATCTCAGTAAAGCCTATGATAATTCAACTACATTTATCTAGAGAATAAATGTGATTTGGTTTGTAGGTATGTGGCATTAGAAAGTCATATTAGGCACTGGATTCTATTTGTTGCTCATTGGTCAACATCCAAATGAAAATATATAACACATTTTCAAACTGATTATCAAATGCATGTTTACTAAAGCCTGTTATGTACTGTAAGGTGTTTCTATTAGCTCTGCATGTCTGCCATAGCGACCTTAATAATCTCTGCATATGTTACCTTGGAGATGCACTATTTCTTCAATATACATGCAGAGAATAAATAAGCCTTCAGGTATGATGTAAATAAAAAAGATAAAACCTAAAAAAAAAAAACAGGATATACTGTACATATATGAGGTATCTGTATGTTTCTTAAACACTCCTACCATCCTTTTCGAAAACATCTTTTAAAGTTTACTGGGTTGGCATCAGATCTCTGAAAGATAATTAGAATAATTTCTGTTATTGTAGTATGAAGTAGTATTTCCAGCCACTAAAAACACATTCTTGGACCGAATGGACTGAAAAAATGGACCAGAAATTATGCTGATAGTCAAAATTCTGCAATTTACACAATAAATGCCAAAGGGGAACGTTCAAGGGTCATCTAGACCACTTAAAATGCCTTTCCATTGGGGAACTGTAAAGGTCTGATGCACAAACACATTAATGACCCAACATAACAATTTATCATCTCAAGAGATTCATTATGAGACTGACATTTCAATTATCATCATCATGACAGGCAGATCTGAGTATCATTCATCAAGATGCTAACAGCTTTTTGAATTTGCATTAATGGATTTGCCTCCATATACATGATTCATGTGATATGTGCTTTTTGGAAGTTGTGTTGGAAGATTTGGATTATATAAATCCAACCATCCAATTCATCCCATTAGTTTGTTTGTGAAAAATTGAAAATGTTTAAATAAAAAAAATAAATAAAGTTACTTCAATCCAAGCACCTTACGTTCAGATAAAACATTAATTCATAAATATTACATATAATTTTAATATAATGTACAGGTACTAGACATGCATTTCAGTGTAAGCATCGTAACAGTGTATGTACATACATTAATATGTATAAGGCCAGGCTTAAAATGCAACCATCCATTTTATATAATACATAAGAATTTTATATACATACTTATATATATTACATTCTCCATCTTTCTATCCACCAGACAAAGGTTGAAGAGTAATTTTGGCCTAATTCTAGTCCAAGTTTAGTCTTTGGTGATATAACTGGTGATAATAATAACAAACACAGACTTCAAAACCATGTAGATCAGAAAAACGCACACAGTCCAGAGCTCTACATAAAATGCAGCTACTTACTTTGAAAGGAGTGTGAATTAATGTGTCAAACAAGTGTGAAATAAATAATCAAAGTTTTAATCAAAAGCCATTTGTCAAAATTAAATCATACTGTGACTAATAAGCTATCAAACGCCACATCCAAATCATAACACACTTTTATCTGAGTCCTGATTAAGATAAATTGGAGTTGTTTAATACTGAGATAAAAGCTTAATAGAGAGGCATGAACTTGGTTTTCACTAGAAGTGCAATCTCTAGAGGTCATGATAGGGAGAGAGTTCGTCGAGAGAGACAGTTTATGTGTGTGTGTGTGAGAGAGAGAGAGAGAGAGAGAGAGAGAGAGTCCTGTCCTGTGGCATCTAATTGAGGTTTGTTAGACATGTTTGATGTCATAAAAAGAAAGATAGACACTAAAAGACAGATTGTGGGAAAATGAAGTGCATTTGCTGATACACAGTTTATTTGCATGTGCTATCTAGGTTGTTTTATATGGAAGGTTGTTTCTGCCACATAATAAAAAAATATAATAGTTAGGGCAAACAGGGCAATTTAGTGTGAGAGCAATTCCAAAACAGCGCCGATGGGCGTGGAAATTTCTGCGGGTGATTTACTGACAACACGCAAATTAATTAAAGAAAACAGACACAACATCTCATTTACATACCGATTAACGCAATATACCAAGCGTAGCGCAAATTAACGTGGTCGTTAAATAATGGTGCAAATGCCAGTAATTTGACGAGCACATACATTAGTAAATCACGTTGCATGATTCATTTTAATACTCTCCTCCCATAAATTGAAAGGTAAACTCCTACAAATGCATATTCAATAAGGTCAGGCACAAAAATCATTGCGGTATATAAATAATCAGCAGTAATTCACGCCATTTCAGCAGCAATTCTTCACTGCACATCTTTAGTAAATCCTGATAGTCAGTGCCGATCCTAGACTTCTGGGGGCCCTACACCAAACTGTGTCGGCGGGGCGGGGTGGGGTATGAGTGGTTAAAGCGCTTGAGAAACAGTGTCTATTCCACGGCTCGGTACGCTTTCAACTCGTGTTTTTTTTAGTCTCAAGCAAGACTGTACGACATTCACATTACATGATTTGACTGAGTTTTACGTAGAAAGGTCGACAGCTAGGAAATCACGTTGCATGATTCATTTTAATACTCTCCTCCCATAAATTGAAAGGTAAACTCCTACAAATGCATATTCAATAAGGTCAGGCACAAAAATCATTGCGGTATATAAATAATCAGCAGTAATTCACGCCATTTCAGCAGCAATTCTTCACTGCACATCTTTAGTAAATCCTGATAGTCAGTGCCGATCCTAGACTTCTGGGGTCCCTACACCAAACTGTGTCGGCGGGGCGGGGTGGGGTATGAGTGGTTATGAACGAATGAATGAAACGAATTTGTCCGCGTTTCACTCCGTCTCGAATCACGCGCTCGGAAAGCGCTTGAGAAACAGTGTCTATTCCACGGCTCGGTACGCTTTCAACTCGTGTTTTTTTTAGTCTCGAGCAAGACTGTACGACATTCACATTACATGATTTGACTGAGTTTTACGTAGAAAGGGCGACAGCACACCACATTAAAAGAAATGATCATTCATGTTTTCATAACCGCTGGCCAAATTCAAAAACGAAACTAAAATGAAATCGCCCCCTGGTGTTTCGGGGGCCCTACGCAGTTTGCGTATTTTGCATATAGGGAGGATCGGCTCTGCTGACAGTACTATTTTAATGCCAAAAGATGGTTTGCGCTGGCACAAGCTGTTAGTAAATCTGGCCCATAAACTGAAATTTTGAGATGAAAAGTCGTAATTGTCACGTAACGGTGTAGATGAGCACTCACGATGATGAAGATGACAAAAAACAGTCTTTAATCCACACAATAAAGATAAATCCACATTGAGGATAGTAGTTACACACACTGACGTTCACATTCAGGCCCATAAACTGAAATTTTGAGATGAAAAGTCGTAATTGTCACGTAACGGTGTAGATGAGCACTCACGATGATGAAGATGACAAAAAAACAGTCTTTAATCCACACAATAAAGATAAATCCACATTGAGGAAAGTAGTTACACACACTGACGTTCACATTCACAATACCTGACAAAACTAAACTGAACGAACATGAACTTAAGTACACCAGCAAACTAGAATAATTAACAAGACACAGGTGAACCAAATGACATAATCAGACATGAGGGAAAACTAGGTGAAGGAACACAGAAGGAATGAAAAACGAACAAAAGTCCATGTGGTGGTGACAGTAATTACCTTTTTTATTCCATGGTGGAAATAAGCTTCCATAGTTTTAGCATAAAATCAGCTAAAATCAACTAAAAATTAGCACACAATTTGCACAGCAACTTGTGTAGTAGGTCGGTTTATTGGCATTCATTACTGCAATTTGGTATACTATTTTTAAAAGTGTAGCTTGACAAGCTACAAGCTAATCATTAGTTAAACTACAGTTAACCTACTATTTTGAAAAGTAATTTGCTACATTACAAACTACAAACAAAAAGTAGAAAACCACACTGATGATCCTATATAATGTTATGAATAAAACATAATTATTCAATTAAATAAAATGATATTCCCTGAGGTTGTTTGGTTGCGCTACACCACTTGTTTGAAGTAGTTTGTTGCTGTTATTGTTAGTCATGCTACGTTAGCGTCTTTACTCAGACTTTTGTGGACTTTTACTCAGACTTTTGTGGAAAAATGCATAAATATATTTACATAGAAAGAAGGTGTATTTGCATCATAATGACATCATATGGCT
>NW_015539890.1:262234-265854 GCF_001515605.1 Sinocyclocheilus anshuiensis | reverse complement strand
AAGGTGTATTTGCATCATAATGACTTCATATGGCTCAGAAGTAGACCAGTGAAGAAAGCTACTGGCTAAACTGGATTTTAGCATTGTTTTCCTTAGTGGCAGTGCTTAAATTAGCATGCTAAATGGTGTCCTTTAACTGTTTGCATAGTAAAACCCTGTGAGGGTTACTGTCTTAAAGCACTACTGCCATGCTGTGAAGTCTTTAGTGTCACAACTCTATATACTGCCATAACATGACATCTTTTGAGTGTTTTTTAGTGCCATAAGCACTACATTTAGAAAACGAAATTTAGAAAATGTGTCCTGAAATATTCCATTGTGTTCCATTCCATTCTACTGAACTCCACCCAGCTGTTTTTGACTTGTCTTATGTAAAAGCCCCTTAAGAAACGTGTCTAATCGGGGTCAGGTGAACCTGAAACCAACCCATTGTCTCAGGGATTCAACAAAACTGCTAGTCTATTTTTAAAAATATGTAATATTGACCATCTCTAAAATATATATAATGCAAGAGAAGAGGCGAGGAAACAGAGAGAGACAGTAAAGGGCAGACAGTCCCTGTGGAAGATTATGTGAGCTTTACAGTTAAGAAAAAGCATAAAGCATGTCTTGAGGGAAAAGGAGTGATATCAGAGGAAGGAGCCATGTGTCAACAAAGACAGCTGGCCTCCCAGATAACTACATAGTCCTTTCCAGAACCCCTACATATATGAGAGAAGGCTCAGAATGATAAATGCAGTGATATGCATATATTACATACTGCAGTCACAGCATCTATCACATATAATAATGCATATTTTTTAAAATAGTGCATATAAAATGGAAGTCAATAGGGCAGGGCATCTTTTAAATTCACTATAAATACACAAAGTATTTTTTACATGCCTTATTGTTCCCATCTGAAGCAAGATGGATTTTAAACAGTTGAATATTACATTTACTAGATAATTCTATGCTTTAATGATTTACATGGTTTGTACACATTTAAGATCTTCACTAATGACACAAACTCAGCAGTCAATTTATTCTATTCCCTGAATCTATATTTGCCCCTCTGGTGGTTCAAAGCTTGTTATGCAAATGAGAATGCATCCCTGGACCAGGGGTGCTTGTAGAATTATTTTGATTTAAAAAATCTGACTCTTTTCAAATGAAAAGTTTTATTAATTATTCAGAGGTATTAATGAACAGTCAATACTGTAATTAAGTTTGAACCTCCCCCGTAGCCTCCATTTACTGTAATGGATTAAAACAGTGTCGTCCTAATGGTGCAGAGGATCGATTGTGGGAAACTTTTTATTTCTGATATCATTTTTTAAGCTACCGCTAAATGATATCAGAAATGTTCATTTCTACTGTGTTCTGTTAGTTAAAAGCAGTTGGACTCACAGTGGGTTATTTGCAGAGTTTGAGTCAAGAACCAGAGTAGGATTAGAACTTTCAAGGCCAGATCCAGATCAAGACTAATAACTTGGTCTGCCACTGAGACAACATTCCCTTTCTGCTGATGTCACTATGGCCATGCAGCTTATTGGCTGTTGTTAAGCATTGGACATACAGCTATTCAGGCATTGTTTAAGCACACTAGCAATTGATCGTTTTGTTATGCAATGCCCACTTTTATTGATTCAACGTTTATCCACTCATGCAAGTTGAGGTAGGGATCCAAAGTGCGGATTTACTGTATTTGATGACTGAAAAAGATACAGAATCCAAAACAAAACATTGGACTTAAATCAAACATGACAATGACTTAAACTGGTACAAGAGATGTACCATAAAAAACTCACAGGTTACATTAAATAAAGCTACACGCACACTAATCTTTAAACAAAAAACACCGGAAGACAGTCAAGACAAGAAGCAGGAACGTTGGTGACAGGAAACTTCAAAATAAAAGATATGACAAAATAAAAGCATAAAAAAACATAAAACTATAACAAAACTGAAACACACATGAAAGATGGTCCTGCTCTACTTTTTTTTCTGTTTAATATCCTGTTTCACTCTGAAATATGCCAAAAATATGGAAGTCAAATAGTTTGCAAGCAGCAATCCCCTTGACTTTAGTTCAGTTTCAGCATTTACAAAAAATTCTGCCATCATTTACCCACCTTTATTTCATTCCAAATCTATATGACTTTCTTCTGTGGAACATAAAAGAAGATACACTGTATGGTCAAAAGTATTAGGATACACCTCTTCATTACTGAATCCAGGTGTTTCAATCAGACCCACAGCCATAGTTGTAAAAAAATCAAGTTTCTAGCCATGCAGTCTGCATTTGTAGAAACATTTGAGGAAAAAAAATGTTGTAACTTGTGTGATAGGATGCCACCTTTGCAATAAATCAGTTAGTGAAATTTCATCCCTAGATATAGATATTCCATGGTTAACTGTATAACTGTATGTTGGAAAATGTAAGCATTTAGGAACAGCAGCAACTCATAATGGCACAGTGCTGGGTCACAGAGTGCTGAGGCACATGGTGCGGAAAAGTCGCCAACGCTCTGCTGATTCCGGAGCTGAAGAGTTCTAAACTTTCACTGCCATTAGTATTAGCTCAAAAACTGTGAAGCAGAAGCTTCGTGGAATGGGTTTCCATGGCCGAGCAGCTGCATGCAAGCCTCACATTACCAAATACAATGTCAAGAATTGGATGGAGTGGTGTAAAGCATGCTACAACTGGACTCTGGAGCAGTGAAAACCTGTTCTATGGAGTTGCAAAGCACACTTCTCTGTTTTGCAGTCTGATGGGTGAGTTTGGGTTGGGCAGATACCAGGAGAACATTACCTGCCTGACTGCAATGTGCCAACTGTAAAGATTGGTGAATGAAGGATAATGGTATGGGGCTGTTTTTCAGGGGCTGGAATAGGCCTCTTACTTCCAGTGAAGGGAAATCTTAATGCTTCAGCATACCAAGACATTTTGGAGAATGATGAGCTTCCAATATTGTGGGAACAGCTTGGTGAAGGCCCTTTTCTATTCCAGCATCACTGTGGCCCAGTGCACAAAGCAAGGCCCATAAACACATGGCTGGATGAGTTTGGTGTGGAAGAACTCGACTGGCCCACACAGAGCCACGACCTCAACCCCATCAAACACTGGAATGGAGATTGTGAGCCAGGCCTTCTCATCCAACATCAGTGCCTGACCTCACAAATTCTCTGCTGGATGAATAGACAAACATTACCAACAGAAATGCTCCAAAATCTTATGGAAAACCTTCCCAGAAGAGTTAAAGTTGTTATAGCTGCAAAGGGGGAACCAACTTCATATTGATGTCTATGTATTTAAAATACAATTTATAATTTGATGTAATGCCCCACTACTTTTACATTTACATTTACATTTAGTCATTTAGCAGACGCTTTTATCCAAAGCGACTTACAAATGAGGACAATAAAAGCAGTCAAAACTAACAAAAGAGCAACAATATATAAGTGCAAATGACGTGTCGTGTGTAAATAAGGTCCAGTTGGTTGCCTGATTTGTGAGTAGCCGTAGTTAATATTCGCTTGAGATCAAAACAAGCAAGCAGAGTGTGGAGGTCTGCAGCCTGAGGTTTATCTAGGTGGATGTTGAAGTCTCCAAGCATAACTAGGGGAGTACCATCCTC
>NW_015539890.1:255644-262087 GCF_001515605.1 Sinocyclocheilus anshuiensis | reverse complement strand
GATTACATTTCCAATCATTAGAGATAAGCAGACCAGTACCTCCACCTCTTCCAGTCAGATGGGGGGAGTGGGAAAAAGAAAACTGACTAAACTTTTTAAACTAAAACTGTTTGGTTACCAACATTTAAAAAATATATATATCTTCTTCTTTTTTGTTCCTCAGAAAAAAAGAAAGTCATGAAATAGCATGAAGGCTTGTTCACACCGGGACGAACTCAAAGGGCTTTATGACAAACGCGACAGCGACTACAAAAATCTTGATAAGAGGGAGTTGTTATGGAGAGGAATTCCAGATCAAATAGGACTCGATGTGTACCGGGGTATTTCTGTTTTTCATTAAGCGCCATCTAATGTCAGGGAGTGAATTTGCACGTTCTCTCGGCTCATCGCCAGCGAAAATCGCTTGGGTATGAACACAAAAGACACATCGAAAAACGTCGGCAATAAGCGCGTGCGATAATGTGTACGAGGCTTGAGGGTGAGTAAATGATGACAGAATTTTACAAAACTTGCTGTCAGCTGGTTTTGGGTATCAGAAAAAACTCTGCTGACTGGTTTTGGATACTACACAATACAGATATCCTCTGAAGGGACCTGATAAAGAGAATGAATCCAGTATTCTTGTTGTGGAGATTTGATCTAACATTTTGGCTCTGTACACCATGATATGTCATCCTCTCTCTGCAGTGATGAATGGTCACTGATCTCTATCACTGATATCACAAAGTCACACTGTTCGCTAAACATGTCAGTGTTCTGTGGCCAGTCAACCTCTCAACGGCTTGGCAGTATAAACAGGACCTTCAGAGAAAATCTGTATGATATTTGAAGACCAAATCCAACAATCTGTTGACAACCCCTTTTGCTGTGATAAATAACCTGTTCTCAGTACTTCTGACTGTCTGGCAAACAGTCATTCGATTAGATCTCAAAAATGGGGCACAGGTCAATCTGATCTTATGTTGTTGATGTCAAAGAACATGCATTCTAAACCTAATTCTACAATATCTGACAATAAATTAGGCAGATGTCACCATGAACAGGTTGCAATTGGGAACTCTGAAAAAAAGGAGTAGAAATGTGTGTTGACTTTGTAGTCAGACTATACGTCCAACTATAATGAGTACTGATTATTGTATTTACGTTACTCTGAAAACATTAGTAGGATTTACAGTTGTGCTGCAATAGTGTACATATTGTTTATTTGCCTCAAACAAAACTCTGAAAATAAAATAATTCTATTCATTGGCAAATCTACAAACTAGTTTCTTCTGAGATGTGTTCATTGTAACAACTTTGTATACCCTCCAAGACTTTGTTTCTTGGCACATAAAACCTGTACCCCTGACCCCTGGAAATCACGTTAAACTTAGCTATATACTATAGTGTATACTAGGCTGCAGCTATACAATCTTCTAGAGAATAGTCATTTCTTGGGCCAAATGGCTTATCGAATTTTCATTTGCACCCTGAGAGACTACAAACACATGAATTGGCACTGGTGTACAATGGTGGATTCAGCAATCCACCATTAACGTGGATGTTCAATGACCTCAAATGGCATTGAAGATTCACTACACCCTCTTAATATTTTATTTAATGTCCTTTTTCCTACCGCAAGGTGTAAATTACCATATTGTACTTTGGCAGATGTTCAACTATTGTGACTTTGACTTGATGAACAGATAAGACACAAACATGTCACAGGCGATGATAGACAAGGATGTGTCAAAGTAAAGTTTCATTAATAAATGCATTGTCATTTCTGAACAATGTAAAAAAAACTAATGGTGTAAATTAAATTTCAACCACATTCTGTGCTGAAAATCTGTGAATCAATAATGGCACTTCTTATTTCCCCTCAGACGATGAGTGGACGTTTTTTCCCTCATCAAGCTATCAAAACTGATGCAGTTCTCAGCCTGGACGAGGACTCGGTTCTGTCCACCAATGAGGTGAGAGATCACACATTCATTCATCATAATAAATGTTACTGTATTTGAAATGGTAAGGAATATCATATAGTACACTATTTGGTTTTATCTTATAAAATCTCAATCCTTTGTCAAGTGACAAAATTGACATTATATTGAAAAGTATTATTACATTTCTAACAAATTATCATTTTGAAATAGCGCATAAAGTGCAAAGAAAACACAACTAAATTTAAAGGAGTTTGATTTTAGCATGTTGATAAGCTAATAGTGCAACACTTCAGTGTTCTCTTTCTCACTCACAAACAAACTTTCACTCTCCCAGTCTACTTCCTTTGTCCTGTCCTTTTTTACCTCATTATTTTGTCTCTTTTATTCAGTGGTATTTGTGATGCTGCATGTATTGTCCGTTTCTGGCTTGTTTTGTGTTTGTTCTGCACTTTGTTAATGTCAATTCTCTGTCTTCATTTTCCCTGAGACAAGAGATGATATTTGCACAGTGCAGCATCAGCAGCCTGCTGGGCTCATTTTTAATTGCTCTCAGCTGTATAATTTAATCAGACAATAATATGTGCTACAAAGAGAGAGATATGGAGAGAGCAAAAGAAAGAGGACATCTCTAATCGGATGTCCAAATTCACAAAAAGATGTTGGTATCTGTATACTGATCCTGGTGAGAGGCAGCTTGTGTCTTTCTCAAAATATGGTGAATTCTGACTTTCTGACTTTCTGTCGCTTTTTTCTCCTTAGGCTATTATTCATTGTAATGGTGCTTTCATTTGCTGCTTTGTATTTTAAAGTTGCGTGTGCTTAACTTCCTGTTTGAAAACAATGCCAAATGAAGGTTGCATACCTGAAACACGATTTGCAAGCTATAACAGTGTATGGGATTCACATATTTTTGCTTGACTGTTTGCTTCTGTTTATTCCTACACACCTGTTTATAGGAGTTGTTATGAGATTTCATTTATATTTTGAATTTCTGACTTATAACATGGTATCAAAAGCATCTTAAGACAGCTGATTGCATTAAATACATTATACCTTTAATTAAAACTTTTTCTATTGACCTTGGAAGTACTTTTCCATGCTTTTTGTATTTTCAGAAAGTAACCTTGATGAGAACAATGACATGACAGAAAGGGACAAACATTTCATAAATATTATTAATAGTAGATTTTTTTTTTACCTTTTAATAATGTTTAAAAAATAAAAATTGAAAAAATTTTATTGTAATGATTATTTTATGATGATTTTTTTTCAGGCACCCCTTTTAAAGAATAAAAATGCAAAAAAATATAGTCAAAATATTTGATGTTATTTATTGATGGTGATTTATAAGGTGTTTCTTGGATATTTAAATTAGATTGTGTCAAAAAGCCCCTCAAACAAAGTTTTACAGTTAATAATTCTTCAGTACATTATACCATTATTTTTTTTTCTTTTTTCTTGCAAAACTACTTTTTTTCATTGACCTTTAACCTATATATATATATATATATATATATATATACATATACATACTGACTCCAGGTTTTTGAATGGTACCGTGTATAATGTTACAAAAGCTTTATATTTCAGATAATAATCTTTTGATCTTTCTATTCATCAAAGAAACTTGAAAAACATTTACTCAACTGTTTTAAATATTGATAATAATAATAAATAAAAAAAATTGTTGAACAGCAAATCAGCATATTAGAATGAAGGATCATGTGACACTGAAGACTTGAGTAATGATGCTGAAAATATAGTTTTGATCACAGGAAAAAAAATTACATTTTAAGATTTATTCAAATAGAAAGCCGTTATTTTAAATAGGAAAAATGTTTCACAATATTACTGATTTTGCTGTATTTTGGATCAAATTAATGTAGGCTTGGAGAACAGAAGATAATTCTTTAAAAAACTTAAAAAATCTTACTGTTCAAAAACATTTGATTGGTAGTGTACCATGATAGCAGTTATTGCCATTATAGCTAGACAGTGTATTCAGACCTAGCTTAGGCCAATCATTTGTTGGTAATAGCGCAATGCGAACTGCATCAAGCACTTTTTTGTGAAAGAAGCATAGTTTATAATGAACCTAATTTACATTAAAAGTAGCTGTGCTTGCACAGAAAAGATGTCTATGATTTAATTTAAATGTTGAGGACGCACCCACTAAACTAAATTGCAACGGTTAATGAGTAAGATGCAGGTATTTGCATTGACATAAAGTACCATCCTCAAAAGTGGCGCAATATTTAGTGAACTACGTCCTTATAATTTTAGATGTTTTTAGATAGTTTTCTTCGCGTACAAACATATTCTCATCGCTTCATAACATTACGGTTGAACCACTGATGGCAGATGGACTATTCTGACAATGTCTTTCATACTTTTCTGGACCTTGACAGTGTAATTTACTTGGCAGTCAATGGGACAGTCACAAGCCTCCCGGTTTTCATCCAAAATATCTTAAATTGTGTTCCGAAGACAAACAAAGCTTTTAGGGGTTTGGAACGACATGGGGGTAAGTGATTAATGACAAAATTTTCATTTTGGGGTGGAGTATCCCTTTAATGTTTCAAAGGCCTGAATGAGATTCCAGTTTCCCAGCAAATTGGCCAAATCTGGAATAATTATTATTTAAAAGGATTATAAATGTGTAGTTAACAACTATCATTCCTCGAGCTGTGATATGCAAATCTGTGTGGCTGCAGTGCCAATTCACAAAATATGGCTGCACCATCTGGCAAAGATGTTTCTGGCAATGTGAAGAATTCTGGGATTTATTTATTCCCCGAACAGAGAGAGGCTTTGATGTTTAGGGTGTCGTAGGTCTAAATTTGATTAAGGCAGAGATGATCCAAGGGCCAGGAAGAATTTGTTGCCAATGCAATTCTCCAACAGTTTACAGGGTTAAGGGTGTTAACAACAAAAGAAACACATTTTTGGCTTTCCTGGCCGAGTCTATGGGACTATGAAGCTTGTTTGTAAATACCCTGGCAGAGGTGGGAGAAAAAACAATGTGGGAATTAATCTGGTTATGGAATTTACTGTTAACTCCTTTGCAGTCGGATCTTGAAAGATTTTGTTGATCCTCTTTGATGGAGCAAGTTTTGAAAAGCCGCACCATTCAGCAGCAGAAGTCAGCAAAACTAATTAAATCCCAAAGACTGATCTCTTTCCTCTCACATTTGTCTGACATTATCATAATTCCATAAAGTTTGAGGAAAGAAAGATACGCTTCAATGTTGTTGGAGTATTTCCAGTGTCAATGTTTTTCCAAGAAAATATGATTTTAGTTTTTCTATTTCAGAATTTAATGTTTAGTTCAATGTTACATGACATTCCTTGTAATTGCTTGTGAAATTTACTAGCAGTTTTAAAGTGCACTGGCTGTACTGCAGTGTACATTGTAAATTATAACCTGCTTCAGAATAATATTTCAAATGTCACAAGCAGTGAGAATACGTCCAATCAGATGGCTGGAAAGCTTCTAATTTCTCAAGTTCATTATGTATGGCGTAGCTCAGTGTGTGTTTGAAACCTGCTATCCATAATTCATCATACTAATGTTTTATTAACTGCACCCAGTACATCTTTACCTCTGCCTGGCCAGAATATCCACTTAACTTTTATAGCGCTACAAGATTACAGAACCCGTATTACAAAAGTTTAATGAGTCTCAGTTTCGGTGAGAAAGCTCTTGTGGCTTTAAACAAATCCAGCAACATTTGGAGGGAAGCTTCCTCTCGTTTCGCACAGTAATCTGCCCCTAGTAATTGCCCTTTAAGCATTTGAGAGGGTTTTAATTGAAAAGTGCTGAGAATGTGAGAATATGGCATATTTAGCAGTAGTTTCAATTTTGTTAAGACTGTGCGGCGCTATGGCTCCACAGAATTGATAATTGCATTGTTTCGACTCATTAACTGGCTTATTAAAATGGGAAATGTAATATAGGGGTTGAGTTTTTTTGTGCAGCAAGCATCATTAGACTGTAGGCACATGTGTGGCATAACAGCGGCACAGCAGAGCCCATGGGTTATGATGTCTGTGCTGCAGTTAATGGCCTGAAGAATTGACCAGAAAGGGTAATAATTGTTATAGTACAATGACAGAGTAATATAAATTACAGCATTAATCTAGTGTTTGTGCATGTTTCTGCAGGTTAATTTGTATCTTCATCTATCTTGTATTTGTTTTCCCATTTATCTTTATTGCACATCTGACCCTATAAATGTGTGCTTGCCAAGGAGGTTTGCATTCCCATTCATCTTAATGGCAGTTGGTGCATGATCACCACAATGGAATTCTGCCGTCTTTTAGAAGTTGTTTTTTTATCCAGTCATCTGAACCATGAATGCCATGTGAATAATCGCACAGATAATGTCCTCTAATCAGTTAGTCTGCTTAAGATTAATGTATACTTTGACTTTTACTCATACAATAGGGTATGCATGCAGTGTGCATGACAAAAATTCCGTAATCTGCACAGTACAAGCAGCTGCACACTTTTTTTTT
>NW_015539890.1:177690-249010 GCF_001515605.1 Sinocyclocheilus anshuiensis | reverse complement strand
ATGGCTGCACCATCTGGCAAAGATGTTTCTGGCAATGTGAAGAATTCTGGGATTTATTTATTCCCCGAACAGAGAGAGGCTTTGATGTTTAGGGTGTCGTAGGTCTACATTTGATTAAGGCAGAGATGATCCAAGGGCCAGGAAGAATTTGTTGCCAATGCAATTCTCCAACAGTTTACAGGGTTAAGGGTGTTAACAACAAAAGAAACACATTTTTGGCTTTCCTGGCCGAGTCTATGGGACTATGAAGCTTGTTTGTAAATACCCTGGCAGAGGTGGGAGAAAAAACAATGTGGGAATTAATCTGGTTATGGAATGTATTGTTAACTCCATTGCAGTCGGATCTTGAGATTAAGATTTTCTTGATCTTCTTTGATGGTGCAAGTTTTGAAAAGCAGTAGTAGTTGGCCAAACCAATTACATCCCAAAGACTGATCTCTTACATTTGTCTGACACTATCGTAATGCTATGATGAAGTTTGAGGAAAGAAAGATACGCTTCAATGTTGTTGGAGTATTTCCAGTGTCAATGTTTTTCCAAGAAAATATGATTTTAGTTTTTCTATTTCAGAATTTAATGTTTAGTTCAATGTTACATGACATTCCTTGTAATTGCTTGTGAAATTTACTAGCAGTTTTAAAGTGCACTGGCTGTACTGCAGTGTACATTGTAAATTATAACCTGCTTCAGAATAATATTTCAAATGTCACAAGCAGTGAGAATACGTCCAATCAGATGGCTGGAAAGCTTCTAATTTCTCAAGTTCATTATGTATGGCGTAGCTCAGTGTGTGTTTGAAACCTGCTATCCATAATTCATCATACTAATGTTTTATTAACTGCACCCAGTACATCTTTACTTCGGTCTGGCCAGAATATCCACTTAACTTTTATAGCGCTACAAGATTACAGAACCCGTATTACAAAAGTTTAATGAGTCTCAGTTTCGGTGAGAAAGCTCTTGTGGCTTTAAACAAATCCAGCAACATTTGGAGGGAAGCTTCCTCTCGTTTCGCACAGTAATCTGCCCCTAGTAATTGCCCTTTAAGCATTTGAGAGGGTTTTAATTGAAAAGTGCTGAGAATGTGAGAATATGGCATATTTAGCAGTAGTTTCAATTTTGTTAAGACTGTGCGGCGCTATGGCTCCACAGAATTGATAATTGCATTGTTTCGACTCATTAACTGGCTTATTAAAATGGGAAATGTAATATAGGGGTTGAGTTTTTTTGTGCAGCAAGCATCATTAGACTGTAGGCACATGTGTGGCATAACAGCGGCACAGCAGAGCCCATGGGTTATGATGTCTGTGCTGCAGTTAATGGCCTGAAGAATTGACCAGAAAGGGTAATAATTGTTATAGTACAATGACAGAGTAATATAAATTACAGCATTAATCTAGTGTTTGTGCATGTTTCTGCAGGTTAATTTGTATCTTCATCTATCTTGTATTTGTTTTCCCATTTATCTTTATTGCACATCTGACCCTATAAATGTGTGCTTGCCAAGGAGGTTTGCATTCCCATTCATCTTAATGGCAGTTGGTGCATGATCACCACAATGGAATTCTGCCGTCTTTTAGAAGTTGTTTTTTTATCCAGTCATCTGAACCATGAATGCCATGTGAATAATCGCACAGATAATGTCCTCTAATCAGTTAGTCTGCTTAAGATTAATGTATACTTTGACTTTTACTCATACAATAGGGTATGCATGCAGTGTGCATGACAAAAATTCCGTAATCTGCACAGTACAAGCAGCTGCACACTTTTTTTTTTGCACTAATTAATTTGTCATATATTCTGGAGAGAAAAAGTGCAGACACTGGACAAGGATGAATCTTTCTAGTGCACATTTGTCAAGCACCTGTGTTCGCCCAGGCTATCATACTATGAAAGGTTGTGAGTTCGACTGTGCAAAAAAAAATGTATGTGAAATTTGGGCTTTAAATTCTGCCCCATTATTACAGTTGACGGATCTGCCTCCGTCCAATCAACAAACGATGGACTGAAGCCAGAAAAAAATATCTGTTGCTAACTACATTCAATTATGAGTAGCTTGTATCTTAGAAAGCCATAGTTTCATAGTCCCAAAAATCCAAAATGTCCCAGTGTTGGGATATTTCACTATAATCTCAAAAGTATGTACTTTCTCAACACTGTCAAAATACATAATTTTAATGCTTTAATGCTTAAATCAAAGTATGTCTTTGATTATATAAGAAAACATTCTAGTTTTGTTGCATCATATTGTGTTGCCATCCTGCAGTGTAGATGCTATGTTTTTTTTTGTTTATTTGTATGTCTCTTTATTGTAAATTCATATAAACATATTACCACAACGTACTGAGAATTTCAGAGACAGATTTTGCGTCATCTTCAAATTGGTCATGCAAATTTGCAGCGACAACCAACAGAAATCTACAGAGCCTCACACACAGAGCCTCACACATGACATGCAGTAAAAATAGATATTGTGGCTATTAATTCAGAATTACTTCCAATTAATTCATGGCCCTGAAACAAGGGAATCAAGTAGTACAACATGGGCACCTTATTTGCCTAAAACAAGGGGATGAAATAATAAGATCTTGGCCACAATATCTTGTTTTTTCCCACGTCGTGCAGCGCTTCATAGAAAGCTTCTTGGTTTGAAAGTGACTTCTGTATGAGTGCTTCATTTATCACTCCAGTATTGACAATTTTTTGCCTGCAACATTCCACCAAAATTTCATGGACTGCACTAATTTTGCACACTGAACACTTCAGATTCTCCTTTTAGCACACTGCTAAATTAAATAAGAGCTAGATAATTAGTTAAACTAATTTCTTAGCCATTTGTGAGTTCTGTTCATCTCAGACCAAGCATTCATGACTCCTCCTGCCATTCATCTTTCCCACTCACTCAGATCCATAATCAAGGTCCGGTACACATAATGAATGGAGCGAATTTCAGTGTGTCACCCACAATGCATTGCTGGAGTGATGCGCCTTAAAGCTGTAATTCCTTAAGGCCACGTTATTTGCATGATGTCATAAATCCGAATCCGCTGCTAATGCAGCGATTAATCTATTGTAACATTAAGGGGGACGTTTGCAACCTTTTCCTCTGATTTGCGGGTTCATTTTTTAATATGTGCGCATGCTGACTTTGACAGAGCAAGGACTGCTCTCATCCCCTGCATGCAGACAAGTCAGTTGTGTTGACGCTGAAGCATGTCTGAAGGCATTAGAAAATCCAAGGCTAAATAAAGAGCCGAGCTAGAAAATGCTTGTTCTCTTTGAGCTCTCATTGGCTCCTTTGATAATTTATCTCACTGAAAGTGAGCCCATGTCAGTTCTTTTAACAGACTATCAAAAGAGCTTATGTTGTTTTTGTTAATTCTACTTCTTTAATCTTCTCTGATGAGTTTCTCAAGCAGGGTCTTCCCTTTAGTTTTATCTGTAGTCTGAAGAGATAATGAAAATGAACATAATGTCTTTATTCTCAAAGGAATAGTTTAACCAAAAATAATAATCTGTCTTTTATTGTACTCACCTTCTGAAATAGTTATGTAATCAAAATTGTGCACTTCTGTCTTCTCTGGGTTTGCAGGTGGATTTCGCCTTCATCGTTTGGCAAAGTTTTCCAGATCGGATCGTAGGCTACCCAGCACGCAGCCATTACTGGGACAGCGGGAAGGGAAGGTGGGGTTATACCTCTAAATGGACCAATGAATACTCCATGGTGCTCACAGGAGCTGCGTTCTACCACAGGTAATCTCCAGACAACACAAAACTGACCTGAAGAGCATTATTTTGTTTTTCTTTTGCTGCATTTTTTCTATTCTATTCTACCTATTTTTCTTTCTTTTTTTTTTCTTCAACAAAACATTGCCGGCTAACAATTAGCATGTGCTAACAGTAAGCATTAAATTCTATGCCTAGCCATGGTGTGGCAGAATATCTGTAGTGCTTAATTGTTATAGATTGATTTTTAATTAAATACAAAGTTCTGTCATGAAACTCTAGATGGTGCAGGCTGAATTTGAAGGACAGGGTAAATTTAACTTATTTTGTCTTTTGGGAAACATGTAACTATCTCCTGTAGCAGTACTAAATGAAAAAAAAAAGTGGATCATTAAGGTAAGAACACAGTATTACGAATCATACTGAATGTATTTTTATAAATTCAACTATTATTTTCTATTGTGGACAATATGTAAACATCTGTTATGTGAAATATCTTATTCAGGTCATTACTAAATAAACAATAACATGCATTTTGTATGATCCCTCTTATTTTGGTAACATTTTTCAGATTCTGAAAGGGGGTGTAAACTTTTGACCTTAACTATAATCACATCATTATTCATATGGCATAGCTGATTGCTTTCTTTACACATCAGCAGCCTATGAGCTTGCTGCTCAACATTCAAATACTCGGCTAGTGCTTGTTGTAGCAGCTGCAGCATGCTTCAGAGACCCTCCACCTCCCCCAGCTCCACCTGTATAGATCTGCTGCGGGATGATTTCATGTATGTTATATATGGGGGTTGTTTCATATATGTTATATGTGCACCTGCAGCTGCAGTATTTCCTACATGCTTACAACAGCATGCCTGTGGATGTATTGACAGATGTTAATTCAAATAGTACAATCGCAGTAAGGTGCCTTTCCACTATCTCCGACATTCACATAGGTTTGTTGCATTTCACCTTTTAATGGCAGTCACACAGAACTTAAATTAGTCCTGAAGCCTTCCTCTTATTCATGAAAAAATTTATGAATAATTAATGTATGAATATATCAACACAAAACAAATGACTGCCAATATTTCTGAAAGAAAAGCATAGAAGGTTTTGTAGGGCTGAGCAACGTAAATAGTTACGCAATGAATTATAAAATAATTATTTTATACTTAATTATTCATAACTGCCCATTTTGCAGAATTGTGCAGAAGTAGTGTTTAAAGAATATCCTTTTAGTGCACAAATACTGATAATTATCACCTCATGCTCAGCACACCCAAAGCTTAAATTGGATTTGAAAATTCTGCATATTCATATGGTCGGAATTCCATGCAGTTCCCATAAAACTCTCCATGAATGATTTCCAGTCTGTCATTTGTTGGAGACAGTGGAAAGGCAGTTAAAACTCTACTGTTGTCATTTCACGAAACTCACAATAATTACATAATTTTTCTTAAACAAAAATAGTAATAATGTGTAGTTTTAATGAACTTATTAATATACTGTAAATGTAAATATTTTTTTTCACCTTGAGGTTCATGGTTTCCCTAAAAACAGCAAGTGAGGAAAGAATGAAAGAAAGGCAGAAATAAATGTATGAAACTTTTTGCAAAGAACTTTAGTTCTTGTTTCATTTGCTCCAATTGTTTCAGAGACCCAGGAACAGTTGTGGATTAAAGTGTGTCATCTGAAAATATCCGTAGTCAGTTTGCCTCAACTTCAAATGCTATTAATGCTTGCCTTGTGTATGCAAGAAGGGCACATGACTTTTGAGAGGTACGATAAATAATTTTTAGTGAATAATACAACAGGGGATGGAGCTGTCATCTCACATCAACATTTTTTGACTGGAGGAAGTGGATCATGGACTATCGTGGATATTTTGGCCAGACGTGATGGTTAAAATGGCTTTAAATATGGATTTGTTTCTTACAATCACATAGCTTTCAACTTCATTAATTGGTGGACAGGAGTCGTGTCAATTACTCATGGATTATTATGATGTTTGGACTCTCATTCTGACGACACCCATTCACTGCAGAGAATCCATTAGTGAGCAAGATGTAATGCTAAATTTCTAAGAATCTGTTCCAATAAAGAAACAACCTCATATAGTATTTGTGTGAAATATTCTGTTAATTTAAGTCTGTTCTCACAAAAAGCTTGTATTCTCTTACTATATTCCTCTTCCTTTGCAATTGTTATAGCAATCCTCAGTGAGTTATGTCAACCCGATCTCATGAAATTGCGTATAAATAGTACGCCAAATAAAAACGAAAACTCGTGGTATTGATACGCAAAAATGGATTTTGGCGTGTATATGGTATATGGGTAGGTTTAGGGTTGTGGGGTAGATGCGTATCATATGCACGCGAAAACTGCGTAGTATATGCACGCCAAACACATGCGTATCATATGCACGCCAAAGTCCATTTTTGCATATCAATACCACAAGTTTTCGTTTTTATTTGCCGTACTATTTATACGCATTTTCATGAGACCGGGCTCGTTATGTAGAAGAAAAATATCTAAACAGTCAGACATGCCATTAACACGTGCCCCTGAACATGCTACATGTTCACTTGTGAAAAATGTTTTTATAACATTTTTCATATGCAGAGACATGAACCAAAGTCCCTCAAAAAATATCTCAAAAGACTTTTATACAGTACCCTGATTTCCCTGAGGAAAGAAACAACTGATTTGTTTCTGTAGCTTGTTAAATATAACTCTGAAATACAAATGATATATCAAGAATCATCAAGTTCCATATAAAGCTAGACTTAGTAAAATATTTCTCTGAAACCAAGCACATAAATATGTCTCTGTTGTCTCTCTCTAGTGATCTCAATGTGAATTCATCTTTCATCATGAAAATATACAATTGGCTTTGCTACACTCTGGTTACTATTGCATTCATTCCAGCCTTTAGGGTCGCCGGGGTAAAGGTTAGATTTTCCTTATTTAAATGAACTTTTGGTGTAATAAACAATTATTTGTGACAATACTCCCAGTTTCTGCTCATAAAAAAGTTGGTAAACAATAGCTTTGCAGAAATGGCACTGGAAATATATTACCGTATAGTATTGGGCCTTTAAATATTGTGCTGAATAATAAGTCAAAAAGATTGAGAACCACTGTTTTATTCATTTGGAGTCATCCTGCGGGCCCCTTGAATGCTTTCTGAGCCCCCTAGTGGGCCCCTGCCCCCTGGCTGAGAACCACTAGACTACAGTATATGGGATAAATTCTTTTAGCTGAAGAGAATATGTACGCAGAGCTGGGTAGTAATTTATTACATGTAATCTGGATTATATAATCAGATTCCAAAAATTAAGTATTTGTAATGAAATTATATTTCATTTTATTACATGTAATCTGGATTACATAATCAGATTCCAAAAATTAAGTATTTGTAATGAAATTATATTTCATTTTGAAATACTCAGAATCAAATACAGTTACTTTTTTATCGATTACATGATTGCATATTATTCAAACAATTGCAATAAATTATTAATCATTTATTGATTCTCCCTAATTCCTCTTTTTTATCTTTTAAATTTTCCTTTCTAATACTGCTTATATACATTCAGATAGTCTTTCTATTCAGATAGACAAAGAATGCACAATATTAAAATAGACAAATTCACTTTATTTCTTATTTGCATATAATGCAGGCATTCCCAAACCTTTGAACATCTTTCACCTAATATATTTATTTGAAGTACGCTGAGATTTTAAAATAAATATTTCAGTAATTAAATATCACATCTGCATGTTCACGGTTCTGTTACGGGCAGAGAACTCAAAATGGCACTGGAAATATATTACCGTATAGTATTGGGCCTTTAAATATTGTGCTGAATAATAAGTCAAAAAGATTGAGAACCACTGTTTTATTCATTTGGAGTCATCCTGCGGGCCCCTTGAATGCTTTCTGAGCCCCCTAGTGGGCCCCTGCCCCCTGGCTGAGAACCACTAGACTACAGTATATGGGATAAATTCTTTTAGCTGAAGAGAATATGTACGCAGAGCTGGGTAGTAATTTATTACATGTAATCTGGATTACATAATCAGATTCCAAAAATTAAGTATTTGTAATGAAATTATATTTCATTTTGAAATACTCAGAATCAAATACAGTTACTTTTTTATCGATTACATGATTGCATATTATTCAAACAATTGCAATAAATTATTAATCATTTATTGATTCTCCCTAATTCCTCTTTTTTATCTTTTAAATTTTCCTTTCTAATACTGCTTATATACATTCAGATAGTCTTTCTATTCAGATAGACAAAGAATGCACAATATTAAAATAGACAAATTCACTTTATTTCTTATTTGCATATAATGCAGGCATTCCCAAACCTTTGAACATCTTTCACCTAATATATTTATTTGAAGTACGCTGAGATTTTAAAATAAATATTTCAGTAATTAAATATCACATCTGCATGTTCACGGTTCATGTTGTTTAATGGTCACATGACATGCAGGTAAACAAATAAAATATTTTATTTCAGTAAGTGTTTTATTTTGATTGATGTTATTCTAAAATGACTTATTTTAATTTTCAATTTTTATGATTTAATTCATTATTAGCTTTTCATTAAACTTATGAAGCCCCTGCATTTCAATCAGTTTACAAACCACAGTTTGGGAAACCTTGAAGTAATGTAATGTTAATGCATGTTATGAATTACAACGAATGGAATATAGACTCTTTGTATTTTTATATCAACATGGTATGAGATTATCCTATTTAAATCAATGTGATAAACAGCTTAAAAAAAAATATCTAAAATTAATCAAAAAGTAGTCTGATTACATTACCTAAAATGTGTAATGTAGTTGGAATCAGTAATGGGCTACAATTTCTAAGTAATCTACCAAGCTCTGTATGTACATACAGCAAAAGTCTAGAGTATGTTATACCTACATTATAATTCTGTAAAATTGGTTAAATAGTGTTAAATAAATACACTTGTTCAGCTGATAAGTGACAGGTTTTAAACTAGATACTTTAATTAAATACCATAATTAAATATTTAGAAGTCATACAATTTTTATTTCATTAAAATTGTATGACTGATAACCATTATAAAGTCTTGCAAGTTAGTTATGCTACCTCTTTAACCAGCATCCTAGAAATTATATTGCTTGAATTTTTTTAAAGAATGTTTGAAAGAAAAATAGAAAGACATCCAAAACAAAAGAACACAATGGACACCATCCAGCACCCTAGCAACACTCTAAAAACACTCAGAGCACCATAGCAACCACACAGAAACACCCTGAACACCATCCACAACACCCTAACAACAGCACAGCAGGGATTCACAGCTTGTTGAATCTTCAGTCACAGGTTTTTTCCGGCTCTCACAGAATTTGGACAAGAGGCTGGTACGAGGTCAGTGTCAGGTGCTTGTAAAAGCCGAATGTGAGACCTGCTGCGATAGAGATCGCTCAGAGACAGGCTGATATTAAAGCAGCTAATAAATGTTCAGTCTGACAGCTTCACTGGCCATATTTTAACGATAAATGGCACAGGTTAGATGGAGTTCACAGTTTGTTTTAGCTGAAGGTCTGTGAACTCATCACTCAAAACACACACACACACACACAGACCTTCAGACTGACACATCACACACCCGACACACAGATTAACTGCTTTGCTACTGGTCAGCGAGCTGACACACCACCTGCAAAGTGACCCCAGCTTAAAGTGTGCGGGAGAAAAGGACATAAATAAACGTGTGAAGAGAGATAAGCCACCTGCAGTGCTGAGAGGAACGCTCTGATGGCTGTCCCTCAAAGAGAGAGGGAAGGAAAAAGAAATACAGAATAGACGTCTGCAGGCAGGAAAGGAGATTCGGTTTAATAAGGACAGCGAGAGAGAGAGAGAGAGAGAGAGAGAGAGAGTGTAGGTGTCACTCACAGAAATTAAAACATCTGTGTTTTTGAGGTTTTCACAGAAGGGTGGCCTCTCTGTCTGTGCTGGATACCATGACTATACTCTCAGTCCCACCCAGAGGAACATTTTATTACTCGTAGGTTGCTCTTGGAGCTCTCATTTAAGTTGTTTCTCCTAACCAGGGCCGCATTAAGACCTCACTGGGCCCCGGGGCTATGACTTACAGGGCCCCCCCCATCACAATAATGATATATATAGCTTAAAATAGGATTTTTATCCAATCAAAATTTTTGATGCATTGCAATTTCACAATTCTTGTTACCGTTTCCAATATCACAAAATTAACAAAAAATAAAAAATACTAGTAAAAACAAACTTACTGAAGACAAGTAAACAGTCATGAATTACAATAGAACAAAGAAATTGACCTACAAACACTTAAAGCGCTGAATAAGAAATATTATATTGTATAAAATAAATAGACTACAAATAGACTTCACTTTACAATAGACTGAATATTCTTCACTGCATAAATTCAATATACATTATTTCACAAAAGCGATTTGGTCAAGGACAGTGAGTGATTTTCTTTCTAATGTTTAATTTACATTATTGACACAAATAGCAACAGCAGCTATATTAGGCTGCTTTGGAGGAATAGTTCACCCAAAAATTAAAGTTATGTTGTTGTTGTTCTAAACCTGAATGAGTTTCCTTCTGCTGTTGAATGCAAATGTATATATTTGGAACAATAGCCTACTGGTAACCAAACAGTTTCTGTGCCCCCATGACTTCCATAGTATGAAAAAAAAACACTATTGGAGTCAACAGGGACCAGAAACTTTCTGGTGGTTACGGATATTCTTCAAAATATCTTCTTTTATGTTGAGGAGAACAAATCAATTCATACAGGTTCAGAACAACTTGAAACTGAGTAAATGATGACAGTATTTTAATTTTTGGGTGAACTATATCCCTTTAAAATCTCATCATATAATGCCAGGATCTCATAATAGCCAACTAGTGCACATGCTTTATCTTTAACTATTAACGTTCATTTAAGACACAAATGACTGTGTTGACGAGGAGACAGGCATTTTGACACATAACTGTATTCGAACGTTTAAACACAAGGCGCGAAAAATAACTCTTAGTTTAGTCGGGCGCTGTACGAGCAAGTATCAGAAACCGTCTTAACACGTGCATTTGCCAAAATGAATTCTGCCCCACTGCTTAATGTCCCTGAACAGTTCAATTAGTTTTTAAAACAAAATGCTTAAAATGCGTTTAAATGAAGCTTACATCATGATGCGCAAAATGAATTTCTCAACTCATAAGCGAATATACTAGGCCTATAGAGTTTGTTCAAACCCAAATAAACTAGCTGTGGATTTTAGTGACTAACTCATGTTTTCCCCTCTCTGCTCATTTTTTTCTCTCACAATTTTTTTTTTAGAATAGTTTACATTTTTACTTATCGAAGATTGTTCTTTGCATGACCATTTCTAGATTACACCAGAATGAAGTGAAGAGAGGTAAATGCAGACATGGCGCAGCGATCACCTGATTGATAGGCTACGTGCACAGTTTGTTAAAAAGTAATATATATAATAAATGCATTTGATTGGTAAACCAAATTCAAATGTGACATTTTAATCTCTAATGGTAATGCATGGAATTTACGGGAAAAACTCCACTAAGTAATAGTGCTAAAAAGTGAGGGGCGTGGTGGGGCTTTGGCGATCGGCGCTACCGATGTCCGTCAAGCTACTCCACAGCCAATCACGGGCCCCCTCCTTGCTCGGGCCCCGGGGCTTCAGCCCCGCCTAGCCCAATGGTTAATGCGGCCCTGCTCCTAACAGAATAAATTGTTAAAGGGATAGTTCACCCAAAAATTTAATTCTGTAATCATTTACTCACCATCATGTTGTTCCAAACCTGTATGTATTTAAAAGTTTTGGTGGAATGGACTTTCAATGGAGGTACAGAAATCTTCATTTGTGACCCTGGACCACAAAACCAGTCATAATGGTCAATTTTTCAAAATTGAGATTCATACATCATCTGAAAGCTGAATAAATAAGCTTTCCATTGATGTATGGTTTGTTAGGACAATATTTGGCCGAGATACAGCTATTTGAAAATCTGGAATCTGAGGGTGCAAAAAAAAAATCTAAATACTGTAGTGAGAAAATTGCCTTTAAAGTTGTCCAAATGAAGTCCTTAGCATAGTTGTCCAATGCATATTGCTAATCAAAAATTACGTTTTGATATATTTATGTTCAGGAATTTACAAAATATCTTCATGGAACATGATCTTTACTTAATATCCTAATGTTTTTTGGCATAAAAGAAAAATCGATAATTTTGACCCATACAATGTATTTTTGGCTATTGCTACAAATGAAGAGTACATTTGCAAAAACCGATAACTCCATTTTTATTTTTGAAGTGTATTTTTTTTTTCAGAAATTACGTTTTTTTATTGCGCATTCCAAGTAATATCAATCTGATGGATTAGAACAGCATGAGGGTGAGAAATTTATGTTTTATTTTTTGGGGTGAACTGTCCCTTTAATGGCAGGGTTTCTGAGCAGCATTCAGAATTAAAATTTGGTCAGTTTTAACTTCCCCACAGGCAAATTGCCTTGTTTTTGCTTTCATGTCTCCTCTGTTATCTAATTAATATCTTTATGTATTCCTCTTTTTTTTCTTGGTCAGGTATTATCATCACTTGTACACATACTACCTGCCGACGTCTCTGCTGTCAACGGTGGACCAGTTGGCCAACTGTGAGGACATCCTAATGAATTTCCTCATCTCCGCAGTAACCAAACTCTCGCCAATCAAAGTCACACAGAAAAAACAGTACAAGGAGACCATGATGCAGCAGGTATGAGTCTGTGTGTGTATGGGTTGTAAATAGACGAGTGTGTATCCAGAGTGATTCCCTGTTGGGGTCAGAAATGTCTGTGTGGTGTGTGATGGATGGAGGGCCCCAGGGCTGTGAGTGTGTGTGGATCTGATTCAGCAGTATTGGCCTGTTTGATGAATGTCTTCATGGTAAGGCGAGATTAATGATTGACAGCAAGGTTGCAGTACTATCCTTCTCTCTGTCTGTCTCAATTCTCTTTTGGTACATTCTAACTTTATTTCCAATAGTATCTCATCTGTATAAGTCTAATGGATGCTGATTAGTGAGTAATAAGAGTGGGAATCATAAGGAATCATATATTATTATATTATATTATAGCTGGGACATGATATGATAATGATCTGATAACTATAATAATATCATAGTTCTTTAGGTTTAAAGTTATTCAAAACATATTCTGATCTTTTACTCAGTTGTTTCTTATTCATTTACTTCAAGCAATTATATTATTCTTCCATTTTGAAAACAAAGAAACAACTGACCTAATGCTACATTGTTTTTTTCTTCCAAAGTATTCATATAAAAATGTAACTAAAAATATAGACTCTTGACATGAGATTATTAATACAGTGTTGAGAAAAAGTAATTATTTAATATATTGATTTCCCCCCCACCTTTGCTTACTTCCAGCAATGCTAAAATATCAGGAGTTTGCAAATGGCAAATAATAATAATAATAATAATGGCTTTATACAGTATTGTACAATATTGCTTAAGTAATAACCCTAGTAACTTTACATTTTCAGTAGTTTGACAGCAGTTTAACCAATGTAGCTTTTTCAGTAACAAGCTACCTTTTCCAACAAGGAGAACTACAAAACATAACTACATATTTTTTGTCACATTATTAAATTTAACGTTGTCAGCCATTCATTACTGAATCTGTTTTGTGGCAGAAATGTACTGCTCTGATTTAAAAAAATAAGCTGTTACCCCCTTAAATACTGTAGGTACAATGTAGTTAGCTACTTTTTGTTATTAGCTTGTAGCATAGGCTAGCTCACTAGTTTTTTAAATATACATCTTCACAGTAGTTTAATTATGTTTAAGTATTTACAGAAGTTTAAGAAGATACCGTTTCAAAGTATTAAAAATGTTAAGTATAGTTGAACAGTACCGGTCATGTATACAGTTTTACTCTATATTTCCTTATAATTTAGTACTTTCTGTGAAATTTCTCATCTTTAATAGCCTTATCAAAACACGGATTTTTGTCTATGGATTTTGTCTTTTTTTAAACATTATTGCTTATCACTTTTTTTGAGAGATTCATTCAACAGTAACATTCCCATAATGGCTGCAAAATTATAAAATTGAACATTCCCTTAATGTTTTTCTCTAATGTTCACCTAACCAAGAAAATTAAACATTTTTGAAACATTTAAAAAAACTGAATGTTTTGTATGTTCTGAGATTATTCAGAAATAACATTTTCATACCTTAATTGGGAACGTTAGCAAAATGTTCTTAGAACATATTTTTGTTTGCTGGGTAGAAGCTAAATTAGCTGAGACTGTAATTGACCCTTCGCCGGGAGTTTGATTGACAGGCGATCTGACTAATCATAACGCTGAATCTGTCATTTTGTCTGACAAACAAACCACACAGGAGAGTGGATTAATGTCGAAATGATGAAAAATGGCATTTATTGACATCTTTCCGTGGTTGAAACAAGATACCCTCTGATGTTCATTCATGTTTATTTTGCACTATAACTAGTAAAGAGGATGAGATGATTGGTTCATGAACAGCAATCTGTCATGCCTCATTAAAGAGCCTCAAAACGTTATTTAAAACAGAAAGCTGACCCTTTTTTCATACCAAAAGTAAGCTGCTCTGTCTTGTCTGTTGGTGCGTTGCTCCGCAAAAATTTTTTTCACTGCATGAGAACATGATGTGTGTTGTGAGAGCAACATGGCTTGTCAGACGTACCAACAGTAATGAAAGGGGGCAGGTCTTTGCGAAGGGTCAATTAGCTGATTAGAATCTCAGATTGGTCACATTTTGCTGTGTGATTTCTCAATTTCTCTAAAATTCTGTAATGAAAAAGAATCCATGAATGTTACAAAATGTCTTTCTGTGTTCCTCTGCATGTCCAAGGGATTGGTCTGTATTAGCACATTGTAAGCTTCTTTAACAAGCAGCTAGACATCTTTCCACAGCGTTTCTCATAAATGTAAGGCCATAACTGTCGTCTGTTCTCTGAGTCGTGAAATGAACACTCCGTGTTCGCTCTGTTTGTCAGTGTCTTCTAAAGTGCTGCCCAATTCCAGAAACATGCTCCTGCTTTCGTTCATAATCTGCCTGGTGAACCATACACAGACCTCTCTCTCTCTCCCTCTCTCTCTCTCTCTCTCAGGGCTCTAAGGCGTCTCGATGGGCCGACCCAGACCACTTTGCACAGCGTCAGTCCTGCATGAACTCTTTCACGAGCTGGTTCGGCTTCATGCCTCTCCTTCACTCTCAGTTGCGTCTGGATCCCGTCCTCTTCAAAGACCAGGTCTCTATCCTACGCAAGAAATACAGAGACATTGAGAGGTTGTGAGGGGCGAATCCCTCCCAAACTCCGCTGAACTCATCCGGACATCCCCTAACAGACCTGCAGTGTTCAGTTCACCTGGACTCATTAGAGACCAGATACAAATACAATATATTCCATCTACAGAATAAATGATAACAAAATATGCAACATTGAATGATTTTATCTGCGGCCGAAGATTTCGTGGCAAGCATTTGCTCAGAATAGGGCCGGCTCCTTGCGTGTTTGAATTTGTTGTTGTCGTCGGTGTTGTTGTCTGCGAGGGCCGTAGCCGCTGCACATTTATGAACAAGAGGCAAAAGAGGCGTGTGAATGGATGAAAACAGCTCAACGAGTCACCTATGCCTGCAATATGTATTTTAATTTCAATTATTTTTTGTTAAGAAATTCTTTTTTTTTTAAAGACGTTTAAAAAAATAAAATCTATGAATGCAAAGTGGGTTTGCACCCTAAATATTCATTTTTGTATCATTTCATTGTGTGTGTGTCCTTTAATACACCATTTGTTCCCTTCACAACAGATTTTGAGAAAATCAGCCGTCAGTTTCTGCAGTTCAGATTTAAAAGCTAGCATAGAGCTGTTTAATAATTTGTGAGCATGGTGTGAATTATGGGGGACGGGGTGTTAATTAAGGTTTGAAGCCCCTTAAAGTTAAAACTAAAGGTTGTCTTTCAAATTCATAATCTTTTTACAAATACGTTGACACCTGACAAGATGTGTTGTGTTGCACATCTGAGAGATGCAACCCACATTAGAAGCTAGCGGATCAGTTCACACATTTTGTGTGCATGTTTTTTATGTTTGTATCTTGTCGTACATGCAAGTCATAGGCTGTTTACCCTTATGTAGTGCACTATTTGAGGAGAAAATCATAGGCCTATGGTTATGAAAAGACCTATTTGTGCACTTACAGTACTTCCTTTTATGTACTTTTATGCTCAAAAGTGTGGGTATTGGGACTTGCCCCATTTGTAGTGGTGTAGTGCTCGATCCCATAATGCACTGCAATAATGAGTTGTACATTCTATGCACTTTCCACACTTCTGCTGTTTTGCTCAGGTCAAGCATTTAAAGGGATATTTCACCCAAAAACGAAAGGTACCCCATGAATTAATCACCCTCAAGACATCCTAGGTCTATATGACTTGTATCTGTCTTTACAAATCCTCATTTTGTACTTCTAATTAATTAGTGACTGGTGTTTTTGTTTTACTCTCTCCACTGCGTTTCTGCATTCGTCATTTCTCACCGGATCTTATGCTACGTCTACGCCATCCGCTGGAGCGCCACTCTCTCGTGAATGATCGTACAACAGTTAGAGGAAGCTAGAGTTTACGGTTTATAAAGTTTTAAATGTGGATATTTTTCTTACACAAATGCTTCGCTTCAGGCCTTTATTAACCACCCGGAGTCGTGTGGGGCACTTTTTATGATGGATGGATGTACTTTTTTGGACTTCAAAATCTCAATCACCATTCACTGCCATTATAAAGCTTGGAAGAGACAGGACATTTTTTAATATAACTAAAGTAGCATTCATCTTAAAGAAGAAAGTCATATACACCTAGGATGATTAGAGGGTACACTCTTAAAAATAACGGTGCTTCAAAAGGTTCTTCAAGCGATTGCATAGAAGAACCATTTTTGGGTCCACAAAGAACCATTCAATCAAAGGTTCTTTAAAGAACCATCTCTTTCTTACCTTTTTGTAATCTGAAGAACCTTCTTTTGCCACAAAGAACCTTTTGTGAAACAGAAAGGTTCTTCAGATGTTAAAGGTTCTTTATGGAACCATTTAGACAAAAAGGTTCTTCTATGGCATCGTGAAGCACCTTTATTTTTAAGAGTGTAAGTAAATCATGGGGTAATTTTCATTTTTGTGTGAACTATGGGGCAACCCAAAATTAATTCCTTCATCTTGCCAAAAGATTGCATCCACAGCCAAATCATTGACTTACATTTAATTTACTATTAAATAGTGTAATTATGATAATTACAATTTAGTGCTTTGTTTCGCTCAGTCCTAAATTAATGCTTGCAAACATAAATGTACCTATGTAAAATACAGTAGTAACAATTTGCTAGTATCAATATCATACAGTAGGTGTAGTGGGCAGAATATGCAAGCACCGTCATTTTTACAATTTACGTTACGCAAATATATGACAGAAAACTAGATAAATTAATAAAAACTATATTGACATTAGGCCATATTGCCACTCCACATGTAGACTGTGGAAGTTGGAAACTGATTGTGAATCCCAAATGGATTTAATAAGAATCTACAATCGTAACAATAGCTGTAGAGAACATTTTTATTTTTGTAAGAGAATCCATATGTGACCCTGGAGCACAAAACCAGTCTTAAGTCGCTGGGGTATATTTGTAGCAATAGCCAAAAATACATTGTATGGGTCAAAATTATTGATTTTTCTTTTATGCCAAAAATTATTAGTATATTAAGTAAAGATCATGTTTCATGAAGATATTTTGTAAATGTCCTACTTTAAATATATTCAAATTTAATTTTTTATCAGTAATATGCATTGCTAAGAACTTCATTTGGACAACTTTAAAGGCGATTTTCTCAATATTTTGATTTTTTTGCACTCTCAGATTTCAGATTTTCAGATGACGTATAGATCTAAATTTTGAAAAATTGACCCTTATGACTGGTTTTGTGGCCCAGGGTCACATATTTGATCCATATAGAATCCATTTTGGCATGTTCCTATATTATTTATATTCATGTTTAGGCTACACTGTCAAAACAAGTTCTTGCTTACAAGAAGTCTGAACTTCATCCAGTCACAGCTCATGTCTTCTGAATTAATGCGGACGTGATACTGGATCTGACCTTTCCACGTCATCCCAAACCATCTGTATATCAGCATATTAGCATATGTTAGCAAGGCTGATGTAACTCACACACTCTCTCTTGAAGTTTTTGTCTCACAGGTGATGTCTTTATTAGCGTTGCAGCGATATGTGTGTATGTATTGACAGGCTTTGATATCTGTCTGAAGTTTAAACCCTTTCATCTTTATGACAAACAGACAGAACAAAAAAAGAACGGCAATAGGTGGAGATCTGCCCTTTCACGGTACCTCCTTTCCAGCTCGCTCTCTCTCTCTCTCGTTAGTCTGTGTTCTCTTCTCGTTCACCTCTTCCTGTCGGCTCTCATCAGGATGATGTCTTCACTCCACAACCACAGAGACTGCAGAAATTATGCTTCTCTCACTGTTGAACACTGCGTAGATTTCACAAGGCTAAACATAACTGGTCCAACACGCTCCCTGCCTCTCCAAGTCTTAGGGGCTATTCACACTGAACACATTTTTGAGTTTAAAAACATGAGATGAAGGGCAGTGGAATTTAAAAATTATTTAAAAATGTAAAATATGTATATTTTTAAATTAACAAGTTCATCTTTTAACTCGAACACTGTTGAGACACAAGAGCAATGGAAAAACGTCTACAGTCGAATGCAAAAACGTGTTCGCATGATAAAACTCTGAATTCATTCCTTTTAAAGTCTGCTACTGTAGCCATCAAAACTCTACTTCTCTAACATATACACCACCTTCAACAATGCTTTTCGAAACAATTACTGTCTATCCTCAAACCACCTGCTGTGAGCAACATTTATAATATGCATAGTCTGTAGATCTCTATTTTTGTGAGAACTATAATAGTTGAGTTTTCGAGATATGTAGCCTATTTGGTGTTATATACAGTATCTGTCAGAACCTAGAACTTTTATTGTTTTGGAAGGTTTGAAACAAACAAGATGCCTGCAGATATAACTTCTGTTAGCAATGATCATTGGACAAGCATCATTTAATGTACTGTATTAACATGCAAGAATTCATTAAAATATGTAGCAACACTCTACAATAAGTCTCATTAGTTAATCTTAGTTAATGCATTAGCTAGCATAAATACCAATACATTTGTTGCAGTATTTATTAATCTTAATTTATTAGTTAATAAAACTGCAACTATTCATTGTTAGTTCATGTTAGCTCAGGTCCATTACATAATATTAACATATGCAACTTTTTAATTTTATGTAATGTTTTACCAAAAAAAAAAATATTTGTAATATATAGTTCTGGTTTTCAAATTTGACTGTCCGAGCGGAGATCCAGATGGGCTGTCTGGATTTTTTAGTGACTCTGCATATTGTTATGCCAGAAGGTGAGAACAAATGACTTTGTCTTTATGAGTGAGTCACTGAATCATTCACTCAACCAATTCCTTCAAAAATGCTGATTCTGACTTGATTTTGTGTGGGCTTTGTCTGGAATTTTTATTTTGCTGATGAAGTAAAAATAGTCAAAATAACTGGTAGTATTTTGTCTACAATCTAAGTTACTCATTCATCTCTTTACTGTATTGTTGACTATAAAGAAATATCACACTTGCCATTATGCTGCTGTTCTCAATTTCAGCATACTTGCTCATGTGACACTAATTAAGTTATGCATATTAATATATTATAATGTACTGCTCAAAGCCAAAATGTGAGGCTATGAAACTGATAAACACTAATCCCTTTACCTCAGTTTTTGATGCAACTTCCATTTCCTCTCTTTAGCAGACACTTGTATTTCCTGGCAGTGGCATCCCAGAAACTTCCTCTTGCTGAATGACTTCTGACTGACAGGTGCTATCAGGGATAGAGGGGATGAAGGGTGTGTGTATGTGTGTGTGGCCTGTCCCTAAATGGAAAACAGGCAGCTGTCAGAAAAGTGAAAAGTCAATAACTACAGACATCAGAGAGCCCATCTCTGGGCGTGCATGTGTGTGACATCTCTCCCCTGCGCAATCCACACAGGACTGCACATCAAAATCAGTTCAGTTCTCCACACATCAAACAGTGCAGCATATACTTACACACCTCCAGAGAACCTGCCGCTGCAGTTCAGTTTACTCCAGTGTCTCTCTCTCTCTCTCCCTCGACAAACACCTGTTCAGACGGCCGCAGCATCTCTGGAGACTCTAATCCGCTTCCCCGCTCCTCTCTTCCTTTCACCCTCCATCCATATCTCTCTGGCTTTCTTTCTCTGCCTGCTTTCAGTTCAGTGGAATTACATTTGACTCAATTCAATTGAGTTCAGCTCCATCAAAGGATGTTTTTGGCAGGATCAGTTTGTTCTCTTTTCAGTAGCGGGCATCATAAAGCCTATTCCTCTCTCTCTTTCCTTCCCCAGGGTCTCATTCCCTGTATCACTGTAGTATTTGCCCACCGGTGTATATATGTGGAAACCTAATAACAGAGTGTTATAAAATGCTGTGTCATAAAGTGTATAATGCTCCAGGGCTTTTGACCCCTCTGTGCCATATAATAATGATAATAATCACTAGATAAGAACATTTTCTGAACAAAATGTGAGTGATACTTTCCGGTTTAAAACTCACTGCCAGGATGAGTTATAAACACTGCCACATCAAAAAAGAGTCAGAACCCATGTTTCCATGACATTCTACTGCAGAGATATGATTGTGGCCCCAAGGAATGCCTACGATCTTACGGGGGCCTCAGTACACTGCACCAGGGCACAAGAGCCCACCTCTTGTTTCTACGAGATTCCCATGCAGGGATATGGCTGGGGTCCCCAGGGGTATTTGTGGGCCCGAATAGGATTTTTATACAAAATCCCAAGAAAAATGATGTGTCTCCAATGTCTCTATAATATTCTGGTGCAGAGATATGACTGGGGCCCGCGTGGGCTGCTGGGAGTCCCACATGGAGCCTTAATGCACTGCACCAGGGTGCAAGAGCCCACCTCCTGTTTCTATGATATTTTCATGCAGAAATATGACTGGGGTCCACAGCAACATTTGTGGGCCCACGTAGGATCTCTGTACAAAGAAAAGCTGTTTTTCATGTCTCTGTGATATTCTGGTACATATATATGACTGGGGCCCCCAACAGCTGCTGGGAGTCCCACATGAAGCCCAATACACTGCACAAGGTTGCAAGAGCTCACCTCCTGTCTCTATGATATTCCCCTGCAGAGATAAGACTGGGGTCCCCAGGGGCATTTGGGGGCCCACACTGGGACTCTGCAGGGAAAAAGAGTTGGCCCCAAGTGTCTATGATATTCTGGTACAGATATATGACTGGGGCCCACAAGGGCTGCTGGGAGTCACACATAAATCCCAATACACTGCACGAGGTTGCAAGAACCCACCTCCTGTCTGTATAATATTCCCCTGCAGAGATATGACTGGGGTCTCCAGGGGCATTTGGGGGCCCACACGGGGACTCTGTAGGGAAAAAGAGTTGGCCCCAAGTGTCTATGATATTCTGGTGCAGATCTATGACTGGCTACCTTACGGGTACATATTACGACTCAAAGGTATTAATATGCACCTTAGAGGGGGAACAAAGAAGGTACAGAAGGTGTCCCTTTGAGGGTACTGCCCCAGTGACAAGCTGTTGTACCCCTAAAGGTACAAATTTTGCTTCTTTTTTTTTCTGACAGTGCAAGGTGCAAGAGCCCACCTCCTGTCTCTATGCAGAGATATGACTGGGTGACCATTTGGGATCCACCAATGGGTCTTAGTACACTGCAACAAAGTCCAAATAGTCCACTCAAATAACTGTATGGTTTTCTAGTGATTAGACGTGCTTGGGGAGCCTTCAGGGGAGCTACAGTAGGGGTCCCATGCAGGCCTCAGAACTGTGCACTAGGTCAAAACAGCCCATGCGTCTTTGATATTGTGATGGCGGCCCACATGATGGCTCAGTATACTATCCCAAAGAAAATAAGCCAGTCTGAATGACTCTTTGATTGTTGACATTTTGACTTATGCAGAAGTATGAATGGGCCCCCAAGGGCCACTGGGGGCCCACTTGGGGATTCTGTACACTACCACAAGGAAAAAGAGCTGGCCCCCATGTCTGTGTGATAATCTGGTGCGGAGATATGATTAGAGACCCTAACAGTCCTTGGGGGCCCCAATCCTGTCTATGTACCAAAATATCATAGAACAGGTGTGTCCAAAACTGCTCCTGCAGATTTTAGCTCCAACACTATTGCTGGAAGTTTCTAGCAAGTCTGAAGACTGTGATTAGCTGGTTCAGGTGTGTTTGATTTGGGTTGGAGCAAATCTTTCCAGCACAGTGACCCTCTAGGAATTGGTTTTGGACACCCCGAGATACATGGGGCCTCAGTATACTGTATCAGGGCAAGAGAGCCCACCCCTGTCTTGATGATAAAATGCAGAGATATGACTGGTGATTCAAGGGCCATTAAGGATCCACGTGGGGTCTCAGTACACTACCTCAAGTCTAAAGAGCCCACTCCTGTGTCTTAATAATATTCTGCTGCAGAAATGTGACTGGGGCCACTAGAACCTATTGGGGCCAACATGGAGTCTTAGTACAGAATAATAAGTATGACGAATAGTTACCAGTACTATTACAAATAATAATAAGAATTTTAAAAAATGCAAATGACAAATTAAATAACTTGTATTTAATACTGTTTTAATTGTGCTAATATTAATATTCGCATGGTGTATTTAAATATATTTGCATGTATTGGTGTTAGAATTAGATATGTTCTGCTGGTTCAACAAAAGGCACTCAAATAGCTTTACAATTCACATTTTTTCAAGCGTATCTGTTTTACAACTATCAAATTGAGTTTAGCCTCTGAGATTACTATATAACTTGAAATATCTCTCATGTCTCCAATATGCTAAAATAGTTTTTTTTTTTTTTTGGTCATGTCCACAATCATTGTTTTGAAAGACTAGAAATTAATTAACTTTATACGTGATGTGATTTCCAATAGTGTCATGTAATTTCACTCTTAGAGGGTCTGAAAAGGAGAGATGTGATTTTTTCTGTTCTTCATTTTTAGATGTCATTAATCATTCTGCTATAAACAGCTCGACTGCGTTACGCTTGCAGACGTGGGAGAGAGCTTCCATACTTCAGATGAAATTTATTAAGGCTGATTTTCAGAAAGATGACAGAGAATGAGTCGGCTGGACTCATTATCGCTTTGATTAGATTATAAATGAACATTAGAGCTGAATTCTCTCTCTTTCAATCAATATCAATAAACAGGAGCATATATAGTAGCCTAAAGCTTATATTGAAAATAACCTGAAATGTTATAGTTGCCAATTTATGCAAACAAGGTATGTTTTTTTCTATAATCATGAACCCTTATTGTAGCTACTGTACTTTTGGGTGGGTACCAGCAGTGCAATCCTGGTTCTTTTTTCTTTTTTTTTTGACATTTAGATAATTACCTCATTTTGTGTTTGATGTGGAAAATGTCATAAAGATTTTGAGCTACAGGAAGGTGAGCTGATGACGACAGAATTTTTTTAATTAAAACAGATGGTGCGACTTGGTGATGGTGAGCCTAAGGACGGATTTGATTTCATTGACTAAATCTATACATTTGAATGTGTGATTTCTGCCACAGTGCTTTAGAGAAGCACTTGTTTTAACTACAATTTTTTATATACTTAATTAAATAAAAGGAATTATCAAACAGTCAAAGTTGCATTCAAAATTCACTTCTAAGGAAGCATCTGGTAGTGTAAATCTCCTTTGTTAGTTGCATGAGATTGCAAACTACAAGATTCACACAGAGAGAGTCTCATGAGAGACAGACAACAGCTGAAAGTACTATTTTCAATCTGCTCCTTCTTGATCTTAGTTTTGTAAACAAGTCTTGCTAATATCCATCCTAAGGCTAACTAATTTGCATGTGAGCTAATCTAGAAGCATCAGACTGTGCTTCTTTGCTGCATTCAGTGTGATCAGATGGGAAAAATACCAGCCACCAGTCAAATAAATGCCAGTTAAATTAAATTAATTACACTTTACAATAAGGATTAATTATTTAACATTAGTTCTCATGAATTAACAATGTATACTAGTTCTAAAGCTTAGTTAATGCTACTTTCAACATTTACTAATACATTGTTAAAATCATGGACCTGAGCTAACACAAACTAAGAATGAACAGTATATTTATTAGCTAACTAATACAATCGCTCATTGATAGTTATTGTTAGCTAACTATCACAATATTCATAATAATAAATGCCCAATTCGGAGGTTTCCCAGCTTCATTTGATTGCAGCAATATTATATAGAACATGTGTGATTGTGTGTGGTTTTTTTTTTTGTTACTTTTTTATTATTATTAATTTAAAGCCAACCTTTAGTACACTCATCAAGTCCTGGGAGGTTTAGTCAGTGTAAATTTGTGCTTACGTGGTTTATGTTTTTGAGCAGTTGTAGCAGTGTAGCTTCTTGGCTGGTAATGGAAGCATGTCAAATACAGTCCCTGTTGAGGAAAAACTGAAAATAGGTCAATTCCTAAAAGCTCCATCATGTCCATAAGTGAGGCACTTTAGCCCATGATGCCCTGGGGAGCTGTCCCAGCATGCAGTGTGCTCTATGTGCTTTGGATGAAATGTCTCTGAAAAAAAGACAGGTAACATGGGCTTGTTTTACCTTCAGGTCAGTTCAACAAGTTCACTCTTAATGAATGTTTTTCAACGATTTTTTTGGAGCAAATATGCTCAAGAAGAACTATTTTTGGTTGAGGGTTTTTAAACTACTGTATAGAAGGGCTTCTCATATCCAGGCCTGGAGGGTCATTGCCCTGCAGATTTTAGCTCAAAGCCTGATTAAACTCACCTGCCTGTAATTTTCCTTGATTAGTTTGCTCAGGAGTCTTTGATTAGAGTTGGAGCTAAACTGTGCGGGGCAATGGCCGTCCAGAGTCTGATTTTAGAAACCTGCTATATGGTTTTTTGAAAAGTTCAATAGTTTTGGATGTTACGTCATAAATATTTGCTTTGTTTAAATTGTTGATTTGTTAGAGTTAATAAAATAATTAGTTCTCTTGATTAGCATACTAGTACATAGATCAGAGGTGTCCAATCCTGCTCGTGGACGACCTACGTTCTGTAGAATTTAGCTTCTGCCTGCCCTAATGCCCTTACCTCGAGGTTTCAAATAACCCTGGTGACCATGATTAGCTGGTTCATGGGATTTAGGATTGGAGCTAAGCTCTAGGTTAGTATAGTGGTCCTCTAGGTCAGAGGTTCTCAACTCTGACCCTCAAGATCCACTTTCCTGCAGAGTTTAGCTCCAAACTTAATCAAACTCACCTGCTGGAAACTTTCCCCTTGTCCAAATACCCACGCTTGTGGTCTTTGCACTTCACCACTTGACTGCTTATATGACGTATTTCCTATATTTGGCACAAGTGTTCAAGTGAGGATGAAGACCACAAGATGGGACGACCTGATGGGACAAACCTATAGTGTTGTAAAAATGCAAGTGTTTACATAGATTTATTTTTATTTTAAATATTTTGCATTGTAAAATCAACTTCTAAATATCTGTTCAGTAGTCCTTATAACATAACACAAAAAACGCCGGATCCGTGTGGACGAAACGCCTATACGATACAAAATTTATGCGTATACAGCTAACTGCGTCTCCGTGTGGATGGGGCCTGAATTTGTGGTGCTTCTAATTAAGTATGAAAAGCAGTTGCAAATGTTGTACAAAAGAAATATCACCACTACCCATCTTTGCACCAATAAAATGTGCAACACTTTGTTTTTCTACCAAACTATATGTAATAATAGGCCCTATTTAATTATTACATTAATATTTAACTTACATTGGAAAGGTTTCCATGACCTATCACGAGATCTCGGCAAAAATCTCACGTTTTTATTCCAAAACATGATGCATGATGGGATACACTAAGTCTGGAAAAGCTCTTCGGAGCAGTATTCAAGATAGTGTGGATTTAGTGTGCTTTAAGGGCACTGCACTTTGGCGTTTTTTAAACTTGGGGTAGTCTTGCGCACTTACTTCTTGTCGCGCACATACACTCTCAAGTGGCCAAGACCGCAAGTGTGGGTATTTGAACAAGGCAAGAGTAACAATCTTGAAGACCCTAGCTTGTTTAAGTGTGTTTGATTAGTGTTGGAGTTAAACTCTACAGGAAAGTAGACTTTGAGGGCCAGAGTTGAGAACCCCTAGGAGCAGGATTGGACATGAACAAATGTCCAATATGGTTTTAACTGATCTCGGGTCGGTTTTATAATCTAGTTTTTGTTTTAATGACAAACATGCATATACTAAATATTAAAATGTCTCTAACTCGTCTGATTAAGGCTGGCCCACACTAAACAAAATTAAAATCTTATCAGATTTTCAAAATGTGAGATACCACAAAAATAACACAAAAAAAATAAAACACATAGATTTAAGAGTTTTGTTTCTATATTGTGTGGAGTGTCCAAGACACACTAACACAGAAAAAAATAACCGATTCTATTCACAAACAACCACAGTCCCAACTAGGGCTGCACGATTAATCGAATGTGATTGTCATGCGCATTTTGTTAGTAAACCCGGTTCTGTAATCAGCATGAAAAGCGTCATCCCGTGCTTTCAGATGGAGCAGAATTTACTACACATAGCCGTAGTTCACTGACAAGTTACGCAAAAAAATCGCAGACGATTTTCTTGCGCGATTATGAAATCGAAGAAATCATTCGCAATAATGACAGCTGTCTGCATAGCTTCTCAGTGAACTACGGCTCTGTGAAGTAAATGCTGCTCCATCTGAAAGCATGTGAAAATACCACATTTAATAACATATTTTTACTCCAAACTCACTTCATAACGTCAGTCGAGTGTTTGAAATAAATCCTTCTGTGAGATGATGTGGCTTCTTACACAGAATAAGGCACGCAACATATTTCATAGTATTTAAGCAGTGATAAAGGCATTGCATTATAAATATACTTTATTTTAATGAAAATTATAATAATAAGAACTCAGATAAACCGTATATTGCCGTAGTCGTGTGTTTATTAGTCACGTTGAATCAATGAAAGCAGTTGAATCTTCTGTTTATTCAACTGCAGCGATAGGCATTTTCTGGGTTTCTTCTGCGAGGCGTATTTGGAGTTTCAGCGCGAGAGCACACTCTGGCCTTTGGATGGAGATTTACTGCTGATCACAGAACCGTGCTTCACTGAAAGATATGCATGACAATCGCAGCTTCTGTCGAATCGCGATCTCGATTCCATTTCGATTTATCGTGCAGCCCTAGTCCCAACTGTGAACACTGAAAATCTCGCAAAATCTCTTGTGGTCCAATGTGACTTTAGAGTAACAAATGGTGGACGACGGACACGTTGGTCCTCTGGGTTCCCCCCACACAACAGGATTTCTGATCAGACCCGTAACCAGCTATGAGGCCACCGAGGTCCGGTTGTTAAACTCCTCATATGAATGTCTGCATGACATGTATAATTCAGTTTAGACAGTTTGCAAGATTGTTTAGCGTCCCTGTTATGAAAATGAAAATTATTTCTGAAGGATCATGTGACACTGAATACTGGAGTAATTATGCTGAAAATTCAGCTTTGATCACAGATGCATTTTAAATTAAATTTTAAAATATATTAAAATAGAAAAAAAGTTATTTTCAATTGTTATATTTCACAATATTGCTGCTGTTACGTTTATTTTATTTATTTATTTTTTTTTTTCAAATAAGTGCAGCCTTGGTGAGCATGAGACTTAAAAAAATATTACAAAATCTTGCTGACCCCAAACTTTTGTGTACATGTAATATTTATTTTAAATTGGCTAGTTTGTGCAAGTACATTTATTTAAACTTGTTTTTAAAAGTTCAAATGGATTGTGTTATGTTCTGTAATTGCTGTTAATAAATATGACAGAAAAAAATGCTAAAGTTTCACCTTTAGGGGTACAACAGCCTGGCAGCCTTTTACAAAAATTAACCATGGTTTTGTTACAGTAACCACAGTTTACCACAGTATTTGTAGTACAACTGCAGTTACCACAAATTTACCATGGTAATAATAATAATAATACATTTAGTACTTATGTAACACCATGTTTATTTTTCATGAGGTACCCTCAAAGGTGCACCTTTGTAACTTATCTACCCTTAAAGCATGCATACTTGTATGGTACTAATATGCTCCCTTTTAGGGGTATAGTTGCACGTTTGAGGTTACTGCCCCAGTAAAGGGCTAAAATACAATTATAGTATATTTTATTTCTGACAGTGTAAACAAAAAAGGCCTATGGAATGTTAAAAAATTATGTTAGGTATCGGTATCGATACCGGGCTTGAAAATATTGGTATCGGATCAAAAATAAAATAAGAGATATCCCCTATCTCTAGTGTGGGCGCAGGACTCGGACTTGTCTTTTCCACTAAATTTAACCCTTTAGAAAGTTAATAAAGTAGGAAGTTGCAGTTTAGAGTCAGCGATATCTTTATCTTATCTTATTTGAAAAAGATTGGAAATAATTTCGGTTTCTTTTTATTTATTTTTTGTTTTTTGTTTGTTTTAGTATCAATATCTGGCAATACTGCATCGCCAGCACTTAAACCGAAAGCAATCAAAAGGTTTTTGCTGACAGGATACGATATTCGGTAAGGGAAACGCACAAATTATCATGATACTATCTTTCATAACCTTTATCAATGCTGTCAAAAACAGTAGCATTTAACACTAGTATACACAGATCTGTTGAACAAGTAGGTTACAGAATGAAAATGAAATACGCAAAAATTAGCCATGAAGAAGTCTATGCCATGTCATTCAGTATAGTTACATTTTCACAAAGCATGCTATAAACTTTCATAAGAGCACTAGACAAAGTTATTGCAGTTATGTATTGTTGCAATAAACAACTGATAAAATTATCCAACCTTAAATATAGTAAAGTATTAACAAATTTTGATGTAATAAATAGAGTATGATTTAAAAATAATCATCCCTGCAAAACAGAGAAAACATCTTCTCCTGCCCCCCTCCCCCGTACCTCACTAATTTTCAAAGCCTGGGTACGGCCATGTTTCTGATTATAAATATTCAACATGTTGAATACCCCCAATGCTCATCTGAGCAGATTCGATCACTTTTAACACACCCCATGCCACAGGAAAATCTTTTGAGACAATGTGTAGAATCAGCAATATAATCAGGACTTTACCTAGGATTGTCAGAAAGGGAGAAATGCGGCCCAAAATCTGCCCGATTATGTGAATGGCCTGCTTTAGCCAATTCCTCTCAAAGACACTTGGGCAGAGTGAATCATTTGCTTCAGTTTTAAAAAGCTCAGTTTCTCACCACTACTAAACACTGAATCAGTAACTTCTAGGGAGACAAACTAATAAGATGCACCATATATGATAATTAGCACACTAATGAGAACAGAAACCATGAAATCAAAAACATTCTACCATCTAGTGGCCATTAGTTTGGAAATCGGCAGGTCCTTATACAGCATTGTGAAACTGCTCATAAAATTGATTTTATGAGAAAGTCAACTCACCCTTTATGCTATAAACATTCACACAAAGCTTCAAATACGCTAATAAGTAGTGATGGGAGAAACGAAGCTTTTCGAAGCATTGAATCAATTGAACCAATTGCTTCGAAAAATTATTCGATGTTTCGAAGCACTTGAAACAGCACATGCTGGCGACACCGGCTGGTGAAAACCTTGTAAAAGCATCAAGAACTCAGACAAAACTTACAAAACAAATGGAAATGTTTTTTTTAGAAATACCATTTTTTTAAATAAACAATAAACACTTAAATACTATTAAATATTAGTGCTTGTGTTATGTGTTTTATTTAAGTATAATCAAACCCTTAACACACAATGAACTAAATTAATTATTTAATATGCTGTTAATTATTAATTAATTTAATTAGCTGTCTATAAAAATCAGCAGGCAAGAGTAGTGTTTATCAGTCAGGAGAAGGAGGTGGATTTAATTCTATCGTAAGCTCACTTTGTTATTTTTAAAGTATGATGTGATTTGTAGGTTGAAAGTACTGAATGTCTTAACACATTTTTTAAACTATATAGCCATCTGTGTTAAAGGGAATTTATCTTTTGTTTAACCCACAACATCTGGCCCTGAATTCTTTATTTTTTATAGTAAAATTTTGTGGGATTTCATGTCACATGATTAACTGGGCAACCAGAAATGGTTCATGGGTTCACTTTGAGATCAACACCCCCTAGTGGTGAACCTATCCAGGAGTGACGCGCTGCCAAGATGGCGACGGCTGGCTCCGCCCACTTTGAGCTTCAAAAACGCTCTTCGGAAATCTACGTGTGACGTCACGGACACTACGTCCATGTTTTTATACAGTCTATGGTTTGATACGCGCTCCGAAACACTGATTCGAAACAAAAGATTCACAAATGTTTCGAAACTTCGTGAAGCAGTGTTTCGAACGCGCCCATCACTACTAGTAAGTAAACTTAAATTCATAGAAAGCCACAATTTTCTTTCTCCTTTCAGATTTTCCACTGCCATTCTGGCCATGATCCTTCAGACAGTATTGTACTGAAACAGTATCTCTCTCAGTCCGGGACCTTTCGAGTATTTAGAGCACTTTTGTTTGCATCTTATCTTTAGAGACCTGTCTCCCTCATGCAGAGAACATCTGCAGTACTCTCTTAGATTCACTGCCGCAGACAGACAGTGCGGCTGTCTCTCTATCTGGATTAATGATTATAACACCTCCACAACAATTCACCATCTGAGGGGCACAAACAGCCGTGCTGCATTCCCCTGGCAGAAATACGTTTGGAAACTCATTTTCTTTCAGCTTTTCAATTTCACTGCACTTTCTCCCCCTTCTCCCTTTCTCTTTTTCTTGTTCTTTACTTCTTGTTTATCCAGACAGGAGTTCTAAATAGAGAGCGATGCTGAGGAGCAGGGTATGTTGTCTTCCTGTAAGCATCGATGTTTGAAACAGAACCGGAGATGACCTCAAGAGGCGACACTAAATCCAGCAGCCAGAGAACCTGTCGAAGTGTGACACCATTAACAGTGAATTAACATCTTTGAAAAGTGATAACAAGCATCTTCATCACTGACAGATGGTGGGACTTGTTCGAGACCTGATCTGTTCTGAAGGTCCCATAGTAATGTGTGAGTAGGGAATATGATGAATTAGGCATCACCGTTCCAAGAAACAACAACCTGATTGGTCTAATTTGGGCTGCCTAAAGAAGATTTTATCATCCACACTTCTAACCACACCCACATATAGAGGTGCAAATTAAGATAATTTCACATTTACCATGTTACTTCTTGAGCAGGAAAATTACATCCATTACACTCACTCCTCTAAATCCGGGTCACGGCACCAAATATAACTGGTCCAGTTATGTACCACCGTTCCAAACAGGATTCAAACCAACTTCTAACACAGTGGTGTCCAATCATGCTCCTGGAGGGTCAACGTCCTGCAAAGTTTAGCTCCAACACACTTGCCTGGAAGTTTCTAGGTTTAGGTGTGTATAAATAGAGTTGGAGTTAAACTCTGCAGGACAGTGGCCCTATAGGAAAAATGTTTGGACACTTCTTCAAGCCAGGGGAGTGTGCTTTACCTGCACAGCTCTTTTAGCTGGCTTACGTTACAGAATGTGATAAAAACCCAGCAAAGTATATCTACACCGAATGCACTATGTGACAGACAATCAGAATGGTTACACACAAACAACACACTGCAGCTAAAGTGCATAAAATTAAAATTACTTGTATTTTCTTACCTCCTGTAATAATTTACAAGTAAGGCTGTTTTAAATGAATTATTTACCGTTTTTACGATTGCATAGGCACGATTTTAAAAACAAGGCTCATTTTGTCAAAACACTACACATAATTCACACATCCACACACACACAAGTAGCAGAACATCTCAGATATTTTGCAAAACGAAACACTTCATTCACACCACATTGTAAAATCCTTCAGTACATCATTGCAATTAGGCTCATTTTCAGTGCAAAAATCATTTTGCACTGAAAAGCAGAACATATTCCAAATACAATATAGTACATAAACTTTTGTGGAGACGGAAAAAAACACCTTACCATCATCTCTTCATATAGCAGGATATGGCCACTTCATTCACATTACAGGCAATGTCCTCTCTCGCAAGACAGTGAGGGAAGAATCTTCTCGAATGGCGACTCCATCCTTGCCCAGACTCTGCATCTATTAGGTCACATGCCTACTCCATCGCTTAAATGAGGGGAATAACATAGGGTCGGAGATCATAAACCTTCCACTTTTTATAGTGCTTACACCTTGATTGTTGAGTTTACAGTTAAGCACCTAAGTATCTGCACACCTGATGGCCGAGTTTGATCAATTGGTTCATATGTGTAGTATTTTGGAAAGCAGTGCCTTAAAATGGCAAAGAAGTGACATCATGTTAGATTTCTGTGTCTAATGTAGAAAAGTGTGTTTAGTGTCTTGCAAAACAGTGTGTGTAGTGTTTTGCAAAACGTGTGAGGCTGAGAATGTGCTTATAGTTGTGCTAATTTGGGCTGAGGTTTTGCTCTTTTGATGCTTTTCCACTGCGTGGTACGACTTGGCTCGGTACAGTTCAGTACGGCACGGCACGGCTCGGCTCGGCACGGTTTGCGTTTCCACTGCAGTTCAGTACCGCTTTAGAGTGGGCGGGATTATTCACGGGTTCATTCCACGTCGCCCCATCAAGCTCTCGCTGGATCCGCTCCTCTGCTATTAACGAGAGGAACGTCTGTTCTTCCACAACAGATAACAAAACTTTTTGGTTTTTAAAAAAAAATGGTGCGCTCATTCAAAACAGTTGCGTTCGAAACCCATCCTTAGTGCACACACACAGCTGTGAACACACACACCCAGTGGAAAACCCCCCAAAAGTGAGCCGTAACGAGCCGTACCGTGCCGTACCATGCAGTGGAAAAGCGCCATTTGAGTGTCAGGTTTCACTAACTGTGTGTTATTTTTCATTTTAGTGTGTAAACAATCGTAAAAAAACAAAACATATAATATCAAATTCTGAACTTCCATAGTGAGTCCTTGATCATGATGGAGTTTTTAATGTTGTCGGGGTTAACCAAGTTTGTTGTAGGCTATGTCCCAAGAATTAACACTGTGACAGCCATATGTGAACGCGATATTTAATTAACAGAGCTCGTGTCACAAACATGACATATCGCACATTAACACAGCGCTTGTGTGTTCCTCGTGTATATACCCAATGAGTATATACAGTTACATCATAAGAAGTCGGTAAAAACATGGGTTGTGTAGCTCCGAATCAGGTACACGTTTTTATCAGTCCAACAGGAAACAGCTGTGACAAGTTTCCAGCCTGCTACAAAAAGCACTTCTGAATAAGAACTAATCTCTGGATTTGTGGCATCAAATCTTGGAAAGCTATTCAAGATATAAAAAAAAAAAAAAAAAAAAAAAAAAAAAAACTCTTTCTTCAGTAGCAAGTAAAAGGGATATTTTTGAGCACCTTTATCAGCTGGTACAGTATGAGCTGCAATGTGCACCAGTAAAGTCTGGCTACACAATAATACTACACTACTATTGTGATGTCTGAAACTCAACACTGAAATTGTTTGACACAGTCTGGCTGTACCCAGCAACCCAGAGGCTTGTTCAAACACAGATTCCACCTTAGGAAGGGAATATATGCTTCACGACAACATTTAAAATGAACGTGTTTGTCACTAGTGTAATTCATATGGAAATTTCCCTCTGATGGCATTTAAGTCAGATGCACACGCAGAGGAAGTGGTTGAGGGTGTATTGTTGTAATTCACAGTTCAATTTAAGAGTCATCTGTTTAAATTAGAGCACAGAGACAGAGTATGTGTGCGCACAGGGAGATGCCGCTGGAAGTATTCATCACTGTCGAGCTGTGTGTGTGCAGATGTGAGAGAGAGAGAACAGGATGGTGTGTGTTCATCTGTTTGTCCTTTGTTTAGTGTGTCTGATACAGCTGCCACATCTTTAAGATAAAACATGAAGTTCAGAGCATTTAATCCACCAGATGACAATGAGGATACTGTCACAAACACACAGCCTACATGTCTTCCTGCGTTAGCTGATCTTTTAGCCTGGCCAAATTGGTTATGCTGGTGTGTTTAGTGGATTTAGACTGATTTTTTGGCAATGGAGACCAGCTGGCCAACCAGCTTAACCAGTTCTACACCAACTTGATCAGGCTGGGTGACCATTTTAAACCAGCTACGACAACCAAATATTTTTATGCATGTTTAAAGGTAAAAGTAATTTTTGATTTTGTTACAATGAATCAGTTGTCTTGAACTTATACTGACACCTAGTGGTGTGGATGTAGGCTAGTGTCAAACAAAATCAAAAAAATGTTATCAATGCCACTGTAGAAATGCAAAATTTGTCACATATAACGCATTGAGTCTCGGAGCAAAAAAACCCAAAAGCATAGGGAGATAGAACATGATAAGTAGTACTATCTATACTATACAAATAGCATTCAGCTAGTCATGTGATATCAACATGGCAACCCGTCATAATGACACCTAGTGGTGTGGATGTATGGTTGTATCACATAAACGCTAAATGTCCTCTGTTACCAATACCCAGTGGCACCATATTTGACAACAAAAAATATTTTAAGGTCTACACATATTGTCAGACATGGATCAAATATTTTAAATCAAAGTTCAACAGCAAAAATCATTTGATTACTTGGAATTTCCTTCTTAAACTCCAACCCACAACTTTAAATCATGTTTGGGCAATTTAGTGCGCCACTTTAAAAATGCTGTATGTCTTTTTTTATTTAATTTTTTGACTGTACTAATGCAAAAAAATACCATAATGTGTTCGCATATATGTTAGGAAACATGCTAAGTTCACATATACTTGTTTCTCCTGCCAGTTTACCTAATAGTTTTTCAACACTTTTGGTTGCCAGTTGGTGGAAAGCATGGCGTATTGCAGAGATTGGAAGAGATTGCAGATTATATCTAACCTAAAAAGCCTTGGCATCCATCTAAAAAGCGCTATGACCAGAGGAATATTAAAACGTGAATAAATCAACTCATCAGCTTACAGTATAAAGTTTGTCACCTTCCATTGTCAGTTGCGTCACTTGTTACTGTTGCATGTCCTCAATCTGGCAACCCGCATATGCATGGAGTCTGAGGAGGAGGGGACGGGGGAAACAACTCTCCTATCATTTTAATTTGCACCTCAGTACCTATTTTAGTACACACTAAACCTTGATTCCTACTAAAGTGCTCATGGGAGGATCACTTTGAACTTGAAAAGAGACATAACTAAAAGTATTCAGCTCAAATGGTTTAACTGCCCAAAGTGTGTCTTCCGAATATAATCAGTTTGATTTTAAAATGAGTTAAAGGTAAGGTAAGCAATTTCAGAGATGCTAGCAATAGCAAGCTAGCTTTAAATGCATGAGATCCCACCCTCCCTGCAAATCACTCTCCAAATTCACACCTCCTCCAACACACATGAACATGCACAGGCAGACCAGAGGCTAAACAGCAACACGATAAGAGACGACGTTGGTGGAGGATTGAATGCAAACAGTGAAAAAACATTACACTACAGGATGCATAATATTACAATAATTCCGCCTTCCATTCCATTTGAACCAGATGACCTACCCTGCCTTTAAGAATGATCGTTTCCCCTTTGTTTTAGAATTTAGCACAAATTATCTGTACTTCACACTAAAACGTTTCTTCACATAGAGAAATAGAACATATGATGGGTCAAATTTGGTTTAAATGAAAAGATGCACTTCATGTAATATTGAATGCATTAATGAATGAATAACAGTGCATTCTGCTAAAAGCTTTTTTTTTTTCAGTTAATGTGACTATATGACTATATGAACTATACAAATTTACATCAAAGGAAGAATGGACTGCTTCCTTAAGTAATTTATACTTTCTATAATTCGCAATAACAGGAAGGTTACAAAGATAAAAAGTATTTGATAGTCATGTGATCTCAAGATGTCTAAACCTACAGTATGAGGCAACCCTCTTCATTTCTTTAAGGGAAAACATATTGGCATTTTTCTTAAAGGGGTCATATGACGCTGCTAAAAAGAACATTATTGCATCCGGAGGGCTTGCGGCAACCACATGTGACGACCCCAGGCTGGACTCCACTTCATCCACGGTGAAAGTCGATCCATTGATCCACAGCGCAAAGTTGTAGTATTTCCTCAGCAACCAGCACGGATCAGCTCCAGGCATGACGAAGCAGATATCGTCCTCTTTTGGAAGGCCAAACAAAGTAGTTTCGCTTTCACAACGAAACACACAACGTCTTCACGACATGGCGGTGGCAACAACAATACTACAGCGAGAATAAAAGTTACGCCTTCTTTCTTTGCGTGAACATTTGGCCGGCGTTATGCAAATCTTCCCACATAGTGATGTAGATATGTGGGGGCGTGTTAGAATGAGCCATTTTAGGTAGGTGTGGCTGACTCTTAACTTTTATAAAGAATATCTCTTTGGATTTGAGACTTTAGTCTTTGCAACTTTACAGATCTTCTTTATGCACCAAGAGCTCGTAACACTCCAAAGAGAAAGGACAAATTTAAATCACATCATTATTTTTTTTTCCTTTTTTCAGTTCACCAGCAAAATCTAGACACTAGCTTTTTTTTTTTTTAACACACATTTACCTACATACACTCACTAACCTTATATGTGCACCAGGTTCGCTCTCCCGTTTTCTCTATTACAGACACCCCTGACCCGTCGCCTGTCGTTCTGTCTGTGCTGTGAGATTGATCAGAGGTCTGTAAACAGGAAATGAGTTGGCATTTCTCTGTAATGAAAAATACAGTTTCCAGCCCGCATTCACTGAGATTGACATTTTCCATTATGGCCTAAAAATGTACATATGTTTCTCCATCAGAACGCCGTGTGACTGTTCTGGCATCAGTGTTTTTGGTCAGGTCATCAATCTTAGCCTCTCTCTCTCTCTCTCTCTGCTGTGTCGCACCACTCACCAGCGTGATTTATTGAAATAGAGGTGGCGGAACCCAATGGTGCTAGGGGCCGGTAAATCCTGATAAAAACTTGGATAAAAGCAATTTAATGCTATCAGTCATGTAATACTGGCCTCTGTCATGAAGTGTATGCGCTGGAGAGGGTGTGTGTATGTGCTCATGCCGCAACACTGCAAAGTTTTCCATTTGATGATGTCCTCAGGTCCACAAAGTAGTTTGCACTGCGCTCTTCAGTCACTTAGTATTTTATTTTGGTGCGTCAATCTATTACATTACTTAGTATATAAAACCATGATCCGCACTCACAAAAATAGTCTTCTTTTTAGCATTTTATTTTACATTGATCAATCTAAATTGATCAAAGATGCTAAAAAGACAATTTTTGTGAGTGCAGATCATGGTTTTATATGATGTCGTCTGTTAACATCTACAAAAATGTTGCTCTGAGGTCCCTAAAAATGAAGAATAAATCATGTCCTCATAAGAATTGCAAGCACCAAAAAATTTTAAAAAAATAAATAAATTATTTGGGGGTTTGTTTGTTAACAATAGCCCTTGTGTTGCTGTGGAAGTAAATTGGAGACCATAGCAAATACTGTACCATTTTTGTGTTTTCATTTGTTCCGACAGCAAAAGAAAAAAAAAATCCATTATTGCATTTACATGAATTTCCACAAGAGTAACAAAAATATAAAGAGATTGATATTGGTTGCCATAAGAGAGAAAGATGGGCAATTTACTGTCATTCGCTCAGCAGCTATATATAGAAATACCTTTACAGCAGTGTTAACTAGTTTTCTGTATAATGTCAGGGTAAAATAACTCAGTCATAAATGTACATAACATTTTTGCCTGTAATTTGAATAAAATAAGATACAAGATGGCTGCTGTTATTACAAGTAATTCAGCAGAAAGACGTTTAGAGGTGCCTGAGTCACACATCTAGACATACAGACTTTATTTATCAGATTTCATTACAGGTTAAATGAGTTAAACCCCGAAGCTTGGGTTCACGTGTCGACCTTCATGGTGATATTTAACCTACATATACACAAATTTTGTATGACTCAGATCATACAAATTCAGGTAAAATCGCTAATTACAATACTTACAAAAATGCCATGAAAGCAGGTAGTGTTGTCTATGATATCATTTTCACAGCTAAAATCTGATTAATTATGTTGATAATATTATAACTAATATGTTGCAGCCATAGCCTAATGAGCAGTTCTCTGATTGACAACAAGATAGCAATTCGGTTGACCTGAGTTTGAGTCCTGACACTGTTCCTCTTTCTCCTCCGATTGCATGCTGTCTACTCTTACAATATTCTGTATAAAAAGGCAAAAGGCTAAATATATCTACTCCAGATAGTCAGGTAACAAGTTATATTTGCTGAATGTCACTTTTCAACCCTAAAAGTCTATCCTCTTTATTTTTAATGCAAGAGTCTTCGCAAACTGCATCTGTATGATATTGCTGTTGTAGGATATGCTGTTTCAGGATATGCTGTTGCTGTATGAATATGTATACATACATAAATCCCGTAGCAGATCTAGACAGGTGGAGCTGGGGAGGTGGAGGGTTTTAGAGGAACTCTAATAACGTGCTGCAGGATCAACTCAAAACAAACACTGAACCAGCTTACTTAAATGTTGAGCAAGCATCTCATCGGCTGCAGATTCAACAGAGGTCACTTAGCTTCTGCCATGTAAATGATGTGACTTCTAGCAGATTGCATGTAAAGGACTTATCAGGCTGTGCCATCTAGAGTTTCATGGCTGAACTACATATACAGTATATTATACATTTAGAAAAGGTCGGACTATTTTCAGGCAGGTTGAAGGTAAGAAATTCAGTGTTGTTGTGGGTGTGTACACAATACAATATGTGCAAAAGGCTTTGGCAGGCCTCAAGGGACCATTTAATTCAGCATGATAGACATGTACATTGTGCATTGAAATTGCATGACCATTGGAAAGCTAGCTGTGGTATCATGTTGATCTTCTGCTCTATAGTAGAATCCACTCGAAAAGAGAAACCTAAACATTCTGCACACACACACAGCAAACAAGCACTTGTTCCTCTCACACTGCATTATCAGTCATACAGCCTGAGCCCTTTAACATTTCCACAACCTAATTTCAGCATTCTAATAGCATTATCTCCAATCCTAGCATGAGCTCGCTGGCATAGTCTCTGATTGTGATTAATCCTAATAAACGCTCTCTGACCTTAATGATGAAACCTGTTCATTTCAGCTGTGCAGGCCATGTGTGTCCTCCTTCAATTTACAGTATATGCATATTAAAAATGCACTTAATTTGATTCTCAATCCACTGTCATTCATGTTCACTTTAAAATGCATGAACATTTAAGAGATTGAATATCATGATTAATCCAATACATACATTACTTACAAATGATTTAAATGAACAGAATACACAACCACAGCATTTTTCTTGACACTTTGTTAGTCGTGGGATGCCATCTGGCCACCTGTTATTAGTGCGATCGCACAAAATCACACCAGCGACACCAGAGGTAACACCAAGATAATTAGCATTAAAAACAACACTGCTTTTTCCAAGAAGGTGAAGTGTGTGTTTGCCACATCAGCCTCATTGCTTCCTAAAAACTTGGCTGTGGTGCTAAAAAAGAATGGGTGGGGTGTTTTGCAAGCCTATATTTGTTGTTAAAGGTCTATTAATGCTTCTTTCAAGAACAGAGACATTAATTAACTCGATCATTAGAAGGAATTATGGTTTACACTATTTAATTTCTTTCATACCAGTGCCAGATGATTCATTTGCCTTTCTCTCCTAAATACATTTGACAAACGTTCTGCTTGATTGGAAATGATTTACAATACAAATAATCTGTTAACAAATGATTTTTAACAAGAGACTTAACAAGAGATTTATCACACATCACATGTCTCATATTTCATTCTTCAATAACAGTGTTACTTTCTTGGTAAACAATTATCTTTCATCACTGTTTTAAACATCATAATTCATATTTTAATTATAGATTTATACATTTTAAGAAAGTAAGTAAGTCTAGGATGTTTATATATCAAAAACTGACATCTTTTTTTTTGTAAAATCAACTGACATAAATGAACAAACGTCCAATAACTACACACAACCCTGAAGCTGAAAATTCACAGTAGTGCCAAAGCAAGTACCACTAACTAATAATATATAACTAGTTATATTAAAATGTAAAAAACATTACATTATAGACTTGTTGGCCAGCATCAAAGTTCATCTTGACGAACTTTTTATCTAGATGATATTAGTTATAAATGTTGGAATTGCCATCATTGACAGTTTTATTTATACACATTTACGTACTGACCATGAAGAATATCCAACGCAGTTCCACAACAATTTGTAACTAATTTGATTTATTGCAAATTCATATAAATTCATGCAACCTCATTTGTATGTTTTCACACAATCTGCTCTCCGCGCTGGGTTTGGCTATGGGCTTAGGGATGAGGCGTCATACTTTTTAAATAATGTTTTTATATATTTTTTATTTTATATATAATTTTTATATTTTTTTCATATTTTTAATACAAATCACATTGTTGTTCAAATTCATATGAAATTGCACACTCGTGAAACAGCTACATATTCTCGTGAAATTGGGTTGGAATATACACTCTAAAAAATGTTGGGTTAAAAAGGGACAAACCCAGCTATTGGGTTGTTTTGACCCAGCGGTTGGATTGTTTTAGGCTTGTCAGAAAACACTATTCATTTACGAGAGGACAGGCTTGTGACAAAAGTACTGGAATGACACCTTAAAGACAACCACTGTTTGATTGATTGAACAAATCACCAAACGAATGTACTAATGTTGAATGAAAAATAACCTTGAGTCTAAACCTTTTTCGAAACAATTATGCATAATCAAATGCATGAACAAACACATTATGATTATTTGAGCATAAACTCTGTCCTCAATAACAAACACACACACACATACAGATGGGTGCTTCTCGTCAAAGCTGCAGGTATTGACAGATTCCTCCGACACCTGTCACACACATCACTCCACCCTCCCTGTGGACAAGAATCCACCAATGTCAAAGCCCTCCTGCTGACACACACACACACACCTTCAAGGGGGGAAAAAACGGTTTGTTTACAGGTGTCTCTACTTAAAGGAATCTCAGAGGAAAGCTAAAAATGGTGGCCCTTCATAAAACATGCAAGTAAACAAGATCTAACAAAAATCAAACGGGAACATTTGAACAAGTTCTACTACATACCTGCCATTTATACCACACCATTGTTGATTCTGATTAGCTGGCTCACGTAGCTGTTCATTATTATTATTATTATTTTGATATTTGCATGAAGGAACGTCATTGGTGCCATATGGAATGATTCACTTGCAATTACTTTTTGTGAAGAAAGTTAGTCAAACGAGTTGAGTAAATGATGACAGAATTTTCATTTCTGGATGTACTGTTGCTTTAAATAAAAACAAAGGAAATCAAATTAATAAGCTGCTAATAACATCTTGGATTTTCATACATACCTCCTAAAGTTTTCCAGTTAAGAACAAAGTAGAGAATGTAATATAGGGTTCTTATGTTGTGTAGGTTGTAATGAAAAAAGGGAATGAGGGGAGAGTTATGTGAGAGCTGACCACCTCTGCAGTAACACCAGCCACATTCTTATGAGCTGACCTCCCCACTCTCCTCCGAGGCCAAAGATGCTCATAGATTCCATCTGTCTTCTCTCCCTCTTCGCATTTCTTTCGCCTGACATGCTGTACATCTCATTTCCATGCGCCGCTGCATCCTGCTTTTCTCGTAAGATGACAAAATCTGTAGTTCTCCGCCCTCTGGGGAATTAGGAAATGCTTATGAAATGCTTTCTTGTAAATGTGCTCAATTAGCAGTTAATACAGGCACATAGATGTGATGGAAATGGTGGGTGAGGAGTAATGGAAGTTATTTCAGTACATCCCATTGATTAGGGTTCATTCTGTGGCTGTCAAATGACCTTCACATGCACATCATGACCTACAAACAACACTACAATATGAAGTCAGTTCGCATCAAGTGCAGGTGTCCTAACAGAGTAACCACAGGTTGAGTTCCACAGCTCATTAACTATAAATGCTCTACTAATGTTTGACAACCAAAAGTGTCCAAATGCGAATGGTTAGTTCACCTAAAAATGTAAATTCTTTCATTAAATACTCACCCTCTGTATTAAGACCTTTGTTCATCTTCAGAACACAAATGAAGATATTTTTGATGAAATCCGAGAGCTTTCTGGCCCTGCATACACAGCAACGTAGCTACCACGTTCAAGGCCCATTTTTAAAATAGTCCATGTGACATCAGTGATTCAACTGTAATTTTATGAAGCTATGACGATACTTTTTGTGCGCAAAGAAAACAAAAATAATGGCTTTATTCAACAATTTCTTCTCTTCTGTGTCAGTCTTCGAGGCGCATTCACGAGAGTACCATGACGCAGGCGTGTGGTGCTGCTGACACAGGAGCCTGCATGATATTTTGATATTTTGTATTGAATACAATAACATTAAACATTATAAAGGCTGGAATACTTTATAACTTTTGACAAGAGTTTTGCCCCAATTTACAGTCTGGAGAAGTTGAAGCTAGTTGCCTAAAGGCAAAGCCAGTCTGCAGATTTTAGCCGACCGATCGCAATAACATTGTATGATGAGTATGATGATTCTATTTGCTTTAGACTATGATTTCATCTAGTCAGAGAACATAAAACACGTTTGATATTTTGCTCATTTATTTAAATACAGTTTTAGTATGTCATGCTTCTAGCAGCGAGGCACAGGTTTCTGTGTGAGTTTAATGTGTTCGGAATGACTTGAAAGTCTGGTAGTGTATGAACCTCAATGGTTAGTTTATGGTCAGTTTTTCTGTAGAATGCCTGTCATGTGTATTTCAGCTTTATGTGTGTAATACTTACTGGATCTTGGATCTAAAAGACATATTGGACTTATTGGATGGTATCCAATGTATTACCAGTATGCTGGTGTCCGAACTCCATGGATCTCCCATTACATATGTCAAGGGAGCATTGAGGTCAGGGTAATTTGTCCACAAAGAGTTCATACCTTATGCTGAGGGCAAGTGTAAAGCGTGTGAACCCAGTTTAAGTTCAGGAACCGCCAGCTGTGCGGTTTATCTATGTGTTTCTCCCACAGTCAGTACGTTTACATGGACAACAATACTACGATTTTAATACGATTAAGACAATACTCTGATTAAGAATCTACCATGTGAACAGAGATTTTTGATTACCTTAATCCAGCTAAAGTCATAATCGAAATAAACACAAATCGAATTAAGACATGTGGAGTATTCCTATTTTAGTCGCATTATTGAAGTGCAGTATAGACATGTACACACCTTAATCACATTATTACTGTCGTGTAGGACTTTTAGCTGCATTTTGCGACAGGATACATACACGGCAGTGGTCAACCGTTTGATGGCAAACTAAAGAATGGCTTCAACAACGCCGTCGTCTGTTTGCAAGTATAGCATGACAAATAATTAACTGCACTTGAAGCTCTCAGTAAATTAAAAATGAAACACCCAAAACTGTATATGGCATCATAATGAAGACGAACTTATACGTGAAATTCTGGAGGGGACATCGGATGGCGTCGCGTGGTGACGTAATAACGTGCCATTAATCGATCTATGTACTGGAGCCGCTTCCCGGTGGAAGTGGAAACAGCGTGTCCAACGAGTCGAGGGCCGGTGGGGGGTGAATTATCCCCTGAAGATTCGGTGACTGGTTGTGACGACCGCGGGAGGCTGCTTTAACAAATCCTCTCATTTCCTGAGTATTCAAATGCAAAGCAAAAACCAATTATTTTTTTTGTTTCAATTTTAAGCTGTGAATATGACACTGAGCGACTTAAAGGCCAAGAAATTGAAATGACGAGTTCCTATGGATCTATTCACACCTATTCAAACCATGGAGAAGTGTGTATGGTCTAATGTACAGAACAGGCTTAGATGACATATTTGATTTGACGCGGATGAAAACAATGTTGTGATGGATATAAATGCAGTCTGCTTAATGTCTGCACTCAGTCAGTCAAATGCTGCACTGAACTGTTTTCAAGTATGTGCTGCAGAACTTTTCATAGAAGAACTATTCGATAGCAAGCATGTGTGTAGTATGAATACAATCTGCCGTCGAAGACTTGTTGAGTTTCCATTTCCAGGTCCAAATGGGGGTGTTCTGGGTGTAAACTCTGAAAATGGATCAATCTAAAATTAATGTTTAATGGAAAACGTGTTGAATATTAGATGATAGGCTGTCGATTCATTAAATGATCAGCTTTTCCCTACTAAAGTGTAGTGAGGCATCTCCATTGACTTCCATTTTTTAATAATGGCCTCTTGTCTCCTTCCTATGCTTTTTTGCTAACCTTGGAGGTTTACCTTAAAGTGGCTTTGCTAATATCTACTCACAATGTGATGTGGTACCTGAATCGTCAAAATATTGGTACACAGGACACCGTGAGACCAAAAATTGTAGACTGTAATTTTTTTTAAAAGATGTGTTATAAATGATTTACACACCTTTAGAGATAACATTTTTCACTTGAAGCAGCACATAGGCCTAGACCCGGAAAAAGTATTTATTATGTCGTGACCTAATAGGCCTAAGCCAAAAATTATTTCTCCCTTATTTTAAAGTTGTAAATTATACATTTAAAAAACAGGAACTCAGGGTAGGGCAGAAATATTATGTCAAAAATCATAATTTTTAACTATTGCTCTTGATATTGTAATAATGATTATTACTGTTGATTAATAGAATACTTATGTAGAAATGTTTTTGTGTTTGGGGAAACGTCACGTCATATTCTACACAGAAAAATGTAGATGGTCCATGACGTTAGTCTAGAGCAAGTTAGAATAAAAACTCCTGTTATAATCACTGAAGCTGCGAAATGAATGTCGTAATTACATCTTTTCTGCATTTTGTTGTTTATGATGAGAATTTACGAGCGCACAGAATTCAGTCAGTAAGCACGCACACTCAATAAACCTCTGGCGTTTCAGTGCTGACTAATCTAAACGTATGGGAAGCCAAACAACCGAAAAGTGGAACGAAACAGTGTGATATTAATTGCAACAAACTCGACAGCACAGGGAGGACATGCTTTCTAGCACCACCGTCAAGTTCTTCATTCAGCACAATACTGCAGTTATGTAGGATATCAATATTAAATTTGAATTCAATTATTTATTAGGCTACATATGGGATTTTTTGTCTCTAGCAATTAAAGACCAGGGAACAGGCCAAGATAATGTTATTTAACTTTGACACTGCAATTATATTCAATGGCTAGGTTTTTAAGGCTTTTCAAATGTCAATCAATCCATCAAAAACCATGGTTACACCTTTACTACAGTAAAACAATGGTTAATTTCTAGATTTCTGACAGGGAAAATTAATGGATGTCCTGGCAGAAAAGAGAAGAACTCTTTCTTTCAGTATAATCATATGCTACACTTACACAAATATCCTTAAATGTAAAATGTACCTAAAATATGCCTTGATGAATGAAACCATAAAACATTTTTAATTCTAAGCAGACAACCGTATTAAAGTTTCTGCTTCAAAGTAGCTAACACTACTGTTTACATATATGAAAGATAATAAGCAATATGAAAGATAATAAGCTTAATAATGATCTCCATTATTTTACGTGCAGAGAAAAGCAAAGGTCTCGCATAGCCAGACCTTCAGACTGACGGCAGAAGGTCTGGGAACTTTGGCCACTTTGAATGGACAAGGCCTGCCCAAAAGGCATGACGCAGCACAAAACGAAATGTGATTGGTTGCTTTACCTGTCAGTCATACGGCCTTTTATGGTTTAGGGGCATGGAAATGTTCCCACAATAACAGACCGTCGTATAAAACACTTGGACGTATTTTAAAGATTCTATGCTGCAAACTTTAAATATTTCACATACTTTTGAAAATCCAGTGTTCAGTTGATCCTGAAGCGCTCATTGTCACAGTTATATACACAAGCCTGTGGTGGGTTAATTAGCCCCTGAAGATTCGGTGACTGGTTGTGACGACCGCGGGAGGCTGCTTTAACAAATCCTCTCATTTCCTGAGTATTCAAATGCAAAGCAAAAACCAATTATTTTTTTTGTTTCAATTTTAAGCTGTGAATATGACACTGAGCGACTTAAAGGCCAAGAAATTGAAATGACGAGTTCCTATGGATCTATTCACACCTATTCAAACCATGGAGAAGTGTGTATGGTCTAATGTACAGAATAGGCTTAGATGACATATTTGATTTGACGCGGATGAAAACAATGTTGTGATGGATATAAATGCAGTCTGCTTAATGTCTGCACTCATTAGCATTATTTTACGTGCAGAGAAAAGCAAAGGTCTCGCATAGCCAGACCTTCAGACTGACGGCAGAAGGTCTGGGAACTTTGGCCACTTTGAATGGACAAGGCCTGCCCAAAAGGCATGACGCAGCACAAAACGAAATGTGATTGGTTGCTTTACCTGTCAGTCATACGGCCTTTTATGGTTTAGGGGCATGGAAATGTTCCCACAATAACAGACCGTCGTATAAAACACTTGGACGTATTTTAAAGATTCTATGCTGCAAACTTTAAATATTTCACATACTTTTGAAAATCCAGTGTTCAGTTGATCCTGAAGCGCTCATTGTCACAGTTATATACACAACGGCTTTCTTCTTCCATGAGGGGGTTTGGCATCACAACATCTTTGTTTCTAGGCAGAACATTAAAGGATCCTGTATAATTTAACCAATCCGATGAGGACTTCGAAAGTGTTTTCAATTTTGTGTGCAATATGCATCAGACGTTCAGTCAACGGTCTGTGGGCGTGACATCTGAGGCTGAGACTACGCCTTCCCTGCACTGTCGAGTCGCGAATTCTTTAATACCCCGCTATTTCGTCCCACTTTTGGGTTGTGTGGTTTCCCATATAAATGCTTCTGATTGGCCATTGCATTCATAAGCTCAACAGAAACGTGTGATTGATTATAATTAACTATGTTTCTTCTTAGTTTGTTCTTATCAGTTTTGTATATTAGGGTTGTGTTTTACACTTAATGTTGTTAAATGAATGTTTATTGCATGATTTCAGTTTCATGTGTGTTACCATGATGGTGTTTAGTGTTTGTGTGAATGACACTGTGCACCTTCTATATATGTTATTATTTAAAAGCTGCTTGTGATGGGCTTTGGTTCATCATGTGACTTTCTCATCACCACCTGCATTTGGTGGTAATCAGTGTATTACAAAGGTACAAAACAGATTTCAGTACTTTAATAGGTTGGTATATTAACATTATATCAGTTAATGAAATCACGGTATTTTACTGTAAATTTAAGTTAAAGCCGGCCTTCCCTGCACTGTCGAGTCGCGAATTCTTTAATACCCCGCTATTTCGCTATTTTAATAACCACAGCTGCCGTTTTTTTACCGTAAATTTTACGGAATTGTTTTTTACAGTGTAATTATTCCCCCATTATCTGGAATTTGTGGGGCATTTCTGTTCATTTTGGTGCCCCCATTCTGACCCTGGTATACATACATGTATAGAGATAGAGAGAGAGAGAGCCATGTGACAATGTTCACATTTGGCAACAATATAAGCAATCATGCAGCCAAGATTTGCAAGTATGTTTTGTATGTAACAGTATATTTCTTTACATGCATGCCTACAATGCATTTTTCTCAGTAGGAATTGTTTGCTTCTTTTAGACAGCATTTTTACTCCTTCAAGAAACGCCATTATGCACATGCTTGTGGTAAAATACTTTATAGAGACAATTTAAATATATCACATATTTACAAAGCAATACATTATTTTCACTTATTTGTTCATAACCTTTTTAATATTCATGAGCTTAGCCAGTGCCATTTCCCGGCATCGCACCCAGCATGTGTGCGCACCCCCGCTGCCTGCACCGCTTTTTTAAATATGCGACATGTTACTTTTAGACGTTGCCAATGTGTTTGATATCATCAGATGATGAAACACTGAAAATATGTGCAGTGACTGAAAAAATCCCCAGTGGACAAAAAGTCTGGGCTGTGACAATTAGATGTGACCTTAAGGCAGTATGACACTGAACAGACCTCACAGTCTCTGTTTCATCAGACATTTTCTGTAAGAGGTGGAAATGGCAAACTCTTGAATGCGTGTCACTGAAAAAAAAAGCTGAACTTGGTCAAAATGAATGAGCCTTGAGAGTCAATCATATACAAGCTATGACGTCATTTCAGCATTGTACAAAAGCCTGACCATAGAAATGAATGCATGGCTGCAAACAAATCTCTCCTGCAAAACTGTGATTTCAATTATGAAACTACTATTTTTTGTAGCAAATTCCAAGTATAGCTCACTCCCAATATGGCATGCAAAACATGTTGAAGATTAGCTGCAAGGCGTGAAATTTATTACGAGGCAAGCTGTTTCCACAAAATCAGTTTATTCAGCATACTGAAGCATCTCCGCCATTGACTTCCATTCAAAGTAATACACTTTTGAGCGGATTTTGATGGCTCCCCATGGAGAAGGGCTCTGGTTGTGTTTGCGTCAAATTATAATGCAGTGTGTTCTCAGATTAAGGTACGTTGTTTGCATTTGCTATGACATTTTACCGCCAATATTCCCAGTTCCACGTGGCAGAATAAACAGCAGGACTTAATGTTAATTTGTTGAATGTGTTCTGCTAAATGAGCCTAATCAATCAAACAAAACTATAAGAAAATACAGGATATTTAAACCGATTCAATATGCAGAACTGTAGCTACAGAATGAGAACTGGAAATGTCAAGAACAACATGTCCTGTTCTCAGTGGAAGAGATTGCTGGCATATTGATTGGTATCCTGTTGAAGAGATGAATGAAATGGGAAGGAAATATGAGTAAAATGTTTTGCTTGGCTGCACAAATTTGGTGAAAGGACCAAACTGGCCAAAATATACTGGCTGCTTAATGTGAGCTGGTAAATTCACATCCAAGTCTGCCATCTAGAGGACAACACTGTTAAAACCACAACATCAAGAATGAGGATGGGATAAAAGCTTTCTAAACTAAGATTCTGAACTGTTTTTTATTGGACTAGCAGATTATTTAGACTTGATTTGGAAGATTTAAAAAAAAGTGTTACTGTATTTTAAAACAAAAGCATTAATTATTTTAGTAAAGAAGAGTCCTGTGTGAATGTAAACTCCCTTAATACAGTTTGCATCGCATCCCATGATGCATCTCACGACACTGATGAAATGTCAAAAGTGGCAAGGCTGTAATTTAGAAAAAATGGAAGTTAACATGAGTTTATGATATTTCCATTTAGTGTTATTTCATAATTTCAATGACTTTAATAACTTGAGTGGGCTATTATTCTAAAGCGTGTGAAACAGTAATAGTAAAGAAATTAGTAGCTATGTCCAAACCTTTATCTTGGGAGACCAATTTCCAACATGGACTGTTCAAAATTTGAATAACAGTATTATTTTTTTTAGAAATTAAATTACTTTTATTACATAAAGACAAATTAAATTGATCAAAGGTGACAGTAAAGACTGTTTAATGTTTCAAAAGACTTCAATTTCAAATAAATGCGGTTGTTTTTTTAACTTTGTTCATCAAAGATTCTCCACAAAATTTCTCCATGTCGCCATAAAAAAAAAAGAGAAAGCAGCACAACAGTTTTCAACAAATGTTTCATGAGCATTAAATCAGCCTATTAGAATGATTTCTGAAGGATCACGTGACACTGAAGACTAGAGTAATGTTGCTGAAAATTCAGCTTTGCATCACAGCGTTAACTAAATGCTGGGTAAAAGGTATTTAAAACAATCAAAATGGCTGGAGAAAAACAGAAATACTGATCATATACAGTACATATTACAAAAACACACAAAATATGGTGAGCATTTGGGTTTCACTTAGCATTAATGCATGTTTAATCTTTAGTTTTAGTGGCATTTCTCCAAAAATGATCAGACAGAAGCACTGTTCAATCACAATATTAACATTATTAGAAAGACACTCAATCCATAGAAAAAAAAACGAAATGTCCAAAAGTCAAAAGGAATGATTTCCACAATTTTTGTCAAAACCATTTCAAGATGAATTCATCTAATTATGTAAAAAGCTGCTTGTCAGTGTAAACATAAATATGGTTTTAGCTTTTTTACTTAATTTGATGAACTGTGCAAGAATCGACCCAAACCCAGAATGGATGAACGCTATGGCTTTACTTATGGCTTGCGTTTTGTGGTTGCATCATCCATTCAGTGATTACAGACAAACAATGTCTGATGATCAGTCCAAAATTTGGGATAAAAATATACCTGAATTCCCATTCAAATTCACACAATGGGCACATTTTAGATTTTTTTTCCCCTAGAAAAAGTGCAGCACAAATGTATCTAAACTTTGTAGTTAAGTTTTAGAAGCTGAATCCGACACGGCATCACCACAATTTTAAAAGTTGAATTTTGTCTAGTATTGAAATCTGGGTCAGTATGACTTAATTTACTAAATCTGAAAAATGGATATAATGCTTTGAAATAACATTAGAGGAGCATTAAACAGAGCGAACGGAGATTCAGCAGTTTCGTGCGACATGCCTCTGTATCGTCTGATCGTTTTTAATAATAAAAAATATTTGATCATATTAATTATTGAACGATAGGGTGAAATATCCAAACAATGCAGTAATACATAAAATAAAACCTGTCGATTCATTATGCATTATTTTGTAGCAGAAAAGCTGTAGTTTACAACATGCATGTAAACACTGTACATGGCAATAAAGAGATTAACCTTTCTGTTAATCAAGGAGAAGTTGACCCAAAAATTTTAATTAGCTGAAATTTTACTCCCCATCAGGCTATCCATGATGTAGATGAGTTTGTTTTTCCAACAGATTTGGAGAAATTTATCATTCCATCACTTGCTCACCAATGGATCCTCTGCAGTGAATGGGTGCTGTCAGAACGAGAGTCCAAACAGCTGATAAAAACGTCATAATAATCCACATCAATTAACGTCTTGAGAAGTGAAAAGCTGCATGTCCAAACAAATCCATCATTAAGGCGTTTTAACTTTAAATCGTCACTTTTGGCCAAAATACATGTCCAAGTCCAGTAGACAACACAATATTATGGACATGTATTTTAGCTGGAAGCAAAGGTTTTAAGTTAAAAACATTGTTTATTAGAAACATTCAGATTTTCAGTTTATAAGATGTTAAATGTGGATTACTTGTGATGTTTTTATCAGCTGTTTGGACTCTCATTCTGACGGCACCCATTCACTGCAGAAGATCCATTGGTGAGCAAGTGATGCACTGTAATGCTATATTTCTCCAAATCTATTCCGATGAACAAACAAACTCATCTACATCTTTGATGACTTGAGTACATTTTCAGCAAATTGTTATTTTTGAGTGAACTGTTCTTTTAACTACAAGTTTCCTTTATGAGAGCAGATACAAAAAGACAATCTTTTCTTTAGCTCTGAAGGAGTTAAACCACTTTTGAGTGACCTATTTTTGTAACATGATCCCTAAAAACCTTGATCTGTAGCAAACGCAAGACGGCCATATCTAGAGAGCAAAAGAAAACCGTTCAATTCAGACAAGTCATGAAGAAAAGATAACGGACCCAACACAAATCCAGTGAGAACAAACCGTAACAGTGTATCAAATCAAAGCGAAGGCTCTTTAGTGCAGACATAGATAAAACGCACGCAAACGGATGTTCAAATGTGAAAAAAAAAATCAAAAGTGTCACTGCCTTAATATACTTGGCAACATCAGAGCAGTTTAAAACTCATCTGATAAAGACACACTGAAGATCGAAGGCCGATCAGAGACACGGCAACCTGCTGTCAAGTTTGTTGGAGAGGGAGAGAGATAAAAAGAGTGCTTCTAGCACAGCGAGTACATTTTCAGCAAATTGTTATTTTTGAGTGAACTGTTCTTTTAACTACAAGTTTCCTTTATGAGAGCAGATACAAAAAGACAATCTTTTCTTTAGCTCTGAAGGAGTTAAACCACTTTTGAGTGACCTATTTTTGTAACATGATCCCTAAAAACCTTGATCTGTAGCAAACGCAAGACGGCCATATTTAGAGAGCAAAAGAAAACCGTTCAATTCAGACAAGTCACGAAGAAAAGATAACGGACCCAACACAAATCCAGTGAGAACAAACCGTAACAGTGTATCAAATCAAAGCGAAGGCTCTTTAGTGCAGACATAGATAAAACGCACGCAAACGGATGTTCAAATGTGAAAAAAAAAATCAAAAGTGTCACTGCCTTAATATACTTGGCAACATCAGAGCAGTTTAAAACTCATCTGATAAAGACACACTGAAGATCGAAGGCCGATCAGAGACACGGCAACCTGCTGTCAAGTTTGTTGGAGAGGGAGAGAGATAAAAAGAGTGCTTCTAGCACAGCGTGGGCGTCCCAGATGGCAAACCCGTGACGTCCCTTTAAAGCTCGATGACAGGTAACCTTTGTAGTCAGCGAAGCCATGCCACCTTGCAAAATTTGGCATTATATTAATGAAGGCAGTTTAGTTTGGTTTGGCCCGCCAGAGACCCCACGTGTGCGTATGCGACTACAGTCGAGCGAGGATGGGCTTCAGGGTAGGAATTTTACCTCCTGTGTTACAGAGGAAAAGTAAAGTAAACAAGCGTAGCTGTAAAATAGAACGAAGATGCAGGAGCTCATGGCAGTACGGCACAGCGAGACAAGAACTGGGTCACAGTGAAACAAACGAATTCTCCAAGGAAACTTTGAAAACTTTACTTCTTAAAGAGCAAATTATTGCGTTTTAAAAGCAAGCAATAAAATCTTGGCCAAAAAAATCTGCAGAATTACTATAGTTCATCGTTTATTTTTAAAATATTTTAGAGAGGGAGAGAGATAAAAAGAGTGCTTCTAGCACAGCGTGGGCGTCCCAGATGGCAAACCCGTGACGTCCCTTTAAAGCTCGATGACAGGTAACCTTTGTAGTCAGCGAAGCCATGCCACCTTGCAAAATTTGGCATTATATTAATGAAGGCAGTTTAGTTTGGTTTGGCCCGCCAGAGACCCCACGTGTGCGTATGCGACTACAGTCGAGCGAGGATGGGCTTCAGGGTAGGAATTTTACCTCCTGTGTTACAGAGGAAAAGTAAAGTAAACAAGCGTAGCTGTAAAATAGAACGAAGATGCAGGAGCTCATGGCAGTACGGCACAGCGAGACAAGAACTGGGTCACAGTGAAACAAACGAATTCTCCAAGGAAACTTTGAAAACTTTACTTCTTAAAGAGCAAATTATTGCGTTTTAAAAGCAAGCAATCAAATCTTGGCCAAAAAAATCTGCAGAATTACTATAGTTCATCGTTTATTTTTAAAATATTTTGAATTATTTCATTTCTAAATATGTGTGTGCATTGACTAGTTTACGTTTTACCTATTAGCTTATATATTTAGATCTTGTGGTTGTTGCATTCACTCGATACAAATGCAAACATTTAATATAATTCAACTTTCAAACTCACCTAAAAAAAAAAAGCTATTTTGTATATACATAAATCTATAAAAGATTCTTTAATAGTACTCGTTGTAAAATAATGTTTTTTGGGACCATCTTATAAAACAAGTCCTTCAAAGTTTACTTGACATCTATTAATTTTTACCTACAAATTTTTTAAATAAATTGTATGACGTTTCTTATGGTGCTGACTATTTTAAATAATCTTTTATTTCTGAACACATATCAGCGGTAATAGGCTACTGCAGTTATTAAAACATGAGTACATTAACTTTTTTGTGTAAACTGTAAAACTAGTCACATTCATAAGTATGAATTTGGAGTCTTTTGCATGTCATTTTAGTTACAAAAATCAAAGTTTTATTCATACCAATCTCAAGGCTTGTTCACACCGGGACGAATATCGTGCTTGATTATCGCCGACGTTTAACGCCTCGTGACTAAACAAAGGGCGCCAATGTGAGTGTGCACACCGACACGCAAAACGCGAGGCGTAAAAGCGTCATTTTTTATTAAGCACCATCTAATGTCAGGGAGTGAATTTGCACGTTCACTCGGCTCATCGGCAGCGAAAATCGCTTGGGTATGAACACAAAAGACGCGTCGAAAAACGTTGGCGATAAGCGCGCGCGATAATCATCCCGGTGTGTACGAGGCTTAATGCTCTATAATGCTCTTTCACTCCAGCAAAATTGTGCTTTTGCTAAACAATTCAGTAATTAAATCCATGTAAATCTAATATTATATTACACAATAAAACAAGGGTTGATAAAAAAATTAGGGTTGATTTACTGGGACTTTGAACAGTTTACACAGAATATTGCCAGCGATAAGCGCGCGCGATAATCGTCCCGGTGTGTACGAGGCTTAATGCTCTATAATGCTCTTTCGCTCCAGCAAAATTGTGCTTTTGCTAAACAATTCAGTAATTAAATCCATGTAAATCTAATATTATATTACACAATAAAACAAGGGTTGATAAAAAAATTAGGGTTGATTTACTGGGACTTTGAACAGTTTACACAGAATATTGCCAACTATTATTAAAAAAAATAGTATGTGACAGGATCTTTGTATTATTTATATACTATTATAGTATAGCATTTAATTTTTTTATTTGCTTATGTCTTTTTTATTAGTTTTTTTTCTACTTCTGTTTACAGTAGCTTTAATTTAGTTTTAGTAATTGCAATACTTCAACTTAAACTTTTCAGTTTTCAGCTGAATTTTTCATCCAATATTTATGTTATTTCATTTCAGCTTTATTTGAATTACCAAAACATATTTTTAATAGTTTTACTTAACAATAACAACATTGGTGACACAGAAGGCATTCCATTATAAATAAATAAACAAATATATATATATTTATATTTATTTATATTATTATAAACATTAGTATGCTACATTTGTAGTCAAATGACCTCATCACATGGATTTTTAAGCATAGTAACAGCTTGAAATGCTAAATAACTGTTTTTCATTTTTTATTTGGTGTAAAAAATTATGTAATACTTTACAGACCAATAAAACAACCCCAAAAAAGATAGTCAGATCAACTTAGAATGCACATATTATATACTGCAGAAATGATTAGACTAGTATGTTAGAAGATTGCTATTTCAACATTGCCATACTTGAACACCAGCTATTTTGATTGACGTTACTCTTACCCAGCGTATCCTCCAATGAGTTCACTGCAATCTTGTTTACCTTCAACGTCACCTGATCTCCTCTGTGAGAGAGAATTCACATCAGTTAAACAACCATAACACTTCAAAAGCCCATAACACGTCTAATGAAACGGAGACTGTATGTAGATGGACTTACACTTTGACCTTCCTCACGGCTTTGAGCCTCAGAAGGGCTGCTAGAGCGTTCTTCTGCAGGTCTGAGGATAAAGCTTCACAACACTTCAGACGACCTGATGCCATGATGACAAACACACATATAACAGAAGATTGGAATTTCAAACCAATTGCAACACCTCTAGCAGATCTAATCGCAAGCGGACACAGTGCAGGACCCAGGGACATGCATAATCAGATCAGTTGAGACAGATATCAATACCAGGTGCAAACAGTTTAAACTTCCACACACAAAACACTGTCATCCTGTGTTACCTGCTAATATGAGTTTCAGTGCAAAACTCCTCACAGCAGGAATAAACTCCTTCTCGGTCAGGTTCTCATTAGTCTCCTCACACAGACAGCGACACACCACCTGCACAAAGACCACACTAACTTAATATGACCGTAGTTATTAAACCTAAGAATGTGAAAACCAATTAAGAATTAAACAGGATTATACAGTTAAATGTGCAGTAAGTGATTTCTGAGAAACACTATTAAAATTGAAATCAACAACTAATGTTGTAGTTAGACTACTTAAACGGAGACCAAGTTGAGAGCTGTTTGGAACTATTTTCATTGGTGAACGAATTGGTAAACACAAAAACTGTTATCTGAAAGGTAAGTCACTTAATATTAATTTCTTGCTTATTGATCATTTGGTGATATTGCTTAATTATATCAAATGTTACAATATAAAACACAAGATCTTATACAAGCACTTTTTATGCAATAATATCTTGCATTTTGTGAGCATTTGTTTTCATTTTGGTGACATTTTTGACACAGTTTGACACGTTCATTTCTGAAATCAAATTACAAACAAGTTATTGATCGCATTTGAAGCAGGAAGTTTTACATCCAATCACAGAAAGATGTTAACAAATAAATCAGACAAGGCACCGGCGATTTAGTAAAATATTCCCGCAGTCGTGGTCTTGACCGGCCTTGAAATTAAATCCAGAGTGCTTTGAGACTGAGACCGAGACTAGACCGAGTACAAATGTTGTCAATATGTTGACAAGACCAAGAACTTCAAAAAAAATTGCCTTGAGTCCTACAACCTTATCAACACCCAAACTAGCAATTATGTGAATATTTGCTAGCTGTCTGTTCTACATGCATGCTGAAAAAAAATATTGTGTTTGTACATAGTCCTGGCTGTCAAATTAGGGGGAAACACAAAGTGGATCGGATGGATCCGACCAAGCACTACAACACCCTTTTAGCAAATTAGCAATAGGGGGCATTTAGGGGGAGGAGAGATGTACAAAGAGATTTGGTGGAGAAATTACCAAAGAGGAAAATGTTAAGAATGTAACTGAAAAAATAAGGGTTATGATCAGACCCTTTTCCAATATTGGAAAAGCCTTCCAGAGCTGGAGAGATGTTAAGATTGGGAATGTTTGAAAACAGATGCCAAGGCTGCTTTGTTTCTGCTTGTAACATTGGTTTTGCAATGTTTTACAGAACCAAGATATGGTGGTGTTGTAATAGTAGCTATAGTATTAGGACAGTTTTGAGAGTCATTGCTTGTCTGGAGCTATTAGTCGTTGCCTTAACTATTCCTGTAGATATTATAAAAAAAACTGTATACTAAAAATCACAAGTTTGGGGTCAGTAAGTTTTTTTTTTATGTGAAACCTCACAGAGTCTGCTCACATAGACTGCATTTATTTGATAAAAATACAGTAAAAATAGTAATATTGTCTGGAAAAAAATAATATTTTAAAAATGTAATTTATTCCTATGATGAAAAGCTGAATTTTCAGCATCATCACTCCAGTCTTCGGTGTTGGGACACATGATCCTTCAGAAATCAGTCTAAGGGGCCGTTTACACGACAAAGTTTTCAGCCAAAAACTGGAAACTTTTATGTGTTTTGCCTGTATGTTTACACGACAACGGCGTTTTGGGGACTGAAAATGCATATTTTTGAAAACGCTACCATTATCGTTTCCATGTAAACACCCAAAACACGAATCGTTTTGAAAACGTTGACGTGTATACGTGACACTTTTCCGTTGTCATGTAAACGTAGCCTAATGTGCTGATTTGTTGCTCAAGAAATATTTCCTATTATTATAAATGTTGAAAACAATTATGCTGCTTAATATTCTGTGGAAATCTTGATACATTTTTTTCAGGATTTCTCTGTTTTGATTGAGCATTATGGTTGGGTACCGTTCACATTTTAACCGGTATGGTACCGGTATCGGTACCTTTTTTCGGTACTTTACTCTCTGTGTAATTACAAAAACATTTATTTCAGTGAAAAAATAAGTCCAAAAAAATCTAAATTTCAACATTATGAACAATAGGGCCCTACAAACCTTTTCTTTCTTTCTTTTTTTCCCCCCCAGAAATTCTTGTTTTAATTTTTTTGAAAATCAAATGAAGGCATTAAACTTTTATTTTAAATCAAATGAAAATTAAACCCTTTTATTTTTTGGCAAACAAACTGAACTTTACTGTTGAAATTAATACATGAAAGAAAAATTGTGTGCATATTCCTTTTTTTTTGGCAAACAAACTGAGCTTTACTGTTGAAATTAATACATGAAAGAAAAATTGTGTGCATATTCCTTTAAAAAAAAATTTTAATAGGCTAATAATTGTATTATTTCTTTCTACAATTAAGTGATTAATCTGGTTGCAATATTTATTTTTATAATTTAATTGTTTTATTTAAATTTGATAGAAAATGGAATATTTAAAGATGTACATTATACTGTACAAATGTAATACAAGAGTAATATATTTCTGTTACATGCTAAACCGTACTTTTATTTTGACAGGTTGCCATGAAGTTTCTGTGTGTATACAGTATGATGATGCTAGTTTTCTCAAATTAAACGGTAAAATTATTGCGAAGTGACTCTCACAGCAGCTCTGGAGATTCAGTTTTTGTGTTCATGTCGTCATATAGTGAGACGCAGAGGCCGAAAATCACCGCGAGCATCACGCGTGCTTCAGTATTTGTGTAGTAAACAAAACCGCATTTTTGCCATTCATACATACAGAGGCAAGCGGAACATGCAGGATTCATATTTAAACCGTCTTTTTGCATTTTAATATTCACAGACACTAGTTCAAATCGCGATTCGAATTAAGTGGCAGTGGCTACTTTTGAATTATTCGTCCAAAATTTGCGAATTCCGTGGCATTCAGCACTATAGAGTAAATTATGTTTTTATGAATGGATCCCGTCCACGTTTTCGCAGAAACCATAAGGCCCTAGAAATGTAACAACACTTCAGAACATTTCGGTTTGCCCTGTGTGTTGTTTGAACGAGTTGCAGGGGTGACATCACGTCACAGGCTCTCTCTTTCTCTCTGTAGCGTATGTGCCCAGATGCGTTCTCAGATACCGAAATTTGGCATCGATTGATTTAACGTGAATCGGTACTCGGTAGTACCGACGCAATTCGGTCGGTACCCTTAAAAGTACCGTGTTCGGTACCAAACACTATTGAGCATCCTAGCTGAATAAAACTAATAATTTAAAGAAAGAAAGAAAGAAAGAAAAATCATACTGACCCCCAAAATTTTGCACTGTAGTGTACATTTGCACATTGTGTGTAAGGTGTCACCTGGTATCCCTGCAGGAAGGGGTCCAGAACCGAACACAGGAAAGCAAGGGTGCTGTGACCGCTCGCTGACATCACAATCTCATGCTCCAATACCTGCAACACGCCACGCTTCATAAGCAAATAACACGCTTCCTCAAAGTCCTACAAAAAAAAACACATACACACGTCATGAAAAGACATTTGAGTACAGACTAGAGGTGAAAATCTTTTAAGGACTCGTGATTTGAGTAAGTTTCAACTGAACGAGTGAAACAGCCTATGAATCTCAAATTTTCAGCAACAAATTTTGGTGGCGAAAACAGTTTGTTAATGTGGTCTAACCTGAACGGAGTCCCCAGGGCAAAGAATAAATTCATTGGAGAACATGTTCCTCAGGAAGTTGAAACAGTTGTAGACGTCATCTAGAACACAAATTACGTTGTGATTGGTAAAATACACTAATCCAGAGTAAAATAACATTCATAAAACATATTTCTCGCACACCTTTTCTATTGGAGTTTGCGCTTTGCATGGCCACCGCTAAGAGAGCAGGTCTCAGAAACACGTGTAAGATCTGGTTCCTGTAGGAGGCGCAAGAGAGCACAACGACCGCTCGGTGAAACACGGCTTCCTCTGGTGTGGTCTCGTCCTGTGGTGCATCCGTGACGTTCAGCTGAACGTGGCCTGCAGACACGCTCAACAGGTGTCTGTGTAGAGCTAAACTACAGCTGACGACTTCACTGCAGGCCTCATGATCTACACACACAGAGAGAGAGAGAGATCATATTATTGGGGATTGTTCAAATTAAGGTCACGTAAGCTTAGATTGAGCTACTGGATTTCTCTGTAATGAATTATTCATCGAGCATCTTTCCTTTATCTAAGCAGATTCTGCATATGCATGATATGCATGATCATTTTTGCCATACTGAGAAAATTTGAAGAACATGATATATGATAATAGGATACAATTTCATACATCTCTCGCTGCTAAGCTTTCAAATTTAGAGATCTTCACTCACGGATACAAACACTTTACCTGTATGTTATTACATTTGATATGATTTTTATACAGGACTTTTGATGAAAACTTGATTTTATACTGTTGTCAACTGTTAATTCTGGTTTATTTATGATACAACAGCTAATATTCATTTATACAACTTCTAATGTTAAATATATATTCGTGTATGAAGAAATGAGCACGAATCAAGATTGATAAATGGTATAAATTCTAACGTTTAAAAGTTTGGGGTCGGTAAGATTTTTATTTTATTTGTTTTATGACTTTTATTCAGGATGGAATAACAGCATAAAAACATTTATATTTCAATAAATGCTGTTATTTTTTGTTTGTTTCTTTTACTTTAATCATCAAAGATTCCTGAAAAAATTTATCACGGTTTTCACAATATTAAGCAACACAAATGCAATAATATTTCATAATATTACTGTTTTTACTGTATTTTTTAATCAAATAAATTATAAAAACATAACAAAATCTTACTGACCCCAGACTTTTGAAATGTATAATGCATGACAGCTAATAGCATAAACTAGGGCTGCAAAACAATTAATCACGATTAATCGCATTCAAAATAAAAGTTTGTTTACATACTATATGTACTATATATATACATAATAAATATACACAGTACAAACACATATAGTATGTAAACATAAACCTTTATGTAAACTGCATGTAAAAGTTTACGAGACGCTGCAAAAGACGCGAGCGCACTTTTAAGGGGAAAGTATTAATAGGATTAAAAAAAACAAATAAACAACATGGGAAAATCCCGGTGAGTCCCGGTTTCGATTTTTCCGCAAACCAGGCTTTGTTTGCTGGTAGACTGATTTAAAGCTGTGCATCCTGACTTACAGACATTTTAATAGATTGCACTGGTGATTTGTGTGATCAGTCTGAGGTTGAGATAATGTGATCTCTTACTGGGCCAGTCCAAGAACGCTCCAAACGCCAGTGCCAGGTGTCTGAGCCAGTCTGTTTGTTCTGTGAGGAAGGAGAGCTCCAGGCCGTCAGGGTTCTGTAGCAGCAGTGTGGCAATGAGAACCCAGGGCTTCAGAACCATGTTCTCCTCCTGGATGCGCACCAGACGGAACGCAGCGTCATTCAGAAACTCATGAGTGTCTACCCTGGGTTTCTGAGGAATGTACCTGTTAAAAACAACACTCAAGTCAGGACAGTTTGTACAGCTTACAGCAAAGTTTGTAAAAGTTTAAAAGCTTGTTATGACAAAAATGCATGCTTTGTGGCTTTTAGAGCAAAACATTCGGAGCGTGGCTGATTGCAGCTGTCATACCTGGGCAGCAGGTTGTACTGAGAGCGGTTTATTTTTCCCTCTGCCAGACTGCGCAGAGATACAGGATGACCAAAATACACATGCATACTGCCATAGTCCTCACTCAAGACCCGCCGGGCCTTCAGCAGACCCTGAGAGAAAGAAACAGAGTTGAGAAATGGATGTCAATAAAAAACCCTTTGGTCTGTCTGTCTGTCCTGGATGTTCCATTCAAAATGTTCCAGTAAAAAACAGAATATCTATGCATAATTTTACAAACATTAAAGGGATAGTGTTTCGGCCTTTGTTTGGCCGCGGAAGCATGGTAGCGGGCTTTGTTTTGAACGCACTTCATTCCATGAAACGCTTATTCTTGGCCCCATTTATTCTGGTAAATAATTGACCAACAAAAAACATATTAAAATTAAGATACAAATTATACCAAACGAAACTCGTTCGGAAAACGGGATTCTACAAACAAAAACGCACGAAGTGGTCAAAAAATTATGTCTGACCCACTTCCCCTCTTCCGGCGTCCTGCCGTCCAATTTACCATGCCCTTATGACGTTTACAATTTTCTTAATTAGCAAATTGAACTAAACAAAACACAAACAAATAATATTTAAACATAAATAATATAAAATAAAAATACTTTCTTAAATGGCTACAACAGATAGTTCACCCCAAAATGAAAATTCTGTCATTAATTACTCACCCTCATGTCGTTCCAAACCCGTAAGATCTTAGTTCATCCTCCTTGCTACGTTTCTGGACCTGGGAACATTTCAGTTGCGTTGCTGTCTCGGGAGGGTCAGAGAGCTCTCCGATTTCATCAAAAATATCTTAATTTGTGTTCCGAAGATGAACGAAGGTCTTACGGGTTTCGAACGACATGAGGGTGAGTAATTAATGACAGAATTTTCATTTTTGGGTGAACTATCATTTTCATACTATTTGGGTGAAGTGAGGTTTCATGCCTGAAATGAAAATAAACTTAATTCAGGAGACAGCTGCAAAATTATCTTGTACAATTTTGCTTCATGATATACAGATATTTTAGAGATTATTTTGAGTATTAAACAAATATTTATTTATAATTATCCATTGACCATTACATGGACTCGTAACATGTAAAATACTGTAATTATTTATTCATATTTACACAGTTCAAATATTTGGGGTCAGTACGTTTTTGTTTTGTTTTGTTTAAGAGATTCAACAAGGATGCATTGAATTGGTTAAAAGTGACAGTAAAGAGCCTTTCTTTTCACTGAAGAATCCTGAAAAAGGAAACATGCTTTTCCACAAAAATATTCAGCAGAACAACTGATAATAATGACAACACTGATAATAATAATAATAAGAAATGTTCGGAACAAAATCAGCATATTAGAATTATTGATTTCTGAAGGATCACGTGACACTTGAAGACTAGAGTAATAATGCTGAAAACTCCGCTTTGCATCACAGGAATTAAATACATTTTAAAATATACTAACATAGAAAACATTATTTAAAACTTTAATAATATTATTTCACCACATTACTGTTTTTACTGAATTTTACAACAATAAATGCAGCCTTGGTGAGCACAAGAGTCTTCTTTCAAAAACATTTCTTTAGGAAAACAGGACACTGATTAAGAGAAAAGTTTAGTTGTTATATATCTGCTAAAAATAGTAATGGAATGCATATTAGAAGGCAATGCATACTGAAGTTGATTCTTTGGGCTTCGGGACACCGAGCAGCTCTCGGGCATACAGAGACTCTTCCAGAATTCTCTCGTAGCTGATGCTGACAGGAACCAGGTTCACATCAAACAGCTCTCCTTTAAAAAACGGCTCCATCACAATATTCAACAAACCTGAGGGAGAGTGAGAGAAAGAGAGCGGGAGATGAAGCTGACACAAAACCAACAGTGTTCAAAGAGGCAGATGTTTTGTTTCTCTCATTCATCTAAATTTGCTTTTGTTGGGTTTGATTGATGAGCTGCCACCGTCAGGCTTTCCAGGTTTCAAGCTGTCGTTTTGAACCTCTGTGCCATAAATTAGTCAGGGGCTCTATATCATACTGGGACTGAGATTCAATTGTGAAAATCCTGTGAAATTTCATTCAGCTGGCATCTCACTTCCTGTGTGCAAGCAATGCTGACCAAAAAAATGTTTCCTGTCACCTTGAATTTATTTGTGCAGCGATAAAAAAGGCCGAAAGGTGGGGAAAAGCCTTGACGCTGCACAATACGTGGAGAAGTCAGCAAAGAGCTTTTATCAAAATTAAACACCAAAAAGTCACAGCAGCACAGACAGTCTGTTTTTGAAATTGTATAAAAAGTGTTGCAAACGTATAGTCGATGTACACTTACCCATCTTTGGTGTGAGAGATTTGCACGTCCTGCTTCTAGTTCCTTCCAAGAAGAACTCAACTGGGGCATATCCATTCTGAATAAGCAACATACAACAGGTTAATCATTTTTCAACAACGCATATTTTCAACCGTTTAAGAATGGAAGGATATACAGTAAACAGTCATCTAAAAATGACTCGCAGTACCTTTATTACCTGTAAAATCCCACTGGATCGACCTGTTTGAACTTTGAACTCTGTCTTGATCAGTGTTGGGTATAATGGATGTTACATTCAAGTAACTAGTGAAGTAGCACATTACTTTTCTATTTACAAAAAAATATCTGAGTTACTTTTTTAAATCAGTAATACCAGTTACTTTGTTTTCCCATTTATTGGCTGACAGCTCTCGTGTTGCCATGTTGAGAGAAATTGGGAGTAATTGCAGTGACGTTGTGTGCGCTGTGTGAACATGATTGTACTGTAGTTCTAGACTAAATGTGAACATGCATTTACTCATCTCACCTGCACAAAAACAGATTTAGTATTCCTCAAAATCATTAAAAATCAGTGAAATGCAAACTCCAAATATGACGCAAACCTGCAATAATTAAATATGGTAAATAACACAAATATCCTTTTTTCTGTATTTAATCAGATTTTATTAACCAATGTCTGCTGCTGACCTCTGATGATCCAATTCAACCATATACTAATAAGCAAAAATGAAAAAAAAAAAATATTTAGAAAAACATAACATAGTGTGGAACTTTCTTCTCCTGTGTCCTATTCTTCATGCAATCCAGAATGGCAGCACAGCTGTAAGGTTTGTTTGAGCTGTGCTTTCTACTGTACAGACATGAATTTATATTTCCTTCAGCCTGAGGCTTATTCATTTCACTTTTGGTGTGAAAGGGCTTTTACATTTGCCAAAAATTAAACTTTTTTATATTAAAAACAAACATGCAAGCCCAGCCCAGATGAGAAAAAGTAATACAAAAGTAACACATCACAGTACTTTACATAAAAAGTAACTATGTAACAAAAATAATTACTTTTTTTAGGGAGTAACGCAAAATTGTAACTTTCCCCAACACTGGTCTTGATCAAGGGCCCTTACAACTACACAAAATATTTACCCATGGTTCAAAATGAAAATTCTGTCATTAATTACTCATCCTCGTGTCATTCCAAACCCGTAAGAACTTTGTTCATCTTCGGAACACAAATTAAGTTATTTTTGATTAAAACCGAGAGCTCGCTGCCCCTCTGTAGACAGCAAGGGTCCTACCACGGTCAAGGCACAGAAACGTAGTATAGACATTGTCATCAGTGGTTCAACCGTAATTTTACGAAGCTACGAGAATACTTTTTTGTGCGCAAAGAAAACAAAAATAACAACTTCATTCAATGATTTCTTCTCTTCGGGGATAGTCCTCCGCCATTATCGATGCATGCACGCGGTGCTGCTGACGTAGAACACGCATACGATTCACCTTGTTTACGCACATAGGAACATAATGCGCATGTGTCTATATTGGCGGAGAACTGTCCCTGAAGAGAAGAAATCGTTGAATAAATTTGTTTGAACATGTTTGAAAAATGTTTGAACACAAAAAGTATTCTCGTAGCTTCGTAAAATTACTGATGAACCACTGATTTCACATGGACTATTTAAAAGGGGTCTTATGATGCGATTTCAAGTTTTCCTTTCTCTTTGGAGTGTTACAAGCTGTTCGTGCATAGATCCGTAAAGTTGCAAAGACTAAAGTCTCAAACCCAAAATTATTTATAAAAGTTAAGACTCATCCACTCCTTCCTAAAACGTCTCATTAAAACACGCCCCCACATGTCTATGTCAGGATGTGGGAAGATTTGCATAACACCGCCCAAATGTTCACGCAAAGAAAAAATGCTTAACTTTTATTCTCGCTGTATTATTGTTGCTGCCGCTGCCATGTTGTGGAGACACTGTGTGTTTAGTTGTGAAAGCAAAACTACTTTGTTTGGTCTTCCAAAGGAGGACACAACTAGAAATCAGTGGTTAAGTTGTATTTACAACACTGTTCCAGAGCAGTTCACAGTTGTTGTTTGTTGTTTCTCCGATCACAAATGCAGACATGGTTTTATGTTTACGCAGCGCGATGCAACGCAACGTGTAAAAAAGACAGTAGTATAACGCCTGTTTCACACATACTCCATTTGCGGTGCGTATACGATGTGTATTTTTTTTCCGCACCCATGTTAACGGATCAGGGCTGCGTTTCTCGATAACGATTGATCTTAGTGCTTTAGAGCGTTTTCTACGAGTCATTTTACGAACATTCGTTATTGTTTCACGTGCGTTTTCCAAAAATGCACTTAACACAATCGCACGTAGCCGTGCTTTAAGTGCTACTTAGGAGTCGCTAGCCATTTGTCAAGTGCTGAAATTTCAGTTTATAGAATGGCTCATAATCGTAGTACACACTCGTTTATTGAAATGTTAACCTAATGCTGCATTCCAGACAGCTCAGATATAATATAATATATACTCTATTATATATAATATATAATATATAATTATATTATAATAATATATAATATAATATAATATAATATAATAGTTATAAGTATAGTATTAATCTACTATATATATTATAGTATATAATATCTGTAGAGACGTTATTTCCGGGTCCAATACATGGCTGGTTTTTGTGCACATCAGCAAGTCATTGACAGATTTTTTTGAGTTTATCCCTATTTTTCCCAGTCTTTGAAGCATATTTCCTATATTACTTCTTTTATTCATTTTTTTGTTTGTTCAGTCATTTAATTTAGAATTTGTATTTCTATTTTTTTTTGTTGTTGTTTTGTTTTCTGCCCTTTTTAATTATTTAATTTAAAAATTAATTAAAAAAAAAAAAAACAAGTAATAAAGTGTACAATAAAGTACAATCAAAAGTTTAATTAGGCTATAATCATATTGCACTTGAATAAAGTTAAAGGTGTAATCTGCCGATTGTCCTGCAGGTGACTGTCTTCTTACGATGATGCACTTAGGGCTTTACGATTACTCCAGAGCACCCGTAGATCTACGATGATTTTCAAGTGCTACTTAAGTTACGATGCTTTTGGGAAACAGACCGTAATATTAAGATCAGCCGTATGATCGTTTTTACGAACTTCTTAGCTTACGAAGCTTTTGGGAAACGCAGCCCAGAGCGTTCACACTGCACACGGTTGCAGTCCGGCAGTGCGTTCCAGGAGCAGTGCAGCGATCGTTTACGCACCGAGTCTATTTTTGCTGTGCTGCACGCACTGAATTAAAGTGACAGCACATTGTCCGTGTTAAAAATTAATATGGATTGACACGAAAATGTAGTAATTTCACAATAGATGTAATTAAAGTCTACTGTGTTTCACAGTTAACACGTGGCTTTTTGGCTAGGTTTAAAACAAGGAATATTGCACTTTTAGATAAACAAGGCAACATAATAGATGCACTTGTGGAGGTAGAAAAACAAAGTTCTTGAAGCAGGATTGCTTGTAATAAAGATTTAAATCAAAGGAAATGGCAGGAGAGCCGACTGTTTCTGTCAGTGGTAAGTTTTAATTTAAAATATTTATAATAGCTTACTTTTAACATAAGAAAAATAGGCTATATGCTGTGTGTAAATGTGCTGCCACTTGCTTGAGCAACTTAATATACAAATCTAGAAGTCAAATGCATTGAATAATATGTTGTTTATATTTATTTATAAGTTTAAACGTGAATATGTCTATGAACGATTGTATAACTGTGATAAAAGAGGATGACAATGCAGAAAATTCATTTTCAGTAACAACGTTTGGATTTGAAATAAAAATAGTGGATAAATGTTGTGTTTGTGGTAAACAGCCGCGGATCAGCAGCGGACTGCAAATGCGTTCTGTGTGAAAGCAAAATGAGTCCGTGCTGCTTCTGTACTGCATACGCACTGCAAATGGAGTATGTGTGAAACAGGCGTAAGTCATTATAATCAGTATGTCCCCACTGGATGCAACAAATGCCTCGTTTGTAATGGATTTTATTGGTGTTGTCTCATCGCGTCGGGACACGGCATCACAGTATGGTAAGGGGCGTAACATTTCCGTCACATGCTTGAGGTATTCGGCCAATCACAACGCACTGGATAGCTGGCCAATCACAGCACACCTCACTTTTCAGATCGATGAGCTTTGTAAAAATCGACGCGTTTCAGAAAGGCGGGGCATAGAGGAGCAACAATAATGTACAGTATGTGGAAAATGTGTTTTTTTAACCTAAAACCTCATAAACACATTGCATTACACCAAATACACAAAATAATGTTCTTTTTAGCAACATCATATGACCCCTTTATTGATGTTCTTACTACATTTCTGTGCCTTGACCGTGGTAGGACCCTTGCTGTCTACGGAGGGTAAGAGAGATCTCAGATTTCATCAAAAATATCTTAATTAGTGTTCCGAAGATGAACGAAGGTTTGGAACGAGGTGAGGGAGAGTAATTAAAGACAGAATTTTAATTTTTGGGTGAACTAACCCTTTAAGAGCGGTGTGAAAAGCTGTAAATCCACTGCAATATGAAGCCTGTATTTTATCTTACATATACAGGACAGTCTAGTTGACTGATTTGCTCATGTGTTCAGTTGTTTGGATGAAGCCTCTTACCCTCAGCATGGTCTTCACATACTCAGAGAACACAGCCCAGTAAAGTTTATCACCTCCAAACGACCGACGGATGAAAAAAGCCCCTGACATACGCAGCATCTCACCAACAAACTTCATGCTCATAAAATCTGCAGAAACATCTTACCATTAGTAAATAGTACAGTATAAGTAATGAATATAACATGAAATCAACAGGTTTAAGCTCACATATTGATAAAATCTGAATCAAAAGAAATAAAAACGTTACTGAAAAGAAAATAGTGATTTTATTCAAACTAAACTTCAAATAATTTTAAAACTTCCTTCAAAATCCTTCAAACCGTTAGGTTTCATTTGTCAGCAAGACGATTTTAATCATTTAAAATATAATTTAGTACGATCACTTTTTCTTTTGTATATTTTAATAAGTGCAGGTCACAATAAATATGCTGTTTGATTTTTACATAAATGTTACACTGAATGATGATGGAACATTATTCCACCCATGTTTTGACATTTTCACAAAATCTATCTGAAACATTAGACATTTGCTTGAATTTAATATGCATTCTATGTATATAAAATCCCTTTTGTAAACTGAATTTGATGCGACACTGTCTTTGACCCATTCAACCAGGGTACTTCAAAATTACAATGATTTTACAAGAGTATATATTCTAGAATAAAAAGATGGCACTATCATGTTTTATGTATATGAAGTTTATAAACTACCACAAAGTGCTTGTATCAAGATTTTGAATATAACACAGAAAGATTGTCAATTGTTTAGACGCTCTAGCTGGCACTGTCAACCCTCAACACCCTGATAAAACAAGAAAACTTGTGAGAGAACCAAAGAAAGGCTATAAAATCAGTTACAAAGTTCACTAAAACATATTAAGGAGAATTAACTATACTTTTGGAAAGTGTGTCTACTTGTGTTTGTATAATAGCTACACTCAAAACCGTTTTTAGGCTGGCACAATGCATCAGTGTGACCTGTCCACACTCACCCATTCCAGCCGCAATCACCGGCAGGGGAAGGTCGCACATGTAGAGTAAGTAGGACATCATCAGGAAGTCCATGTAACTACGGTGACTGGGCAAGAGAACCACCGGGTGTTCCTGTACAGCCTGCTGGAGCTGAAGAGAGAAAGCATCATCAATGAAAACCAGCATGACATCAAACTCTATTTACATGCCATCTTTATTAAACCAAACAGCAGGACCATTTATAACAGCAGTTCTCAACCAGGGGGCCTCAGGATGACTTAAAAGTATTTGCTGTCTGAAATCAGATCTTTTTCCCCTTCAATAACTAGTGTTTGTATTGCACTGTTGGGCTGAAGAATACAAAGTTCTTGCAACATCTGAAATCATGACATTTCAATGAATTGTGGTTGACTAATTTAAAGTGCCCCTATTATGGGTAATGAATGGTTCATCAGTGCACGTGCTCGCTGACTGAATTCAGCTCTCATGTGAATTCTCTCATAAACAACAAAGTGCAGATGTGCGTATGATGCAAGTAAGAGATTCATTCATCAAACCGTGTATAGACAGCTTAACTGATTTTAAGGGGAGTTTTTTGAGAGTGCTTAAAGTGCCCCTATTATGGTAATGAAAGGTTCATATTTTGGTTTTGGGAGTCCCCAACAACAGGTTGACATGCATGCAAGGTAAAAAAAAAAAAAAAACACTTTCATTGTCTTATAATATGCATTTATTTTTACTTTATTTGCTCAACAACGACTCCCAAACGATTAGCTCAACAATTAATTTTTCCAAACCCCTCTTTTGCGTGACTCTAATCTGCGGTGATTGGTCCGATTGTTCTCATTTTCATTTCATCATGAGCCTGTAATGCCTGATAAAGCAGCGCTTGTGAGCTGTGCTGCTGCGACAATAACTTTATACACGGTGCACTTTCAGATTTAAAACTTTGCAGGATGTTTTCATTCATTTAGAGCTGTGCTACACACTGCATGAAAGTAATTTTCAAAAATCCATAATAGGGGCACTTTAAACTTTAGTTAGTCTGTAATGTTGCTGTTTGAGCATAAAAAAGATCTGCAAAGTTACAAAGCTCAAAGTCCACTTCAAAAGGAGATATTTTATTTAACAGAAATCACTTTTCAAAAACTACAACGAACGACTCGTTTGGACTACAACGCATGTTTTCCGGGATTTGTGATATCACAAATACCGCCGAATGGGACGAGACCTGGTTGAGCTGCACTAGAGAAGGCAACGAGTGTTATCACTATGTCGGAGACACGCTAGCTTTCCCAAGGCAGACGAACTTAGAGTGGTTACAATCATCCGGGTTTAAATTGTGCTCAAATTGATTTGATTTTGATGCAATATTTACACTGAAGCTGGCAGGCGGCTATGGTAAGGGGCGTGACATTTCCCGACCAGGCATCGAGTGCTGCCAATCACAACACACACAATCCCAGCTAACCAATCACTACACACACTGGCCCAGCTAAATACAGGAACTATTCGAGCCGTTCATGCCAGACTGGGGAGAGAGGTGTTGTAATAATGTAAAATATGTGAAAAATACAACCTAGTATGAGAGCTTGTTCTAGTACACCCCCAAAACAAAATCAAGACTTTGTAAAAGAGCATAATAGGACCCCTTTAATGTATCAGCATTCCCTATTTCTGTTGAAAACAAGCAGCACTTTTATTATTACAGCAGAAATACAGGAAATACACTTGGTCAAATGTTTGAAATAATTATTTTATTCTTATAATAATATAAATATATTTTTGATTTTTATGCTCTCAAAATCTGCTTTTATTTAATAAAAATAAATGTGACCCTGGACCACAAAACCTTAAGTAGCACGGATATATTTGTAGCAATAGCCAAAAATACTTAGGTGTGTCCCAAATCGCGTACTTATGCACTATTCTATGATGTTTTGTAGT